>NC_141109.1:23263068-23610568 GCF_041138505.1 Cibotium barometz
AAATTGTCACAACCAGTGACAATTACTTTGCATACATACACCCAATGGAAACTTTGAGACCTCTTTGCAGTAGCACACACTGTGTCTACACAACCAATCGCCCTTCCTCCAGTTCCAAAAACAGAATTCTGGAGAGAATCGAAACTTACCCGAGCAATTCTTGTGAACGCTTGTGAATTGAAAAATGAAGGTTTAGACACGCCCGGAATGCGTTTTCGGCCTGCAAATTTTGTCCAGTAATAGTATAGTTGCCATGTAGCTCTCCTCCCACGAAGAAAGCTCCTTAATCGGAGTTCGTTTGCCGGTGCCTCCCCAAAGAGCTCCCGATGACAAGGGTGTAGTAGCCAACACAAAGGGGAAAGAGTAGATGAAGTTCTTACCCTCGTACCGCTTCATATGCTTCTCTTGCTTGCCGCTCAGCCCTTAGCATGAACCAGGCTCTGATACTATGAAAAGATGCAGGGAAGAAGAGAGCTTGAGCTCTTGCAAGCACACACACACTCACACAAACCCTAGAAGAGAACACACAAGGTGAGAGGCTGAAAATTCTTCTTCTTTTTCACACAACAAAAGAGGTCTACAAAGAAGATAAAGTGACTCACACATAATAGAGTATATACAAGCGGTCCATAATGTGAACACACTAAGAGGAGTGGATAGATGTGGACTAGTCAATGTAGTCTAGCTGTAGAATCTCTGGCGAAGATATATCGGTGCCAGCTACCAAACCCGCCAATGATATAAATGTCGATCGGTCATGCAGGCGCCTCGTGAGAGTGTTAGCTCATGTTGAGCTTGACATCTCAACAGAACCATGGATGTTTCAGTTTTTGTTTCAGCTTCAGATCCCGTTTCTATTTCATATTCCCATTCACTTTCATCCTCTTTTTGGCTCTCAGCTTTTTCAAGAGTACCCAATGTGTACAATAGCACACTTGGTCCTCCGACAATTCTAACTGAGGCTTGTTTGGAGACTTGTGAATCCTCACCGTCCTGTTTTATGTAGCTCTTTATGTCTTGGTAGTATAACTCGTGTTTAACCTTTAATTGTGCAAGTGTTGATGCTATACTGGCTTCACCATGAGAGAAGAGCACTCCTCCAAATGAGGATTTGAGAGACTGCTTTAATTTTGTAAAGGATTCATCAAATTTCTCACGTGTTTTTTCAACTGCATAATTTGTACAATCTATCTCTAATGACTCTTCTATTGAGAGTACGTCTTCCTCTTGAAAGGGGAAGCGATACTCTTAGTTCTTGTATTTTGGTTGCTTTTTGAGGATTGGCATTATGAGGTTCAATCACAATCGATGATCTTGTATAACACTCACCATGCTAAGCATGCTCCCTTGAGCTTGCTTTTTGCGTTTCGCATGTCATGTGATCATGATTTTCAATTTGGGGTGGTTGGGCGAGTTCTAGTTTCTAGATTGATCTGGAAAGTGCACTAAGTGAAGTGTCAGAACTTGTTTCATCCTCTCTAAGTGACATACTAGAACTTGTTTCATCTTTTGTCTTTCTTTGGATTGTCAGGTTTTCATTATGTTTACCCATGCGACGAGAATGAACTTTCTTTAGAGCTTTTCTATTTTGTGTTGCACATGTGGGTTTTGTGGTTTGAGTGGTAGCCTTTGAGGTGGATGCTTTTGCATCATGTGTATCTTTTGGCTCGTTTCGGTTGATGTCCTCACCTTGGTGTCGATAGTTTGTTGTCCCTTGTTTTTTTTGGGTTTAGAAGGTTTAGCTTTCTCTTTTGGTTTCTGCTTTAAAACATGTTCCTCTACCTAGTTCGAAGTGTTTTATGTTGCATTCTTTTTTATTGTTCCACATGCCTTGGCTTGTAAGTGTGGAAGCACATTCAAGGGTACCGTTGACAATTGCCCATTTTGTATACTTAAGATATTGAGAGTTATATTTTGTGAGATAGGTTATAGTGAAGAAACTCGCCTTGGGCAATCTTGGAATCTGTGATCAATGCCACATCGTTCATATAGGGGTTGCAAGCTGTCAGTGATTGTGGACATGAAAGTATTCCAAACTATGCAATCTGTCATCTTGTGCGATCCACGACAATAGTAACACTGAAGTGTTTGCTTAGTTGCTTCCTGAGAGCAGTTTCTACCCTTTGGACTGTTTTTGTTTGGTGCACGTGAGATGGAGGTTTTGAATTAATTGTAGATGAATTAGGACATTGGGATGTGTTGTGACTAAAGGTTTTGCAATATATGCAGTACAAAAAAAATAGGCGCTTTGTACGCACAATAGAGATTGGGATGGTTGTAGTGATTGCACTAGACACAAGCCATTTTGCTCATCACTTGGAGAGGCATTAAGGATGTTTGGTTTTGGAGGAGCTTATCCTCTCCTAGAGATGTCGGTTGTAAGTTTTTTAGCAAGGCTTCATATAGAATTTAGGGAATGACAATTCCAAGATCAAATTTTCTTTAGCCATTACTTCACTTGGTTTAGATGAGGAACATCTCATATATCGTGATCA
Organism: Cibotium barometz; assembly: GCF_041138505.1. Classification (NCBI taxonomy): domain Eukaryota; kingdom Viridiplantae; phylum Streptophyta; class Polypodiopsida; order Cyatheales; family Cibotiaceae; genus Cibotium; species Cibotium barometz. The sequence continues at coordinate 23,265,564 of NC_141109.1, forward strand.
TCTTCCATCATGTTATCATCTAAACGTATTGCTTCTTTACAACATTGATAAAATGTTTCTGGATTGGATACAATGATCAAGTTGTTGTAAGCTATTTTTCTTTAAGCCCATCATGAAACATGTCTTCAATTGAGAATCGTTTAATTTTTCCCATGCCTCACATCGCGTGAGTCCAAGAGTTTTATCCGAAGGATAAAGTCTCTAATGGTTTCCTTTGATTTATGCTCAATTAGAGTTCTCTTGCTGCACTCCACCGATCACCTTGTTTTAAGAAGCCGTGGATAAAGGATGTTCTCAAAGTCCTGAAGTTCATTTTGATCATAGGCATCAATGTGATGAACCATCGGCTAGCCTTTCCCACTAAGCATAGGTTCAACGCATGTACCTTGGTGGGGCAGTTTGGATTTCCAAAGACTTCGCATCTTTGTTAAAATATTTGTAAGAATCGAATAGGATCAGTCATTCCATCATATTTGCCCATGATTTTGAAAATCTTTATGGCCGTGTTTTTGTATGGGTCATTGAGGCCGTGAGTGAGTGCTCTTGTGGTGGGTAGGGACTCACTTAGTCCTTGGGCAACCCCCCTTCCTAGATTAGTCAGTATATCCAAGGTGTGGGAATCTAGGGTTGTAGAGAGTTGGTACCTAGCATGTCTAAAGGCTTAGGACTTATGATAGTGCTAAGTAAGGGACCAAATCCCGGTGGGATTGATGTGACAGGGGGTGTAAAACTCAATGACATGCTTGTTGTAGGCATGGAAAATGGTATTAGGAAGTGCATTTGGGGCATGGATCTCAATGGCTCGGAGATGTCAACCATTGGGTTCAGTGAGGGTGTTGGCCCACGTAGTTGCTCTATCGTTGCCATGTCTTGACGCTTCCAATTGCTCCTTTAATGAGCAAGCACTATTTTTTTGGCTTTTTAGGTTTTCTTACAGTCCGTTATAGCCTCAAGAGGCCTAGCATACTCTTCGTTGGGTCATTCGAGTGTCCATTTGCCCTAATTAGCTTAGGCGCAACACGCACGTGAATGACCTCTTAGAGATATTTTTCAAAAAAAGTACATGCTAGTAACATCCTAGATGGAAGAGGTCTCAAAACCTATTTTTCATCACTCTTTGAAGATGTAATTTTTTTTCGAGAAGATTTTCCCTCTCGCAGTCCATTTTTAAAGGTGTTCCAAAAGAAATTAGGAAAAACTCTGTATGAGAGAGTTGTAGTATTTCTGGAGTACTACAACTTTGTCTCTCTGAATTTTTTGTGATTTTGTCATGTCGACCTTCAAAAAGTAGTCTAAATATGTTCGCAATTGTTTTCGCATTTTGGGCGATTTTTAGTGCTTTAAGGACTTTTTTTTTGCCTCAATTTCTAGGTCGAATTTTGAGGCTGCTAATGGGACGCCAAAACGATAGATTTTGCCCTTAGACCATCAAGACCAATTTCAAAGAGCTTGATGCTCGCTTTCCGATGAACACTGGAGCGCATTCATCGGGTTCACGGTTTAGGAGATACAAGCCTCCAAATAGGGCTGTTTTTCAAAAAAAAAAATGGGCTAACGAATCCCCTTTCACGACGTGAACGCTACAGCAGGGTGCAATTCACGACGTGAAACAGACTTCACGGATTTGCGAGAATTGTTTCAAGATGTGAAAGTTCAGAAATGGTTCATGGTGTGAAACATGTGGCTCACGGTTTTTTTTTTTGCATAAGGCCTTAAGACGTGAATTTATTTATTTTTTTGCCGTGAGGGCTTAAGGAGTTTTTTCTTTTTTTCTATGAGGCCTTAAGGCGTGAAACCTTGGGGGGGGAGGATATTATTTGAGTTTTAAATTAGAGAGAGATTGGAATTTTCTAAAAAAGGTAAGTGGGAATAAAAAAAGTCAACCCTTTTATGACATCCCCTTACACCCTTCATAAATGATCCCTAAAATGGACAATTTAACAACTTATTGGCATCTTTTCATTCAATGCTCATTAGCCTTAATGAGTTATGTAAAAAAGTACTTAAGAATTAATCAAGGATTAATTCTTCCACTAACTTTCTCCCCTTTTAGACTAATCAAGGACTTTAATTAACAACTAATTCTTGATTAATTCAAAACATTGAGCACATCATTGGATAGAGCGTGGAATTGCTAAGCTATGTGCATCAACTAATATCTAAATTAATATATAATTATAGATTAAACTCTTAATTTTAATCTTTTCTCTTTATACAAAGTTAAGCTACAAAGTTAAGCAAAAGAGAACCAATTCCTCAAATTGATGAAGAAATTTATGCAATTAGATGTTTTGATGCATCTAGATTCTCACAAAACATCCAAAAACACTAATTTTGACCTCTTATATGATAAAATTTGATCGCCAAAAAAATAAATTTTCTAATCTTTGCCTATTGAATTGGATTAATCACCCTTAATGATAATCAAATAAGAAAAATTAGTTGATTTCAAAGGTTTTTTTATGTTTTTGAGAAAATTTTTCAATGATTAAACTACTTCTAATGCTTGCTAACACTTTAATGCATACAATTCAAACAAAAAACACACAAATCAAATAAAAAGTAATGATTCTAGCTCTATGTTTAACTCTAAAGAGAGCTAAAAATCACTAAAAATTGCATTCTATTGCACTGTTTGATGCAATGGTTGTAAACTAAACCTAATACTCACTATGTGCAAGCCCTAGGAATATTAAAAACCACATTAACAACAACAAAAATAATAATTTATGCTTAAGATTAAGCAAAAAAGCATTCTTTTTACAAAACAAAAAAGATAGCTATTTCTCACCAAATCACACACAAATCTCCATGAAATCGACATCTTTTTTCATAGGAAACCGTTAATCAAGATAATGGGCAATGGGTAATGCGTAGATTAGAGAAAAAAATAGAAAAAGCCAAGGGATGATTCCCCGGCAGAGTGGCACCAAAAATGTTATGGCTCACCCTAACCCTCCTTGAAACACATCCAATAAGAGATTATTTGGTGAGCCACAACTGTCATGAGGATCTTTCCAATGGCCAAGCTTGTAACCCTCGAGGTCTCCAAGCTCTACAACTCCTTGAAAAGCAATTTCCCCACGTCTCCCGTGAGCGTTATCACACTGCCGCATTGTACTCATCCCTCCTCTCATCTCACATCACTCACACACTCACTAGCATACATTAGAGAGAGAGATTAGCAAGAGCAAGACTCTATTGCACAATGGGAGAATCCTTGTATTATGAGAGATATACACTTAAATACATGGCCATAAGTGTTTACACTCACTTAAACTATGGCCGGTCGGGCACTTTAGGCTCATAAGAGGCCCAATGCTATTACAATGACTACTCTCATAATATATCCATGAAGTACATCACTTGAGACTTCATCCTAACTCACTTCCACCTGCTCTTGAAGCGGGAATCGCCATAGATATTCTGTCGGACCATTACAGGCGCCGGTCAAAGTTGTAGATTTGGACACCATTGCTTCATATCTTAAATGTACGACCTTTTGGTGTATCTACCTTGACTCCTTGATATAAGATAATGGTAGTAGCTCTTGTTAACGCTAAGAATGTGTTAACACTACCTTTGTTAGAAAAGACAAGAAAACAATTTTGGAATAAAAGACCCCACATGTCCAATGCCTTGATGCTCCAAGTTCCTTGTTTAAACCAAAGCACGCTATTTATAAGTAACATGATAATTAACATTTTCCTAGTTTGAAAATGATGACATTTGTATATGTATGTGTATATGAACATGTGTGTGTGCGTGTGTGTGTGTGTGTGTGTGTGTGTGTGTGTGTAATTGCACATTTGCATATGTATGTGTATTATTTAAAAGTAACATGATAATGAACATTTTCCTAGTTTAAAAATGATGTGATGTAGGTTTTTAGAAGGAGTGATCATATTACTAACATCTCAATGTGCACATTTGCATATGTATGTGTATATGCATATGTGGATGTGTATATAAATTCATACATATATGCATTTATGTGGTTTTTCTGGTGGGGGAGGGGGGGGGGGGGGGGGCTATTACAATAGGTGATGGGTGGGGAAGAAAGTTTCGTATGCACTTTTTTTGTATGGCCTTGAAAGTTGGCCCAAGCTTGCAAGGACTGTAAGACAGTTGCAACATTTGGAGTGTTTGTTGGGAAGCCTCCAAGATATCGTAGCCTTTCTAACCCTTTTTTGAAAGGTTGAAGGTAAGGTGAACATTCCATCGCACTCACAAATTCATGGTGGATAGTTTTTCCAGCGACCTGTAGTATAAATATATTGTTTATATATATTATAAATTTTAAACATCAATTAGAAGCCTCCAATCCTCAATGGGCTTCTCATTTAATTTAGTGCCTTTCTATCAATTCATGTTCTATTAGTTGTTAATCCAAGTTTAACATCTATAATAACGTTCATTTTTTACCACATTTTATAAATCTTTGATTCGTATCTTTTCCATACCCGAGTTCACTTAACTCACAGTTTTTCTCACTCCAATTGAGTCTTTCCTAATAATTGATTGGCAGTTGACAACTCACTAGTAGCCATTGGTTAGTACTTTTTCTAATATTACCTTCTTTACTTTAGCTATTGACTAATTCTTTTTTGTGTATTATCTTCTATGGTCACTCTAGTATGCTTTCATCAAGATTATTTCACATTTGCATTGGGAGAACTTTCTTAATCAAGTTTTTACCATTTTGAGAACTAGTTCTCAATTTGTCTTAATAAGTCCAAAGTAAGACTCACATCATGCATATTCCAAAATTAAGGTATTTATGAAGCTTTTTTATTTTTACTTTTTGGATGATAAATTTCTCTAAGTTATGATTGTTCGTTTGTTTATAGAAAAGAACCTTATAAGATTTTTAGACTTTATTTTTATGAATCAACAATTTAAAAGTATTGTGATTTTTGAAGGGTCTTGCAAAAGGATCAAGCATTCATTCACCTTAACTATTTTGTAGGTTAACACGGTTTCACCTCCTCAACCTATCGTAAGGTATTTTTCTATTTTACCTACTCGAATGGGCACTTATCTTTTGTACGGCAATGTTGAAACATGTATCTTTCCTTCTCAAATTCTCAGCTTTCTTCCATCATCTTTCCTTCTCAAATCTTCTAGCATCGTTCCTTCTCAAATTCTCAAGCAATTAGGTATGGCCAACAACTCTACAAATGATTTTTTTGTATTCTTTCCAAAGAGAATAAAAATTGGATGGGTTAGAATTAGTCCCTATGGAGTTTTATGGTCAAAATTACTTCCTATGGAGTTTTGTGATCAAAATTGTCCTTGTTGTTGCAAAGGGCTTATGTGGTCATGTCAGTTGTGATGACCTCCATGCCCTAGCACAATTTCTCCTGCTGGTTCTTAAAGGGGTCAGGGACAAAATACCCATCATCAATCTCCTCAAATTACTCTTGACCAAAGAAAATGAGATTCACATGATGCACTCAACCTTTAGCATTGATCGCCTTATCAGCAGTTAAAAGGTCTATTGTTCCGCACATTCATTCTTGTAAAACATCCATGCTTTCTTGGAACACTCTGAAAATTATGTATCGGACTTAAAATCATGCAAGGATTGTTTTTCTCAAAAGGCAACTTGATAATGAAAATATGCAGGAAAAGGAGTCCATGAATGAACATTTAACAAAATTATAGGACTTGAGAGAGCAACTTCTCAATATTGATGAAGTCGTTCTTGAAAAGAATACGATAAACCTCGCCCTTAACTCTGCCTAAATCTTATCTATTTTTTAATACTTCCCTCCATCTTCTTTCATTGAGAGGCAATGCAGCCCCTCTTATCTATCACGAGCTTGTTAGCTTACTATTGCAAGAGGATTAGTCCAGAAAGAATGTCTCTAAGATAAGGACAAAATTTTAGTGGAATACCAATTCTAACAAAACTTTTGAGACTAAGGGAAGCTAAAGAAGGTTACTTGGTGGTATTACAAGAAGCCCGACCATGCAATTGAAAATTGTTTTAAAATTTAAAATAGAAAAAGAACAAAAAGGAATCCAACAAAGCTCTTTGATTTTTTGATTAATTTTGCAAGCCCAGTAGGCACTTATAAAGAACCAATAACTTGTCCTACAATTGTGAATATAGATAATTCCTTTAAAATTGGGATTTAGTGGATGTACCGCTATTGGTACTAAGTGGGTTTTCAAAGTTAAGAGAAAGGAAGATAGATCTATGGGACAGATTTAAGACTAGACTTGTTATAAAAATGGTGTTGCCATCATATATATAGGCAGTGATGTGTGTGAACACACTTAGGACCGCCGGGGCACTTTTTCCCTCTTTAGGAGGTTTTTTTCCCCGGCTTGTATATACGCCCATCATTCTAGGGCTAACTTATCTTTTGTACATTGACACAATCTAATACTTTGTGTTGTGTGCATTCTTGCTTCTTGTTCTCCAAGCTTTGTGTGCTTTCCTGCAACCCTGATTCCAACAATTGGTATCAGAGCAGGCATCGGCTCCCAGGGCTACACCCACCGGCACCCTCCAACTCACGTTCTCCTAAACTTTGCAAATAAGCTCTTAGGGTTTTGCATTCTCAGAAATCGCATCTGAGGTTGTTTCAGGCTCCGTTTTTGCATTTCAAGTTCTGCACAGGTGTTTTCGTCATTTTCTGCAGAAATTTCGACAGTGCAGTTTTCTGCAAAACAGGCATACGTGTTCTATTGTGGACCGTGCTACATAGCACGAGTTGTTTTCTGTTCAGTCTTTGCTTCATTACAGGTAACTTTTGCATCAGTTTCAGTCAGTGGCCATGGCTGATAACAGCAATGATGTATTTCGCATGTTATCTGCTGATGACAAATTGGATGGAGACAGTAACTACCCACTTTGGGCATACATGATGCAGCATGTTTTGGTTGCAAAAAGAGTGTGGAACATTGTGCAGGGTATGGATGTACGTCCAGGTTCTGTGGATGTAGGATCTGTTTGAGGATGTTGCAGGTTCTAGCAGCTCTACTGTTGCTGCTGTTTTACCCACTGTTGAACAAGCTCGTTGGGATGGTAAAGATGCGCAGGCTCATGCCTTGATTACACTTTCTGTCAAACATAACATCACCCCACATATTCGTTCAGCTAAAACAGCAAAACAGGCTTGGGATATTCTAGCTGGTTTGTATGCAGGTCTAACGAGGCAAAAATCTCTTACCTGCGTAAAGAGCTAGAATCGAAGATTATGCAGGAAGATGATGACATGAATGTTTTTCTTGCTGAGATTAAAGATCTCAAGGAACAGTTGATTTCTGCAGGTGAGATTATTTCTGATCATTCTCTTGTGTGCAGACTGTTGTTGATGCGTTACCTGAGTCATATCAGACTTTTGCTTCCACGTGGAGACTTGTTACTGAGGACAGACCTGATGTTGTCAAGTATGATAATTTAGTCAACAAGCTCTTGCAAGAAGCGCAGTCCAGGCAAAACAGGGCTAGGCAGCGTGCAGTTGATAAGGCATTTATTGCTGCCCAGTAGAGAAGAAGTGGTAAGGTAGCCCCTTTCACTGTTTCTTCTCCTATTAATAGGTCTGCAACTTCTTCTCCTTCCACAGGTAGCAACAATAAGTCTGAGACGGCTCTTGATAAAGGCAAGAAAAAGATCAAGTGCAACTATTGTAAGGCAAATGATCATGTCATTAAGAATTGCCCTAAGCTAAAGGCTAAAGAGGCAAAGAAGAAAGAGTCAAATGCAGCCACAATAGCGGATGCTTCTACAAATGCAGATTCTGCAAATGTTGTGCAGGATACAGAATGGGCATTTAGCGTGTATTGCCAGTATGACCCATCTGTACATGATGCATGTTTGGCAGTTTCTGTTGACTCTCATGTATGGTATTTTGACAGTGGTGCTACAAAGCACATTACCTCGCATCGTGATATGTTCACTTGTCTTGAGGCTGTCCCTAATGGGAATACTGTCACATGTGCCAATAATGCTTCTTACCTATTGATGAAGGGCATTGGTAAAATTATGTTTACTGTTGTAAATGGCAGCGCTTTCACACTTTCAGATGCTTTGTATGTGCCAGGGATAAAGAAGAATCTATTGTTTGTCTCTCTGCGCTTTTGCTAGACTTGGACTTGTAGTCAAATTTGTGGATGACAGATGTACTGTTCATGATTTGACTTCTGGTGATACGATTATTGTATCTGGCACCTTGTTTCGTGGGCTGTATAGGCTCAATTCTTATGACAAGTGTGTGAAAGATTCAGCAAATGCAGTTTCTGATGAAAAGGCAGTTTCAGATGCAAAACTATGGCATGCGCGTTTTGGTCATCTGAACTTTGCTAGTTTGCTGCATTTGCAGAAATTTGATATGGTTGCTTCATTGCCCCCTCTTGAGGCACCATTGAAACATGTTTGTGAAGGCTGTATTTTGGGCAAAATGCAGCGTTCTGCGTTTCCAAAGGATGGTTCTGTGCGGGCCACTCGTAAATTGCAACTTGTACATAGTGATGTATGTGGGCCTATGCAAACTCCGTCATTTGGTAAACACTTGTACTTCGTGACTTTCATTGATGATTACTCAAGGCATGCATGGGTATATCCACTAAAGGCAAAGTCCGAAGTGTTTTTGTGCTTCAAACAGTTTATGCTTATGGTTGAAAATGTATCCAATTGTACTGTGGGCACCCTCCGTTCTGATCGAGGGGGGGAGTACATGTCTAAAGAGTTTGATGCATTTCTGGCTAGTCGTGGGATAAAACACCAATGTACAGTGCCGTATACCCCTCAGCAAAATGGTGTTGCTGAGAGGAAAAACAGGTCACTTATGGAGATGGCATGATGTATGGTCAAGAGCCAAGCTTTGCCACATGCGTTTTGGCTTGAGGCTGTCATGTGTGCTGCATATGTGTGCTGCATATGTACTCAACAGGTGTCCCACTAAGGCCTTGCAGTCTATTACTCCATACGAAGCTTGGCATGGCAGGAAGCCTTCTATTAGGCACTTGCGTGTCTTTGGTTGCTTGGTCTATGCTTTAGTGCATGTGCAACAACGCAGAAAATTGGATGATAAGGCTGTCAAATGCATTTTTGTTGGTTACATTGCTGAGAGCAAGGGTTACAGATTGTATCATCCGCAGTCAAAGCGTATCTTGATTAGTCGAGATGTTGTTTTTGTGGAAGATGTTGTACAGCCTTTGTTATCATGTACCAAAGAGACAGGTGTGAGCTTACGGGATGTATTTGATACGCTGTTGCCTCTGTTTACAGGTGGGAATTCAAATGTAAGTCCTAATGAGGTAAATATTCAGCCTATACAGATTTCAAACGACATCATAGATCAGCCTATTTCTGATGTAGATTTACAGGATGTAATCTATGAGGATAGGGCTGAAAATGAGCAGGCTAGAGGTATGCCTAAATGGCTAGTGCAAACCTTGCGTGATAGTAAAATTGATGCACCTATGTCTAGTCGTACTCGTTTAGGTTTTCAGCATGCCTCTTATGCATCAGATTGTTATGCTGTGGCTGTGTCTAGTATGTGTGAAGAGGAAGAACCTCTTTCATTTGATGAGGCACAAAAATCAGAAAATTGGTTGGCTGCAATGCAAAGTGAATATGATGCTATAATGAAGAATGGTACATGGTCTTTGTGTGATTTGCCTATTGGTAAAAAGGCCATTGGATGTAAGTGGGTTTTTAAGTTGAAACGAAAGACTTGTTGCAAAGGGTTATGCTCAAGAAAAGGACATTGATTTTGATGAGACCTTTGCTCCCACTTGTCGTATGACTACCATTCGTATTGTGCATTGGGCAGCTCATAATGGTTGGAATGTACATCAGTTGGACATAAAGACTGCGTTCTTGAATGGAGATTTGCATGAGGAGGTGTATGTATCGCAGCCTCGTGGTTTTGTTCAAAGAGGGCAGGAAAACAAAGTGTGCAGGTTGAAAAAGGCTTTATATGGTTTAAAGCAAGCTCCACGAGCTTGGTATGAAAAGATACATGCATATTTGACTGCACAAGGTTTTTAGAATAGTCCAATAGAAAGCACTTTGTATGCTAAACGTGTGGATGATGTACATCTATCATTGCTCTATATGTTGATGACATGCTGCTCACAGGACCAAATGAGAGTCATATTGCTGATTTTAAGACTGATTTGAATGCCTCTTTTGAGATGTCAGATTTGGGGCATTTGCATCATTATTTGGGGATACAGTTTAAGCAGTATGATGGAGGTATTGCTTTGTGTCAAACAAAGTATATTGAGACATTGTTGCGGAGATTTGGCCTTGAAGACTGCAAGCCTATTGCTACTCCAATGGAGACAGGTTTGAAGTTGAGTCTTCATGATGCTGGAGATCACTTTGATGTCACACTCTATCAGACAGCTATTGGTTGCCTCATTTATGTATGCATTACGAGGCCGGACATTCAGTTTGCAGTCTCACAGGTGAGCAGGTTTATGCATAGCCCAGGGTCTCAGCATTGGAAGGCAGTTAAACGCATCTTTCGCTACTTGAGTGGCACCATACATCTTGGATTGTTTTATCCCAAGGGGGGATCGTTGCCGCCAGATTTGCATGCTTTTTTGGACTCAGATTGGGCTAGTTGCTATGACACAAGAGTGTCCACAAGTGGTTTTTGTTTCATGCTCGGTAGCTCATGCATATCTTGGTTGAGCAAGAAGCAACCTATTGTGGCCACTTCTAGTTGTGAAGCTGAGTACAGGGCAGCTTTCACAGCTACGGTTGAGTGTGTGTGGCTCAAACGGCTTATGGCTGACTTGGGTGTTGGACAGGAGTCGGCCACTTCTATCTTCACTGACAGTCAGAGCGTATTGGCAGTTGTGAGAAACCCAGTTTTTCATGCTCGCACAAAGCACATTGAGGTGCATTATCACTATGTCAGGGAGAGACTCTCAGCAGGAGAGATCAGCTTGGCCTATGTGCCAACACAGGACAACCTCGCCGATCTTTTCACAAAGGCGCTTCCTCGTGAGAAGTTCGAAGCTTTCCGCAAAGCTTTGGGCTTGCTCCCCTTTGTGGATTGATCTACCTCGGGCATGGCACTCCCCTATATATGAGTGCCAGCTCTCGTTCACACCATCACTCCCAGGGGGGATTTGTTGCCATATATATAGGCAGTGATGTGTGTGAACACACTTAGGACCGTCGGGGCACTTTTTCCCTCTTTAGGAGGTTTTTTCCCCCGGCTTGTATATACGCCCATCATTCTAGGGCTAACTTATCTTTTGTACATTGACACAATCTAATACTTTGTGTTGTGTGCATTCTTGCTTCTTGTTCTCCAAGCTTTGTGTGCTTTCCTGCAACCCTAATTCCAACAAACGGTACTTTGGGATTTAGTAGATCTACTACTTGGCAAGAAAGAATTCAAAGTTAAGAGAAAGGCACATGGATCTATTGATAGATTCAAGACCAGACTTATCACATAAAAGGTTATGCCTAGCAGAAAGGGATTGATTGTGATGAAAATTTTGCTTCCACGTCTCGTGTAGCCACTATCTGATTTGTTATTGCTTTGGCAACCCATCACATAAATGGAAAGTTCATTAATTAGACATTACAACGATGTTCTTGAATAGTGACTTATAGTTTATGTGAGTCAACCAACTGGATTTGCCTAACCTGGTTAAGAAATCTATTAGTACTAAGTAGGTTTACAAAGTTAAGAGAAAGGAAGATGGATCTATTGATAGGTTCAAGGCCAGACTTATCATATAAAAGGTTATGCCTAGCAAAAAGGGATTGATTTTATGATAAAAATTTCCTCTCACTTCCCGTATAACCACTATCTGATTTGTTATTGCTTTGGCAACCCATCATGGATGGAAAGTGCATCAATTAGATATTAGAAAAACTTTCTTGAATAGTGACTTATAGTTTATGTGAGTCAACCAATTGGATTTGCCTAACCTAGTTAAGAACATAAGATATGCAAGCTTAATAAAGCTTTATATGATTTTAAACAAGCTCCTAGAGCTTGGTACCAAAAAATTCATGCTTATTTGACTAGAGAGGGATTTCAAAACAGTCCAATAGAAAGCAAAAGGACAAGCACAATTTGCTTATTGCCATTCTCTATGTAAATGGCATGCTAGTGATAGGCACCAATGAGGATTTCATTACATCCTTCAAGGCTGACCATTTTGAGATTTCAAATTTTGGTCTTTTGCACTACTATTTGGATATGTAATTTATACAACAAGATGATGGCCAAGCACATCAAGGCACTACTCAAGAGGTTCAATATGGGAAGTTGCAAAGTAGTCTCTACACCAATGGAGCCTAATGTAAAACTTAGTCTCTGGGATGCCAATGAACCATTCGACATAACCACATATGAAAGCTATTGGATGCCTATTCTATTTGTGCAACTCATGGCCACCACCAGACATCCAATATGGTGTGTCATAACTTTCAAAGTTCATGCATTACCCAGGCACTAAGAATTGATAAAAGCAATTAAACATATCTTCATATAGTGTAGAGCTTATTTTGTGGGATGCCAGTGAACCATTCGACATAACCACATATGATCAAGCTGTTGGATGCCTACTCTATTTGTGCAACTCACGGCCACCACTAGACATCCAATATGGTGTGTCACAACTTTAGTTCATGCATTACCCAAGCACTAAGCATATCTTGCATGAGTAAAGAAATGACCAATTGTGGCAACATCGTCCCATGAAGCTAAATATAGAGTAGCTTTCATTATGATCGATGAATGTGTATGGTTGAGAAGATTGATGGAGGATCTTTGTGTCCCTTTTGACACCCCTACTCCTATTCTCAATCAGAGTAGTGCAATGGTAGTTTACAAAGAATCCTATCTTTTATGCCAAGACCAACCACATTAAAGTGCATTACCACTATGCCAAAGAGAGACTCAATGTAGGATAGATCAATCTAATCTCTATAAACCTCACATTTGTACTATAGGGGGGTTTGTCAAGGGGGTTTGTCAGATATTTGGTAGTACTACCTGTGAGGTCATGCATATATGCCATAGGCACTCTTGTCCCATTACGTTTTTTCCTATGGCCATCCAAGTGTGAACAAGAACCTTATGGTAGACTAGCATATAAGCAAACTCATCCTCAATTTAGGGTTGTTGTTCATTTTGTACTTCATTGTACCTTGAGCTCTCGATCATATTGAACTAGCCGTGAACATTCTCTCTCTCTCCCCCTTGTGTTCTCTTTAATATGTGGACGTTAAGTGAGTTAGTGTTTGTAGATTCTCTTTCATTCAAAGCTAACAAGTTCAAGGAAGTGATATTCCTCTGTAAAGAGTGTACAATTATCAAACAATTGGCACCACCTAGCAAGGTTTAACACAACCAAATGGGATTCAAAAGAGTACAAAAGTGTTGTGTCCAAGAAGGAGATGGCTTGATTGAAGAAGAAAAGGGTGGCAAGGGTTTGTTGTTGCCACATGTGTTGATGTGCGATCTAAGATGGTATGGAAGGTGGGGGTTGATAGGGTATGATAAAAAGATATTTAATTGAAGTGAGTAAAGGGACATGGTACGAGGGTATGGTTATCCATGGAGGAATGACTCATGGTTTTCCAAGGTGTCGAGGTCGGGGCCCATGAGAGAAGCATGTCCAGATTCTTTAGATCATGCACTTCCAAGGGGGTATCTCATCCAAGGCAATGGTGAGGAGGGCTTCTTTATGGTAGAGGCATTCTTGGTACGATTCTTCTCAAGATTCCCATTTGGTCATGCCTTGGTTATACTCCTCATGTAAATTGGTAAGGGATTTTGTTGCCTCGTTGGTTTCTCTATGTGCAACAAGAGGACATCTTCACACTCCTTTACAAACTAGTTAGTTGCACAAATGGCTTGGACTTCTTTGGCTTGAGCTTACTTGACTCATCTAGGAGTTAGTCACTTTGGGCTTCATATGCCTAGGTTGCCACAATCTTGGTTGTTTCTAGTGCTTGGTATTGTAGGTGGATGACATCCATGTCCTACTTGTGAGTGTTGGCTAGCTCATCCTTGGAGGGCATACATGTCCTGCTTGTGAGTATTAGCTAGCTCCTCCTTGGTGGCCTCAAGCATCAACAAGATCATTTTGAGGCCTATGGGTTTCTCTTTTTTCTTTCTTGAGCTCAGCTTCTAGTTTGGTATTCTTCTCGTGTGGATTGAAGAAGTTATTAAGTTTATGGCGCTCTTCCTAGATAAACTCATCCTAGCACTTGAGATCATGTTCTTGCTCTAGAGAATGTGTCACTTGGAAGTATTGGACACATGGCCGATAAGCTCTTGGACCCACCAATGAGTGGTGCTAATTTCTAAGGTGTTTGGAGGATCTAGAAGGTCACTATTGGTCAGTCCTAGTAGGGATAAGATGGTCCATGAGAGACCAATCTATGGCATCCTTAAGAGTTCTATGGAGGTGGATATGGGATTCTCCCAACGGTGTAAGGCTGACCAAATTGGATGTTGTAGAGGTTTATGGAGGGCAGGGGGGAGCCTTCTCATGGGTCACTTGGAGACTTTCTTGGTGGAAGACTTTTTGATGTGGGTTTGTGCAAGTAATTCATGTGGCTCACTTATGGAGACAATAGGATATTCCTCCAAAGTGGATTGGGAAATGGGTATCATGTCTTTTGGAGGCAGTTATTATGGTTTCTCTTGTGCCAGAGGCACATGGGAAGTTGAAGGGTTGTCCTCCACAGTTGGCCTTGGTGAGGAAACAGAGGGGTTTTAGAATGCTTCTAGCTTTTTCCTCTTCACGGGAAGTTGAGGCTTGGGATTGTCAAAGAGACACTACTTCATCAGCTGGGAAAGGGTTGGGTGAGGCATACGGGGGTTGAAGTTCTTTGTCAATGGCATGACAAAGGATCTTTATAAGCATCATCATGTGGACACAATGTACCTTGCGTATGGAGTTCTTACATGAACCTTGGAGTTCACTAATATAGTCTTCAACCCAATTTTCCGATTTTGGCCGGAAAGAAGCTTGGCTAGGATGGTGAGTGATACCATGTTGTGACGGTCTCTAGCCCTTTGGTGAAGTGAGAATTTGTGTTGAAGGCACCAATTCAGGGACTATAAAGACCTTCTTTGGTGACTAGGTGCCAAACCTTAGCCATGGCTCCTTTTTCATCATGGTATATCATTGAAGTAGCTAGGTGGTGTAGGTTTGGCACCTAGTCACCAATTCTTTGGTGACTAGGTGACACTTCAGGGTCGACAGAATGTCATGCCATTTTCCAATTGTCCAAAGTATCCCCTTACCTTGACAGGTCAATCGTAGGCCTTCCAAAACCAATCATCCTCATGGGGTCAGGATCTCTCCCCATCGGGCTCTCCCCCTCAACCTACATTTCACTGAGTCCTACCATAACTTAGACAATTTAGAGAGGTCACGATATGCTTGATGGGTCGCATTGTGATCCCCCTCACTGAGGATCTCACTCTACACCTCCCAGCTACCTCAACAAAATTCCAGAATGAAACGGGAGCCATGGCTGAGGTTTGGCACCAAGGATTCTAGGCTTGAGTAAATTTTTTGGTTATGCACCTAGATCAAGGCATTTCCAAGGGGGTTTAGGGTTCCTTGGACTTTGCGAAGCACGTTGGGGTCTGTTGATCATGAATCGCCCTTAATGGTAATGAGTATCATTTTGGTGAATTTATCAGGAAGATCTAAAGGCCACTTTTTGTGTTCCCTACGCAATTGGGATGAGGCGGATATAGCTTTGTCATCCATGGTGTCTACTTGGATGTTTCTTGTACATGGATTAAATTTGTAGTTTTAGTGTGCATAGTCGTTTTTTATGAAGTGCAATTGCGGGAAAGAGGTTGGATGTAGCAAAAAACAGGGCTTATTAATGGGCAAGGCTACATGAGGAGAATAGCTGCAATGTGGGTAGTGGGTGGAAGGTTAGTGTATATGAGCTTGGAATGGCCTTTGTGCACTAACAATCGTGGCCAAAAATGAGTGGGTTGGCTAGGTTCAGAATGGGGATGGTGTGTGTAGGCTTTGGTATAAGTGATTTGGACTTTCTGATTAGAAGCTCTTGGACTTTTTGGGGTATGATTTTGGACTATCCATGCATGACCTACAAATGATCCCAACTAAACCAACTCTACCTTTTGTGGGGAGAAGCAGGGATATAGCAAAAAAGAGGACTCAATGTAGGTTTTGGTATGAGGGTTTTGAACTTTCTAGTTAGAAGCTCGACTTTTCCATGATATGCTTTTGGACTATTTGGGCATTAATTGCAAAGGATCCCAGCTAAAAAGCTCTACCTTCCATGGGGAGGAGCATGGACGTAGCCAAAAACAGGATTCACAACAATGAAGGAGAATGGCTACAATGTTGATAGTCATCGTAGCCCGTGAACAACAACTATCAATGCAATTGCAGCGTTCGATAGGAAGACAACCAAATAACGCACGAGTTGGTAGGAAGACAAGCCACCACCACTCGGATCAGACCTCTTCTTGACAAGCTAGCCAGTGAGGTTAAAAAAACATTTAAAACCCTCCTTTTATTGCTTATAGTGGCTCCCTAAACTAAGTGGCTAGAGCACTCCTCCCCTTGGAAGGTAGAGCTTGCATGGATAGTCCAAACGCATACCTGAAAAGGCTAAGAGATTCTATCTGGAAAGTCCAAAACCCTCATGTACCAAAACCTACACATATCCCCATTCCAAACCTAACCAACCCACCCATTTTCAACCATGATTATTACTGCACAAAAGCCATTCCAAGCTCACATACACAAACCTTAACTCACCATGGCACCAGAGGATGTGAGTTGATAGGTTCCTAGATGGTGTGGCTTTGCGCTTTTGTACTAGCGTGCGTATTGTGGGGGCCAAGTTTTCGTGTCAGGATTCGCTTCCTTCTTGCCATATTCTTGGTGTTGGTTTCCAGTTGGGCGTTACTCTCTCTCTCTCTCTCTCTCTCTCTCTCTCTCTCTCTCTCTCTCTCTCTCTCTCTCTCTCACCGCACCACCTGTGGATAGAGACGGGGAGAGCCATGTAGATACCTCGTGAGGAGAGGATATGCACTATGTGCTAGCAGGATGTCAAGTCAAAGGAGCACTTCATATGCAAGTGCAGCACCTTATATTATGAGATTCGAGGGAGGTTCCACTGTCTCTTTAGAGAGGGGTTTCGACCCTTATCAAGAATCATGGATTACCTAGATCAGTGGTGCTTGGGAATCTTCCTACTAGAGCTTCATCTCGCCACACAAAGACTCACTATTAGGGTGTCAAGACCTCATGGGAGACATCCACCCCGGCCCCAGGTGACCATCACAGAGTTCTTCCAACCACAAGAGGACGCCCCACCAGCCATGGATGATAGATCTACAGCATCATCAAGACACGTATTCTTAAGTGCCAGACCCCACTCTAATGTGACTCTAAATCGGGCCACGTTACTATAGTGAGCCCGCCTTGGACTCCCTTGGACCTTGCCAGTAACACAAACATCAGCCCAGCTTGAGGAGATCTTGGAGAGGCACAGAGCCACCTTCCCATGCCCAGCAAATCTATAGAGCCTTCTACAGCCTAACCCCATGCTCGATATCCTTGATGGCCCCCTCCCCCTACCAGGGGGTAGCTCTATAGATTGTATGATGATGGTCCCATTTTGTATCATATGGCTCAGATCTGACATTCCCAACTCATAGCTCTCCTCTTTTTTTTCTTTTGTACCATGATAAGATTACATGGACACTATGATTGGTTTGAGTCTTTTGAAGACATTTAATATAACACTCTCTCTCTCTCTCTCTCTCTCTCTCTCTCTCTCTCCTTTGGTATAGAACCTGGGTTGTAGGTGGCAAGAGGAGTTTTTGTGGCGATGGGAGCTTAGCAACGTTGAGGTGAGGGTGAAGTGGCACTTATAGCAGCATGCATGTCTGGCCAAGCGGGTGGAGGCAATCAAGAGCGAAGGTAGCATAGACAACGATAGTCAGGGTAGAGCCGGTGAGAAGGCAGCTACAGGGTTGAGCACGGGCAATGCGTAGGTTGTGGCATGCAATGCCGACGTATTGCCACCTATGGCCTTGTGTGCCTATGCCTTCGTGCCCTAAGGCTAGGCCTTGAGCAGGCAGGGTAGTGGGAGAGCATGGGTTGTGGGGTTAAGGCATTCGTGTGCTGGGTTGCAGGGTCACAGACACTCTCGACCCCGAGGAACCACTGGATGGCCAGCGAGAACTGGTTCCCCCACTCAGCACCTGATCAAGACGCAATTCTACCATTGACCCCATCCTCGATCTCCCAGCTCTAGAATATGAGAAAATTATTATTATTATGAGTCGGAATCCCTTACTTAACCCCAGCTTATGCGGCAAGCTCTCTTATTACAACACCACTCCAATCCAAGCAGAAGTTCATGCAACAGGAGACCAGCCAACTGTTGTACCATACCCTTTAATGGGAGACAGACCAAAGGAAAGAGAGTTGGGGGAGATAGATCACTCAAAAACATTGTGGTCCGATGTAGCAAAAGGATCAAGGCTTGCCAACCCATGGGGCTTGTCGATTTGCTCGAGATATGAATTGTCACATTCATGATCGCCTGCGCTTACTAGCGGTGGCGGCGTGAGATTTAGTCAAGTCAATAGGAGGGTATGAAGAGATACTTGCTGGTGCTGATGGCCAAGTTGTGATAGACAACTTTGGTAACCAGTCGGCCTAGAGAGTTCCCTTCCTCGCCATTAAAGAATATGCCTATATATACAGGGCATCTCCACGGCACCTTCGTGTTGATGAGTATGCCTTATTTGTGCTTTTAGCTTGGTCGTTCGCTTTTGTGGGTAGTAAGGTGTGTGGACTTTCAGTGCACCACAAGGAACTCTTTGAGAAAGAACTCCACCACTTTGTTTATAAAATGTGTGCCACACAATCACTCACTATTTCTAGTGGGAAATCAAAATGAGTAATCACATTGTGGTATAGAAACTTGGTGGTACAATCTTATGCTGACATTTTGTGTAGCTTTTGCCTCAACCCACTTCGTCAAGTAATCAATTACAACTATTATGAAGTGCGACCTGTAGGAGAAAAATGCAACACATATAGTGCTGATATCCTGTACAAAACAAGCTGACAGCACTACAGGGATAGATGCTGATGAAAATCTGCTGCAAAACCACCAGTAGAAACAAAACGCAGCACCCAAGGTGCTGCTTCCCTAAAATAGAGCAGCCGACAAGTGTGTAGAGGAGCCTCAGGGGTCAAACCGGCGATGGGAAGACCACGGGCTGCAGTGGAGAAGAGCCAGGAAGTGACCAGCCGACCAGCAACAAATCTAAGAAGAAAAACGCAGAAGGGAGAAAAGGGAGCATCCAATGTTGCGCGTCACAGGCACTCTGATACCATGATAGAATGCACAGCTGAAGATGGAAAGTGGAAACACAGGAGAGAGAGTGAGAGAGAGAGATGGAGAGAAAACATAGGTGTATACCTGCTCTCAATATCACCAAACAAGAATACAAGTCTCAAGCAAGAGAGGAAGAAGGCCTCGTATGTGAGGGACTATAGCAAATAATGCAATGCAATGAATATGAGTGAGGGGAGCACCGGCTATATATATGCCCATGTAGAGGCAGAGCCGACTAGACCTCCACAACTAGGATAAATGTCCAAGACTCCATAAAATGGGGATAAAATATGGGAAAAGATGTGAGGGATAACTAGCCCCTCTAACTAATATGGTCAGCCCTAAAGGCTAAAATAGGACACCACACAGGAAGCCAACAAGCAAGGGGATGATGATGTCTAACAGGCACAAGGTCTAGGATCTAAAAGGACACAGGATGCTTCTCGTGTTCCCTCTGAAGCACAACCAACTTGCATCTGATAGCTCGCTCCTTGTCTAGAACGTCTTCTTTCTTGGCCAAAGCAACAGAATGATAGTGTTGGCTAGTCCTCTCCAGGGCCCAAACAAGCCTCTCCCGTGGGTCAGGATGATCACAAAGCCTCCATATCTCTCTAACCTCCAAGGAAGTCTCTGCATCCTAATAGAGAGAGTATGGGATGCGGGCATGTAGTACACCCTTCTGGCTCCCAATTTCCCTAATGGAAAAGACGACCAAGTAATGAGCTCAAGTACAAAATTTTCTTTTATACGTTTCAAGTCGGCCTTTCATTCTGATTAGCATCATCGCTAATCAACCTCCTTGAGCGGCTGGGTGAAATATCCATTTTTCATAAGACAAGCTTGGGTTCCTCTTTGCCAAAACACTCCAAGATGACACTCATTGGAAAAATATTTGGCTCTCACCCCTCCCGTATCCCTCTCGTATCCAAGCCTGCGACACTAGGTACTAGCAACATTGCCTTTACGACTTCGCACTCTCACTGGGTACTAGCTGTGTTTCCTTCCGATTCTCACACTCTGACTGGGTACTAGGGGTGTTGCCTTTCGACTCGGCACTCAATGTGAGGCTACTTGGGAGAGGATTCTTCCAAGTAGATTGATGCAGTGGAGGAAGCCTCAGAAGTGCTCAAGGGTAGCCCCTTCCCTTTGGGCCTAAGGAAGATTTTCTTCCTACTGTGTACACTAGCTACTTCGAGCCTGTTGAAGAAGATTGGATCCGTTACCCTAGGTCTTCCTCATGATTATTGGCCATTGGGGTAGCCTTTGGGTTGGTCCTACAGGTGCCCCACCACCATCCTAGGTTTTCCCACTTCCACTGCCCAACCTCTCAACTGATGCTATTCCTAGGGTTATGGTGTCTTGTGACAATGAGCCGTTTAAGGAATTTGTGTTGCTTCTCCGAGAGTTAATGACCCCTTGAAGCTACGTATGGAGATGTCTAGTAGAAATGACCAATGCTAGGTCTATCATTAGGTGGGGCACTTTACACAGGATTTCCCTAGGGCTAGGAGTCATAGGAGGTGGCACAAATGTGTTCCCCAAGTGATATAACCTATTGCTCTGCCTCGGCTAGCCTTTCGCTCTAGGAGTGGTGGGTCGCCTCTCACGGTTTCCCTCCAGGTGGGTCGCCTCTCACGGTTGCCCTCCAGGTGGGAACGTTGGGGCACAAGATGAGGCCCTTCCCAAAGATAATGTACACAGTGAGGATGTATTGGGTCAATGTGATGAGTTTACAAAGTCATCCTTATGGAAGGATGTTGCATCAGGGCAAAATGACTACGTTGAGTCCTCCTTGCTTGGGATGGACAATATTCAGGATGCACTTGGTATGGATACACAGGATATGTTGCCATCTTATGAGGCCTTGTAGGATGTGCAACAAGATTTAGGTCATAGTGTCCCACAGGGCACCCATGCATTGAGCGTGTATATGCAGAGACTGTGTAGAGTCCAGGACAAAGTGAACATGCTAACATTGGGTTCTCCTCCAAGGATTATCCCCTTCTACAACATTACGACAAGCAAGTCAGAACTTCGGCCAAGCATTTGCTTATCAAATCCAAAACCCTCTCTTTACCATGAGGATTATCTCGTGGAATGTGCAGGGTCTAGGGAGGCTTCCCACGCATAGGAAGCGCCTTGTTAAGGATTAGCTCCACCTTGCCAATAAAGGTGGGGTATGCATCTCAGTGTTAGCATCACTTTTGCCTCATGTTATTGGCCATGGTGTAATCATAGATACTAGGGTACAGCGGATTATGGTTATGTAGAAGGGACTGATTTGGGTATCTTAAATATCAATGTGCCTAATGTATGAGGAGAGAGGGTGGCCCTCTAGGGCACCATCACAGATCTTCTACCCCAATTTGGTCTAACTTCTCTAGGTACTGAATGGGATCTCCATTTCCATCAAATTTAGTCATCATCCTTGAGATGTGGATTGGCTTTGTTTTACCCAACTCTAAGCCTCTAAGTGTTATGCTTGTCGTTGCCAAACTTCCCATTTAAAACATCATCCTAAGCATGCCTTCTCCATATTCATGTGGTGGTGGAATGTAAGGGAGTGGTTGTACAAAACCTGTATTTCAAGGTTTAATAAGATTTCTTGCCCCATGGGATTGGGCTATGTAGTTTCCAATGGAACTTATCCTACATTGCCATGTTTTGAGGCTACAGGTCTACTGTGGACCGAGGTCATGTTGTGTGAATATCCTTGTAGATCCCTTAGGTTTAAGATAGTCCCAAACATTGGCTCTTTGCCCTTCCTCATATTCTATATTCCTCGTCTAAGAACGAAGAGGAACTAGAACTTGGCTCATGTAGAAAGTGGGACTCATTTTCCCTAATGATACAATAAAAAAGGTATGTCTCGATTGCCATAACTATAGTAGTTGGCTTGTTTGGTCATGGTCAGCTTGGGATAAACGCAATTCAGGTTCGATACCAAATGTTTGAAACATTATGGCATCCAACATGGTTTGACCAGTCCTTGAGATAGCAAACCTTGAGGTTCCTTGTCATACGCTTGCTCCTTCACCAGAGCTCCGCTAAAAAACAAGGCAATTTAATGTCCTTTCCCCAAATTTTGTGGTGTTGTGTTTATAGAGCCATTTGGTGAATCTAGCCTTGAAGGACCTTAAGGGCTCTCATTTCTAAGAGTTTCGTTATTCCTCTACTCATGTCTGTGTTTAATGGACTTAATTCTTCCTAAATCTCCTCACTTAAGGTGGATCTCTTGAGGATCTTGTGGGGGGGTCCATTTCCACGGGTTCCACTCCTCTGGTCACATCTGTGAATGGGCTCATTTCTTCCTAAAGCTCTTTCTTGTTGAAGGAGTTTTGCATTCGTAAGGAGAGCACTCTGCTAAGTGTTAGTCATTTACTGACCGAAGGCAAGGTGGGCCCGAGAAGGTGTGATTTAATACACTACAATTGATTGTATTATCATTTCCAACAATATACGAATCGGGTTCATATCAAAGTATCATTCTAGTGAAACAGTCTCTAGTGCTTCCTAAAGCATGTCTAAAATTGAATTCAAGCACTTCTATTCTGCTCAAGCAACAAAAATAAGTTTTTTTTTTAGTGTGTGTGTTTTTAGTATTTTTGACTCTTTTTTTCTAGGATCATGTCTCTAGGTTCACGTTTGTAGAGTTGTGTTTCTAGGCTCATATATGTAGGCTCACGTCTACAGACTCACATCTATGGACTCACACCTCTATACTCACTTCTGTTGGGTGATGCCTGTAGACTCACGCATTTTTTGTATGAACTAGGCCCACAGATTTGGTGTGCAATTATTGAACAATTATACTTTAATGTCCCAATAATTACGTGAACAAGAAATTGTAGCCAGAACAGATTATATGACATGAAAATCTTTAAAAGTGAGTAGGTATATACTTACAAGTCTTCAAGATAGTTATAATTGGTTGGTATAATATTAGGTATACCTACCTCTAGACTCATATCACTCACATATGTTGATTGACATCTTCTGATTCACAGCCTCACATGTCCTAGCTCTCACGGCTCGTGCCTCAAGGCTCACGTATGTTAACTCGCGTCTTTGGCTCACGTCTTTTTTCGTGCGACTGTGGACTCGTGTCTCCTAACCCAAGAGCTAGTTTAGCCTAATTTTTGGAGTCTTTTGAGATGTTTTGGACTTAAGATTCCTAATCGAGTTAATGGTGATTAGATAAGTAATTAAGTATTTTATGTTGATTTTGCATGTTTCTAAGCTAACAACTTCAATATTGCATGAACAAATATAAAATGCATGAATTAAAAATAGCTATCCCACTCTAATATATACCTAATGGAGCTTAATGCTTATGTTTTCGGAGTGGATTCCACTCCTAATCACAATTGCTAAGGTATTTCTTGATTCAATTTTTAAAATAAAAACAACAACGTTGTGGCCTCCAAAATCATACAAATCACAAAGAAAACAAGGTCGTCCCTTTCAAGATACGAAAATAATATGAAAATAGAATGCTCTAATGCAGCAAGATTCAAAACAAAATTTTAAAAAAAAAAACAGGAAGCTAAACACATCCAAAGCTCCAAAATTGTATGCCTTTCAGAGTGTGACCTAATCGACACCGGGCAATATTGGGTGATCCCAATAGCCAAGAATGGACTAAAGAGCAGAGCTAAGTCCTAGGCTAGTCTTGGCCTTTATCGAATCTTTCCATACAGTGGATCACACAAGAGTCCATGCTACATTGTACTTCGGCTACAATTATCTGTACATTTTGCTTCAAACCCTCAAGCTGCATGAGACCATTCTCAGCCATCTTTTAGTTATGTAGAATGTCTGGAGCAAACCAGACCCATCGTAAGTTTCATAATAACTATATTTCATTAAAGAGCCTGGGTCCACCGTGACTTTCTCAAGCAACATGCTGTGTTGCAGATTGTTCCTTCATGCAAAGACCATATACAGTAACTTTTCGCAAAAAAAAAAGGTGAACCTTCACAAGGTGAGCATGAAAAGTACACCTTGCAATGATGCAGAATTTCAAAATTCAGCATCAAGAGGTTCAACACACAAGCATGCAAGTGAACACACACACATTTGCACATATACTCGCATATCATGATATATCCAAAGGTTTCTCGCACGGATGCACATACATAATCTTCTATGCATCCGTTTTTTATCAGCATGGTCTTAAGATCATGGCATTAGTCCTAAACTCCATATACCTACATCACACTCTCAGACCTCGTCAGAAATCTAGGTGTGAAGAATAAGGAGCCAAAAATAGAATATTTGTAATAGAGCAGATATGAAGCAGCCGTTTCCAAGCCTGACTCTTATTTTCATAACTCCACAATCATTCCCCCGTTTGTAAGAATTTACTGGCGAGGTGCCTGAACATGCACATTGATGCTTGAGTCTAGGCAGAAATCTATAACACTTGAGCTGAATGCAACTTAAACCATAACACGTTCACATGCATGCACACGGTTGTGCTTATGGTTGCTTTCAACACACCGAAGACCAAGAAAACCATCATCTTTTGTGAGAGTCAGTTGCTAAGCCCACCACCCTCCAGATTCTGGTCAAGTAAATCAAAGCTGCAAGTGACCGCTCCACTGGGAAACTACCGAGGTAGAAAGAGCAACTAGGTTTATTCAGATAGCATCAGCAATCTCAGACCTTCAAAGGGCAAGAATTCTCAAACTCCTGTTGCTGCTTCCTGCAGAGCTTGAACTCGTTGCCATAGTAATCCATACATTTTGCAAATGCATCCATCTCCTTCGGGCACTTGTCATGAAGCTCTTTAAGCCTGTATATAGGAACCCCCATAAAACCCAAACATTTAACAGGTTAAAACTAATGGCAACAAATTGAGTGATTTATGATACAATACTCATTTAAATATCAGTTGCAACTGATTTTGTGGGTGCTCAAATTGTGCCATTTTATAGGCATTCAACTGCATCATTTTGTGGGCGTTTTGACTGTTCATTTTGTGGGCGTTTTGACTGTTCATTTTGTGGGCGTTCATCCACACAAAATTCTTGTGTGAATGACATCATCTTATTGCTGCCAAACTTGGGCATCCTGGTAGGCCAAGGCCAGCCCACATTAAGGCACACTTTTGCGCTGTTCGCCCTCATGAAGATTGCTAAATGTCACATGCACACCATAATCGGTGCCACACAGACATAATTATTTCTTGCAACCGCCTAAAATACAAAGTTAGAGGCCATATATGGGCAATTTGGAGCAGTTTTGACAACCAGATAGGTGCCCAGAAGTACCCAAGACATGTACCAAAGGTTGGGCCAAGTATTGGGCACAATATGAACACATTTTTTATGACTTTTATGGCCTGAAAAAGGCTGGTCAACCTGAATACAACTTGCTATCAAAATCCCTGTATAAAAGCAGCTCAAGAGTCATTCATGAGCATTCAGAGATCCAGTTGCAGTGCCAAGACCAAGGGCATGTAAACACGACATTTTGATCAGCAAAGTACATATCAGTGTTTCCATCATTGCAAAAGGGGTGGAAAGTAAGCATTTAGTTTATGCATAGAATCAATTCATGCACATCATTCAGGGCTGAGATCTCATTAGGATCTTTGCCAATCATTGTAATTACTCTTCATTCAGCAATATACATTAGATGTAGGTTAGGTTAAAGAGTCTCTCTCTTCTACTTCTATCTATGTCTTAGCATCGTCATTGTGCGTGTGATTATGTAATGTCTCGTACAACCCCATCGGCGTATACTGTCATGGCCCCGTCCGATCCGAAATAGGCCTAGATATAAGTGCTGGCTTAATGGAGATAATCTTTGTTGCTCGGCATTAATCTTCATTAATTAGCTTGCTCTATCTGTTTTCATCCCCACACACTCTTAATCTAGCATCCTTGGCAATGCATTCTACAGTCCTCAGTCTACCCTTGACCACACTCATCGCCTCTTTCCTCCATGAAATGAGGACTCACAAATTTGGCTCAGCAATTTGACCTATCAAGCCAATAGCCCATACGTTATGTTCAAGCAAGTAGGTCAAACGCTTTCTGCCCTATAAATGGATCCTTACTCTCCACACTTTTGAGCAGCAAGACGAGCACGGATCTGAGCCCTCCAAAGCAGCCTCAACAGAAGCAACAAGTGCAAACCAATCCAAAGCGTCCTATTGGAAGAGATGCCACTTGCTCAAGAGAGACAAAAGGTTTTCTTGCCATCTCCCCAACCACGTGACTACACACCGAGGTGCCCAACAATTAGCTCAATTAGCTCATCTACCACTCTATACTTCCACTCTCATTCATAAAGCAGATACTCCACAAGACTCCAGTACTTTTTGTTTGGCCCCAGCAAAAGAAGGGTGGCTAAGTGTATCATGCATTTTGTTTCTCTACTATCTGTTTTACTTAATAAGATCTTTTTTTCCCAAGAAAAGATCCTTTATTTGTCTTTGCAATTTGACCTATCACACCAGTAGCACACACGCACACAAGGCTCCGAATACCCAACATCAACAGAAGCAACAAGTGCAGACTGATCCAAAGCTTCCTATTGGAAGAGATGCCACTTGCTCAAGGGATACAAAAGGTTTCCTCGCCACAAGCAATCCGGTACTTTGCCTCAGTTGAAGACAAGGCAATAGTTGGCTGCCTCTCGCTGCTCCAAGAAATAGCTCTTGAGCCAAGGGTAAAGGCGTAGCCTGATGTAGATCTCCTCATGTCTAGATCTCCTTCCCAATCAGAGTCACTCCAACCTCGGAGACTAACTCGGTCCTTCGTTCCCCCCTCCAGTGTTATAGAAAAGGCCAAGATCCTTCGTACCCTGCAGATACCGCAAGATCCGTAGTCCTGCATCCCAATGAGTCTTCAAAGGTGTCTCCATAAATGAGCTCAACTGCCTCACTAGAAAACTCAAGTCCAATTTGGTGTTCAACAACCAAATCAATGAACCAACAAGCTTCCGATACAAGGAGGCATTTGTGACTTGGTTGAACACAATGCTAATCAATACACTTACATACACAAAGATTTAGTGGACAACATGCTCAATACAAGAAGTAATTTGCTAAATTGACAAGAGACACACAGTGAGCCGGAACGGCCGGCCCCTCCCTAAAATAAAGTATATTGATCTTTGGAGAATCAAGTACATAGTGTCATGGGCATTTCTAACCAGATTTCCATACCAATGCATATGAAAACAGTATTGCAAACAATGTAGTTGTCAGTGTAGACTTGCAACTCACACCACCCTTGTCAAACCCCCCGTGGAGCAAACCCACTAAAAGACCCAAAACCTGCAAAACAAAGCCATAAACCATAGCTGCATTGCATTGCATTGACACCATTGTCTATCTCTTAAGTATAATTAAGTGCAGTTTAAAGTCGCTCGCTGAAGCTGCGCTCCCCCCCCTGCTCGCGCTTGACTGCACGCCTTCTCCCCGCCATCGCGTCTGCTCTCCCCCCCGCCTGCACTCGCGCTTGCCCCCCCCTCCCCTGTCCTGCGCGCCCCAGTGCTGCAACGCCCGCCCCTGCTCCTCCTCCTCTCCTTCGCGCCCTCCCGTTTGTCTTCAGCGCCCCGCCCCCCCTTTTCTCGCCGCCGTCACCTTATCTTCCCCCCCGCCCCCTGTTGCGCGCTGTTTCCGCCTCCCCCCTTGGGGATTTTTTTTGTCTTCGCCGCCTTGCCTCCCCTTTTTTTCTGATTTTTCCGTCCCCTGGTTTTGCCTTCCGCCTTCCTCCTCCGCCCTTTGTGTGCAGCTCGGCTCTTGCAAGACTCTCTGCTTTCGCTCCGCGCCTTCGACTTAGCTTGAGACACTGATGGAGGCTCCTCCCGCCCCACCTCAGAGGGACTCCCCCGCAGTCCCCTCGCCCGCCCCTGAGGATACCCCCATCAGACTTTCTCTTTCGCCGGAAGAGGAAGCGAGCCTCGCCGCGCAGAGGTGGAACGCCTCCAAGCACACTCCACCATCTGCCGTATAGTCGGCACTCGCCCCAGCAGAGGGAAGATCCGGGATCTTCTCCAGGCCCGCCTTCTTGCAGATGTGGGCAAGATCCTGGACATTCAGCTACTGGGCTGTAGTCACTACCAGATCGAGTTCGAGACTGCCCAGAGCGTGGCCAAGGTCCTAGCCATGAGTCCCCTAGACATCAAGGGAGCTCGGGCATTCTTCAGACCTTGGCAGCATGGCTTTGACCCAGCAGCGGCCGTGCAGGGAGAGCGCCTTTTCCATGTTCCAGTTTGCTTCCCTGGACTCCGCCGTGAGTACCTGCCGCTCCTTTCTAGGCTAGGAGCATTGGTGGGTTCGG
The DNA here is from genome assembly GCF_041138505.1 of Cibotium barometz. Taxonomy (NCBI): domain Eukaryota; kingdom Viridiplantae; phylum Streptophyta; class Polypodiopsida; order Cyatheales; family Cibotiaceae; genus Cibotium; species Cibotium barometz. The sequence goes on from NC_141109.1 coordinate 23,294,226, forward strand.
TGCTAGAGACTGGCCCCACAACAGCTTCAGTGGTGGCCAGAGCAGCTGGGCTACCTTCGGTCAGAGTTTTGGTTCCTGACATCTCCTCCCTTCCGAAGGTCATTCAGCTACCTCGGATAGGGGGGGGATGGATTGATCAGAGAGTGGAGTTCTCGGGGCTCCCGAACCAGTGCTTTATTTGCAGGCAGGTCGGCCATCTGGCCAAGGCCTGTCCTCGCAGGAGACCCCGACCCTCACCGCAGCAGCAAGCCCCTGGTGGCCCGCCCACAGATGCGGCTCGGCAGGCAGCCTCCGGGACACCCGCTCAGGCCACAAATACCTCGGAGTGGCAGCCTGGACAGGGGCGTCGTCGAGGGAGACAGCCACAATAGCACGCCCAGAGACCGATGCAACAGCAGCCACAGTCTCAGCATCACTAAGTTCCCGTGAGGAACAGCTTTGCTCCCCTACAGGAGGAGACCCCTGCGACGACTGAGGACCAGGAGATGCCAGCACCCCCTCCTTCACCCCCCCCCACCCCCATCCCCCCCCTACCGCCTCGCTTCCACCTTCGCCGCCTCCCGTCCCCGCTCCGGTATCGGCAGCGGCTCCTTCTCCACCTCCCTCGCCCCCCCCCGCCTCAGCTCCCCGGGAGGCCCTGGCACTCCCCTGGCGTTCACCTGCAGTCAGGAGGGCTCTGAGCACCGATCTTGATCGAGCACTGCAGAGGAGACTTACCATGCCGATTCGGGCTTCACGGATATCATCTATCCGCAGTCGGCTGAGTCGCCTCGGCACTAGACAGCGCTCGAAGGCTTTTGATTACTCCTTCACACGGCTTTTTGGAGCAGAGGGCCCCCATGAGCCAGCACCCATCCGAGTTCATGTAGTGATACCTCCGGCCCGCGGGGAGGAGGCACTTGATTCAGCGGTGGCCTTCTCGTTCCCTCTCTGTGGCCCTTGTGACCGAGAGTGGACTCTGGAGCTCGCTCTTAGCACCTTGAAGACTCAGGCAGTTGAGTTTTCTCACCATGTGAGCGATCTAGAGGTGACAGATGTGATAGGCCGACTATGGGAGTTGGCTCATTTTTTCTTGGATCCCGGGAGTGTGGATGCCTCAGGGATTCGTCATTTGGTCGTTCGCATAGTGGCAGACTTAGCACGCGACCCTGGATATGTATGTATACACGAGGTTGCTCTGTCTGAGCGAGAGGCAGTCGCCATGGGTCACAGCCACTGGCGCCTGATCCGTGATTCTTGCAGTACACCGGGTGGGCAGATTCGCAGCCGCTCGGATGGGGACTACTCTCCATCCAAGCCGCTTGCGAAGGCCCGCCGTACGGCTGAGACAGCATCCACCTCAGCAAGTTATCCATGAGGATCATCTTATGGAATGTACAGGGCCTTGGCGGAGCACATTTTATACGCTATCGTGGTTGCTTGAAGCAGGAGCTTCAGAGATGCCTGGTTGGTGGCAGCATTGATATTTTGATGATGCAGGAGCACCACTTGGGTGAGAGCAGGATCCGGAGATATGGTTCGGTGATGCCTGGTAGATGGGACACCTTTTGGTCTGCAGGGTTTGGTCCTTTGGGTGGACAGGGAGGAGTATGCATGGTCATTGCAGATGTATGGCGGCAGGCCATTGTGGATCGAGGGATCATTGTGCCTGGTAGAGCACAGTATGTCATTCTGAGGATGCATGATGAGCTATTGGGCGTGCTCAACGTCTATGCGCCCAACCATGCTAGTGCCAGAGTAGAGTTCTGGACCCAGGTTACAGATGCATTGCCAGAGGCCGCACATTGGTGTGTCGGGGGAGACTTCAACATGCTTGAGGAACCGGCCGATAGGGTGGGAGACAGTCATGTTACAGTGCACGGCACGGAGCTTGCAGCTTGGGAGCGGTTTTGCATGTCACTGAGGATCACTGATGTATGGCAGCATGGGGCCTTCTCCCGCTCTCAGGACAGTCTTAGTTTCTCTCGGTCGGATCGCCGGCAGGGAGGGGGGATAATATTAGGATTAAGCTAATTAAATATTAATAGTGGGACTAATGATGGCTTAATGATGGGAAATTAGGTTGTATTAACCTCAGCTCTGATACCAATTGATGGTTTTGAAGAGATTGAACAAGACTATGGAGGATCAAAAGTAATTAGGCCCATGATTAAGACATGATTAGAAGAGAGCTTAATGCTAATCAAAGAGAGGCTAAACAAACATAATGTGGACTAATCAAAGAGAATCGTGTTCTTCTTCATTAGGAGTGGCCTCTTATATAGGCAAAGAGTACCAAGATGTAGTTGACATCATCAATGATGTAAGACAGGCATAAGATGCCATCTCCCCCCCATGTGGGCTTCTCATAAATGAGCTAGATGCCCTCCTAGGCCATTTGAAATAGGCGCCCATTTGAAGATGCTTCTTGAGTAAAGTTGTCAAGGTAATACAGCCCCTTTTAACCTTTGAATGGATTTGGGTGATATTTTCAACAAAGATTGGACCCTTCAATTCAGCCCAGAAGGCTACAAAAAATTCAACCGTCAAACCATCCCAACCTGGGGATTTATGTTTACCCAAATGCTTGAGGGCTTCATCCAATTCTGTATCTGAAAAGGACATTTCCAGCATTGAAGCTTTTTGCAAAGAAACAATAGGAGAAACAAGCTCAATAAATCTGCTCCGAGCCAATGCAGCCTGAGATGTAGAAGAAGATGGTAGAGAAAAAAGAAGCCGAAAATGATCCAGACATTGTTTTTCTAGCTGCGATAAAGTCTGGGTCCAAAGACCATCCGGTTTCCTGACTCTCATGATAGATTGACTTTGTCTGTATGTGTGTAAGTTTCGAAAGATCATTAGCATCAATTATGGAAGAAGCACAAGACAATGAATTCTGTTCAGAAGCAAAAAGAGACCTTTGATGGCTAATCTGTACCAAGGACTGCTTGTATGATTTTGCCCACTGGATATGCTGTCTGGTTTCTGCCATGTACCATCTTCCATATTCCTTAATGACATTTTGAATACGATGTACAAAAGAGTTCCAAGCAAAATCCAGATCCTCCTGAGCATGAGATAACAATGGCTTACAAGCCAATCTGATCATTTGCTGGAATTTTTCATGAGAAAGATATAATTGATTAACCTGCAAATGTCTGACTAAAGAGAGCTGAATATCATCCAGAGGCATACCAAAAGAAAGGTTGAGCCAGAGTGGAGTATGATCAGATAGTTGTTGAGAATAATCAATCCACATTTGACATGTATAATCATCATATTGCTGAGCATGAATAAGATTTTCATGCGTACTTCTCTTAAATGTTTTTCTTATAATATACAGGGCCTCTGCAATCAACATAAATGGAGGCTCCTATGGCATTATATAAATAATACTCATCCAGATGTTGTGTGTCTGCAAGAGCATAATCAGCATTCTTTTGCTGGCCAGCATGGGTTCTTTTCAGGCTATGATATATTTTATGCAGGATCTGGACAATTCTCTGGGCTGTGCATTTTAGCCAGACATGATCTGCAGCCCTGTGTAGCATATAATGATCTTTGTGGCCGATGGATGATTATCCAATGCATGATCAATGGAGAGATTTTTGAAATAGGCTCCTTGTATGCCTCTCAAATTTCAGCTTCCAGAGCTCAAATGTGGGACTCCATAAACCAATATCCTTGGTCTTCAAATGCTCTACTTTGTGGTGATTTTAATAATTCTCCTCACTGGAAGGACAATACCACACATAAATCCCATATGCTTCCCTCTGAAATCCAGCGATGGGAACATATGACTTCCTCTCTTCATACTGCAGATTTATGGACAGCAACTCACCCTTCGGTTTTGGGATTCACATATCATCATAATGCTTTTACAGAATATTGGGCCAGGCTTGATAGATGGTATATGTACAAGAGATGAGCAGTCCTCAAAGAGAAAGGGAGGCATCAAGCCTCTGCCATTGCAACAGGATCTTGCTGACCCTCAGAATCCAATTCCCTGACTAAATCATCTTCTTCACAAAGTGGAATACCCTTCTTAACTGCATTGACCCATGCCTTTGAGATGGGGCTGTCCGAAGAGGTAGAAGGTTGACCAGGAGATGGAGCAGAAGCATCCCAATTGCGAGATTGGAGAGGTCTTTGTTTGAGAGGCACCGTCTTCTTTGCATTCTGCCAACCCTCGTGAGAAGATGAATTATTTTCCACTAGCTTGCTTTTTCCTTTATCCTTGTTTTGGGCTAAATTGGCTTGGTTCCCTGTATGAACTGAAGGCTTTGCTCCTTTAGCTTCAGTCTTTTCCACATAAGCCTTTTGACCTCCTTTATTAGATGGCGGAGGAATGGCAGCTGGAGGAGGCAGATGAAGGATTGAGGGACACTCAGAAGCTAGATGCTCGAACTTGTGACAAGAGAAACAAGCTCCAGCAAAAATGCCCCATTTCAAAGTGAAATATTTCTTTCCCAAATTAACACCCTCAATCTCAACTGCAATAGAAGAGAGGGTTGGTCTATCAGTATCCCATAAGATGCAAAAACGATTTTTGTTACCTGTGGGACGAGGGGGACAGATCACTTGTCCCAATGTCATCGCTAAGCCTGGAAGCTCTGTTCTCATGTAATCTGGGAAATCAACGACTTCAACCCATACAGGGCAGTGATGTTTGATGAGATTCCGATAATCCTTATTAGGAGACCAAGGCATGATGTGCACCATTTGACGAAAAAATAAAGGGGACATTTCCAGCATCTTTTGTTTTGTCAATGCATCCAAGAGATGAACTTCATAAAATCCTCTGGAGGCAAAATAGACTCCTTCTACATAGCATCCACCTAGGAGAGAATTCACCCATTGTCCCACATCATTAGCCGAGGGTATTTTACTTGGAAAAAAGATGATGACTGCAGTTTGAGAGAGCTTCTTCAGAGGATGCACAAGAGAAGGCAACTTCATCTTGTAAGTGAGTTCCGGAGCAGGTAGTATCCATTCTCTTCTACTTTGTTGAAAATCCTCATTCAACATGTCAAACACATAGGAAGCATCTTCAGATGAAGGAGCTTTGGGGGGCAGAGATTCCCTTGATTGTCTTTTAGGTTCAAGAGAAAGAGCTCTCTTGACATAATACTTGCTTGTTTCTGCCATCGAGACTATTCGATTCAGCAGGAAGACACAGATCAGAAAAAAAGGGGGACAGCGCTATTGGAATACAATCTTACAAGGAGGGGAAAAACAAAAACCTGTAGCGACTTACACAGAAAGGAAAAAAGTGACCTGTAGCGAGGCACAGACACACACGCACACACACACACACACTCCTATACACGCACACAGGTCGCGGGAGAGAGGAAGAAGAGCAGATTGGCGATGAGAAAAAAGTGTATCTGGGAACCCTCAGAAGGTCGCGTAGATTACTGCAAGGCCGACACAGTCCAGGAATGAAGCCCGATACAGTCTAGGGACAAGCACCTCACCACACGTGCTCACCCAAAAGGGGCGAGCAGGTTGAGGGAGCAGGCGAGCAAGTCGACGGAGCAGGCGAGCAGGTCTTCGGCGGCCGAGCTTCCAAACACACCACACTAAAAATACCATACATACACACACACACACACACAAACACACACACACATATATATATATATACACACACACACACACACACACACACACACACACACACACACATACATACATACATACATACATACACACATATATATATATATATATATATATATATATATATATATATATATATATATATATATATATACATACATATATATGTGCGCGTGTGTGTGTACATACATATATGTACACACACACACATGTATATATACACATGTGCATATACAAATATATGTACATATAGACATAGGTGTTAACATGCATACATACATGAAAAACATCAAAAAAGGTTTTATATATATATATATATATATATACACGTGTATATACTCATATATGTATATATACATATAGGTGTTAACATGCATACATACATGAAAAGCATTAAAAAAGGTTTTTATTAATGTATGTATTAGAAAAAAAACATTCAACAAGTTTTTTATTAATGATAAAAAAACTCGCATTTTTTAAATAAAAAACGTTTTTTATTATAAAAAACGTTTTTTATTTTTAAAAAACGTTTTTTACGTTTTTTTTTTGGAAAAAAAGTTGATTTTTTTTTCCACGTTTTTTATCAATTGGACGTTTTTTATTATAAAAAACATCCCGTCGTGTCCAATGTATAAAAAACGCGTTTTATAGCTGCTATGCCTTGAATGCAAAACTGGGTATTCCTATGTTCAAAAGAAAAAGAATGACTAAACCAATCTAACTGGACCTTAAGAGTCTTAAACCACTCAATCCCTAATAGCAAGTCTACATGCTCTAGGTGCATAACATAGCACTCCAGAATATCTCTGTAGTCTTGAATCTGGATTGGTAGCTTCTCCACCTTTCGATCCCACGCTTGCCGATCCGCAAGTAGGCGTACCTCCTAGGTATGATCGCTAGACGTCGTGTCCAGACCCAATTTCTGCACAAGTTTGTAATTAACTAAGTTGTGCGAGCTTCCGGGGTCCACAAGAATGTGTATTCGATGGCCATTCACTTCTCCATAAACTCTGAGAAGGTCATGCAAGCTGAAAATCTTAGAGTTGAACAGACAATCGGAACACAAACGAGGGCGAGAAAGTACATTGACTGAAGTACTTGTCAAAGACAACTGGTTGGTTGCCTTCGTCTTGGGTCATGCGTTTGTCTTAGCACCCTTCTTCTTTGGGCACTCGTTACGCATGTGTTCTTTTTCTTCGCAGATGAAGCAACGTCCCTCCTTGAACTTCAAAGCCTTAAGGAGACGGTTTTTCTTCATTGGAGTCGAATTAGAATTCTTTGAAGGTTAGTCCGAAGACTTTTCTTCTATCATGCTAGTCACTGGCACGAAGAACTTCCTTTTGTGCTTGTCCCCTACTCAGTTACGGTCTTGGTTTTGGAAGAGACCATCGTATCATCATAAATACGCACAGAGTGAATGGCCTCGTCCAAAGTTTTGCACTTGTTATTATTGACCTGTAAACGGTACGAGTTGGATAATCTTGCTACGAAGAAACCCAATAGAGTAGTAGAATCCATCTTCGTAGCTTTCATCTACAAGTCTCTAAATTTTTGGAGGTAGATCTCATAAGTGAGGTTCTGCGAGATCAATGCGGCAATGGTGGGGATGGCTAATATCTTGAAGTAAGAGAGCTACAACACAAGACTAAAGCCATCCTCCTTGCAGAGTAGAGCCTCCCCAGATTCTATGGTCCACAGCCACTACTTCCCACGGGATGAAATGTAGGCTGCACGTGGTCCTCCACCAGATCTGTTGTGCCTTCAAGCAATGATGCTGAGTCTCCTTGGGCCCCCATAGAGGCTACAAGCGGCTAGCCAACCGTGTGCCGACTGTGAGGCTACAGTGAGCTAAAAGCCATAGGAAGAGGGTCATCTTCTGTAGCCGAAAATTCTCCCAAAGTCCACACCGAAAACTGAAAGGAAACCTTGGGACTGCCAAAAGGAAGAAGCCCCGAGGGTGCCATCTCTCTTGTACAAGATGCGACATCCCAACCCAGCCATGTAAAGAAAAAAGGAATGATTGGTGCCTCCGGCTGATTTATATGGACAGTATGGAGCCATTTTGGTGGTGGCTGCGTTTTTTGTAGGGGCAACAGCTCTTTCTCTCCTATGCTATCTTCTCCATCATCCGTTGGTGGTGGTGGTGCGTGGGCTGCGTTTTCAGCCCTGGGCAGCAGTGGAGGTGTTTCTTTCCGCGTGCTTCAGCCTTGCCTTCTCTTGAGAAGGGGCTGTCGGTCTTGTGGTTTCGCGGTGTTGGCGTTTGGAGCAGATCTCTGGACAGCGGTTGGTGGTCCTCTTCTTCGCATGTGGAGCGCCCATAGTCACCAAAAAACTCGTTTTGGTCTAGCGAAACTTGCGAAACGTTTTGTCATTCTACAAAACCTTCAAAACCTTCGACAAAACGTTTTGTTCACTTTTAAAAAGTCGTTTTTTTTGCTTTTTTTCTCCCAAAAAACTCGTGCGACTGTCGACTGCCCCCGAGATTTGCCCGTTGCGCGCTTCTGTCACCGCCTCACCTTCACGTGAGTCTGTTGTAAGTCTCCACGCTGCTGCGCCTAGGCCCCACATCTACCCACGCTGGAGACCCCAACGCCCCACAATGTGCACTTGCCGCTACTGCCCCCTCTTCTCCTCCTCGTTCTTATTCTATGCGGATCCGTTCTGTTATGGATGCTTTGGAGACAGAGTTTGAGATGACGGATCTTGGCCTCTTGCATTATTTTCTTGGCTGTGAGATTTGGCAGACCTCGAAGGGCATTTTCTTCTCTCAGTAGAAGTACACTCGGGAGATTCTCGACAGATTTCAGATGACTGGGTGCAAACCAATATCTTCTCCTATGGATATTGGTGAGAAGCTTTCTTCACTTGATGCTTCTCCAGCGACTAATCAAGGACAGTATCGGGTTCTCGTCGGTTGTTTGGTATGGTTGACCTACTCTCGATTCGACATATGCTTCGCAGTTAGTCTATTGAGTTCCTTCTCATCCAAACCCCGTCAACAGCATTGGCGGTGTGCTCTCAGAGTTCTTCGGTACTTGCGTGGCACTCTGGATTTTGGCATCTTTTATGGCCAAGGATGCACTCGTTGGATGGTCTGACTCAGACTGGGCTGGAGATCCAGATACACGACGTTCGACCACTGGTTGTGTTTTTTCACTTGGGTCTGGAACCATTTCTTGGAGCAGTAAAAAGCAGCCTACTGTGGCGCTTTCCTCTACCAAGGCGGAGTACCATGCAATTTGTTATGCTGCATGTGAGGCAATATGGTTGCAGAGATTATTGGAGGAGCTCGACTATCCTCCTACCTGTGATCCCATATGAAAGCTAGGCACACTGCATCATGTTCGTGCATGTGGCCACTACCTATTCCATACGATCCAAGGTGTTGCCTGTTTGAAGCTTAGCATAAACTAAACAAGAGCGAATTTCAACAAAATTCTGCACAGCCAAACAGAGTGCGATCCTGTCCCTTTGCATGCATAACAATACAGCATGGTGGAAAGGGTAGCTATCATCCTCTCTCTTTCCGGTCGAGTGTCCCCCGCCGAGTGGGGGATGGGGGATACCGGATCTACTCTTCTTTGGTGTGACAATCAGAGTTGCATCGCCATCGCCAAGAACCCTGTGTTTCATGCTCGTACGAAACACATTGAGATTCAGTATCACTATGTTCGTGAACGGGTTCTTGCTGGAGATTTGCGTTTGGAGTATTGTCCTTCCGCGGAGAATGCTGCAGATTTTTTCACCAAGCCGGTTTCTCAGGCTTCCTTGGCTCCTCATCTTCGGATTCTCGGAGTTTGTTCAGCATCTGGTGCTGAGAGGGGGTGTTAGCATATTCATCCCCAGATTCTACTCTTTTATGGTGCCCATTTGGTCCCTTTTGCATGGCCCTTGCTTGTGGGCTGGCCACCCCTTTTTGTACTATTTTTCTGGGATTTTTCCCAGCCTTTCTGGCATTTACCAGTCAGCCATGTCCATTAGCTCCAGTCGGCTTGTTTATCAGCTCAAATCGGCCAACATTCCCTTACTATAAATAGTGGGTGCTGGCCTCTCTTTTTTCATTCAGTCTTGTACATATTTTGCTCCCTCACTTATGAGACTTGTAGTCTCTTGCTTGGGACTGTTTTGCTTCAGTATATTTAGCATAGTTCTCTCCATCTCTCTCTCTCTCTTGCACTCTTTGTTCAGCACATTCTAGTGCTACTTTGCTTCCGCTCTGTGTACTCTTTCACAGTGATGCCTGCTTGAGCCTTTTCCTCAAGGGTCTTCTTAGGCTTGGATTCCTTACTCCCTGAACTAGAGCTAGGACTGTTGTCTGTCTTAGTGTCTTTAGAAGATGAAACTCTTCCCCTGTTGGGGTTTGGTACTGGACTAAGATGACTGCTTGGGCTTGCCTCCGTTCATCTTCATTTCTTCCTTCTGAGCGAGAGTCAGAGCCCGGTCATATGTACTAGGTTCAAAGTTATGAACTGTGAACCGAATGTTAGGATCCAATCCACGAATGAATTGCTCCATCTTGGCCTGCGCAGATAGCCCTAACTGTTGTGCTAAAGTAATAACCTTTCCGAAAAACTGAAGCACTGGGGATCCGTTCTGTCTGAGTCCATAGAACTCATCTTTCAGACCGGTCATGTACTGGGGTGGGAGAAATCTGGTCTTCAAGTCATGGACAAAGATGTCCCAGTCAAAGGCTGTGACACCTATGGCCTGGTCTATATGAATACTAGACCAATGCTGCCACAAAGTGACTGCCTCACCAGTGAGATGGGGAGCCGCCAAGTGGACTTTATCTTGTGGGTCTGTGATCCTAGCTAATGGAAAATGAGCATTAAACTGATGAATAAATTGATTAACTAATGAATGATCACACTTACCATCATACTTACTGAAGTTTGGTTGACTACAAATGACGGTGGTTGATGCTGCTGTGGAGTGCGGGCTGGTGACACCTACGACTGGGGAGACTGAGGAGAGCTGCTGATACCTCAAGTGTATGGCCTCCTTTTCCCGTTGGTGCTCAAGTAACATACGTTCTCGATCAAGCTCACGTTGGTGTTCCCGAGCGGCGAGTTCAGCCTGACGCCGGTATTCGTCGATCCTGCGTTGGGCTTCCTCATAGTCCCGTCTTTCTGATTTTCTTCTTTCCTTCGGGCCTCATCCTCTCTCCTTTGTTGTTCCATCTGAAAGAAGAGGGAGATGTAGTCGGGTGCTGCTAGAGGCGGAGGAGGACGTGCTGCTGCTGCCTCCAAGAGTTGGAGACGCCCCATGAGCAGTTGGTTTTGAGCTCTCAGAAGAGCTATGGTGTCTGTTGTAGGCGGAAGAACATGGTCTCCTTCGGGGGAGACGTCTTTCGGCTGATGAGTACTCTCTTTTGTAGACATGATGCTGAAGTCGGTGGTCGTGTCGGAACGCAATCTAACCATCCAAGGATGCCCCCGCGCTAGGATACGGTATGTGTGGACAATCTAAATCTGATACCAATGTGATATGCAACGGAAGTCTTTGTATTGGAAGATTCCGTCACACAAATGCTCACACCGTCTTCTGTATCCTGAGTTTCGTGAGTTTAGCAATCCACTTTAATACTTCAAACTTTAAAGAGATGAGAGAGAGATATATGAGAATTGTACACCAGATTGGGTCCCGAATTACCCACTGAAGGGCCCCCTATCCCGATAACGAGATAGTATTTGCTTTATTACTTTAGAGAGAATGACTATGGACTGTAGATAAGCCAAACGCAAGATCTCGGAGGATCGGAAGCCTGGCTAAACTGTACACGGCTGTAGAAACACCTCAATGAACTGATCTCGAGCCTATGCACTCTTCCCAAGGGCATGAGGAAGGGCTGCACACCTGAGGCTGAGAAAGGAAGGCGGTGGACTGCTCTAAGCTATGTTAGAATGCTGTAAATGCTTATGATGATAGAATACCTTTACCAGATGACTGGTGTATGCCTAGATGATGCATTGAATGCTCGAAAATATGAAAAAAATACCAAATAAATCCTAGTAAATTCCCTAAGGCTTCTGGGATGTTCTAAATGATGCACAAGCATATGAATGCATATTATGCAAGATGCAAAGTGCCTTCTGATGCAAACCCTAAGACTTCTACTGACTCTACATGCATGAATGATTCGCTCCAAGTGGGTTAAGGGACTTGACTAACTGACTCACCCGCTAAGGCTAAGGAATGACCTACGTAGCTCGTGCCTGACTTATCCTGGACTGAGGATGTACAATGGGCTCACGGCGTACGACAAATATCATCCTACTGGGTTCTAATAATGTACAAATGTTGCACTGCTGATGATGAGCCATCTTGTCACCATGCACTGAGTGCAGAGTGCATGTGACAAGGCTGCTGGTCGACCAACCCATAAACAGCCGACACCAACCTGACTAGTCGCTCATGACCAACAAAAATGCCAGTCGGCTAGGATAAATCCAGTCGAGGGAGTGGTCGGGTAGCACCATAGCAGTCGGGCAACACCTGAAGGCAGCCAACAGCCCAGACACACCTCCAAAAAATAGGGAAAAAATACACGGAGTTTGAGGAAAAATGGGAAGACACTAAAACGGGCGGGCACACCCACAACAGAGGCCCTAACATAGTGTACAGATAGGAGATGACTGCTAACACCCCTTACAAAACTAAAAGGATCCAAGGACTGAGTGAATTCCCAAGTAGAAGGGATGACAATTTGAAAATTTTGAAGATATGTAGCTAGTGTAGATGTAATAAGGTCAGAATTTTCTAAACTGAAAGTTCATTTAAGGTTTGCAGGATAGAGGATTCTCCATAGAAGCTTTGAATCATTACAAAAGTTCCATCAAGGTTTGTATTAGGGAAAATTCTCTAGTACAATTAGCATGCCAACTTGCAGTGACGGTGTGTCACCTGAAATAAGAATTAATTGAAGCCAAACCCACAGGATAAGGGTGAAAAGTTAAACGCACCATTTAGGTTCTATATCATGAAGAAGCATTGATCACCCAACTCTCACTTCTCTAATTTTGACTATAACTTGTCTCCAATAGGAATTTCATTATTGAAAATGCAGTCTAGTGTTTGCATGCTGGAAGTGTGTGGTCTGATGATCATTCAACGATGAGGAGAGCTTGCACTCCTGCTTGATAAGATCTTCCTCCAAGTGGCTCTTTAGGGAGTTTCAGGCCCAAGCATACAGTGGCCTTTGATGTGTGAGAAAAATACTATTACAAGATCTTCTATGGTATGATGGGCAGAAGGATAGCCCTGGCAGCATCAGCATTAGAATTTGCATGATGATGTGTTGGTCTCGGGAAAAGAAAAAGGGCTCTTTAGCGAGTTTTAGGCCCAAGTAGGAATGCAATGGCCTCTGATGTAATATGATGAGAAAAATACCATTACAAGATCTTCTATTGTATGATTGGCTTAAGAACAGCCCTGGCACCATCAGCATTAGGATTTGCATGATGATGGGAAAGCAATGCGAGGGTTTCTGACACTGCTCATCTCGGGAAAAAAAGGAGAGGGAAGATAAAAAGAGGAGAAGAAGAAGAAGAAGAAGAAGAAAGGGACTTACAGGGAGAGGGTGCAGCGGGTGACGTCGAGACCTCTGTCCAGGCACTTCTCGGGGTTGGGATCCGCGCGCTTGCAGTCGAAAAAGGCTTTGTTCTCCGCGCGGCAGGTGCTGGTAAGGTGCTTGGAGGCCGTCATCAGAACAGCCGAGGTTGTGATAGGCACATATGGTGCAGCTCCTGCATCATCGCTCGCCATTGCAGCTATTCTCTTCGCTGTTGTTGCACATTCTGGCCATTTGATACAAACATGCGGGCGCCCGCCCGCCCTCGGCTGCGTGACAGTACCCATCCACGTGTCCGTCTGTCAAAGGTGTGAAACAGTCTTACGGACTTATAGGTTGCCTTATATACCCGGGCTCAGTTGTGCCTAAGTATACCGTGTCTTAAGGACGTGCCTACATACCGGGCTTGCTTATGGAAACCAATGAAAATACCTGTAGCCTAGAATTTCAATCGGGATTTTTTTAGCGCAAAGGCAGCAAACACTTTCAACCGTTTTTTAAGGGACTCCAAAAAAAAAATTTGTTTTCTTAAAAACAGATTAATTACTACAAAAATTTCCTTAAATCATTGCCCATATCTGATAAGTACCTCTTTTGACTGCATGCATAGGAGATACGTTCAAGATTTAGCAACATGAGCTTGAACTTCACTACCTTGCTCCAGCTCCCATTGATGTATTCCAAAAATGTAACATGCCATAATAGAGATACACTTGAGCATTAACTCCAATCTTTTAAAAGAATAAAGAATTATATAATGACATGACAATAGATCATAAAAGTTTCTTGAATCTTATTACCTTATTACTTGAAGTATGTAATGCATCATGATACACATAATCCGTTGTAGCTTGCTTTCTTGATTTGGTAATCTCAAAGTCTTATGAGTAAACTCGCTTCCCTAGATTCAAAGAGAGTTGGGGAATCGAATCCCATGACCATGGCTGTGGACGTGCATGATTACGCCTAGCTCTCTACGGGAAGGGGATAGTGAGACTACACAAAGTGCAATCATTAATACATCCTCTTAGAGAATATCAGTAAGAATACAAAACATAACTGATAAAAATTGAGAGCAAATCTAGACCAATAGAACATATAAAGACCAAAAGCGCATTAATTAAAAAAATGTGAAGATTGCACTTTCTTGTTTTCAAGCCACTAAAGCTTCAACCCATCAAGATGTTTTACATAAGAGTAAAGAGAAATCATGATTGAGAGCTCTAAACCAATTGGTGTGAAAAGCCATAAGAGAAGCTTTAAAAGCATATGCACTTTCACTCTCAAAAGTTACTTGCAACATGAATCCTTCCCACATACATGTTCTAGCTATGTAACCTCTCGATAAACATCACCAATCTAACAAGATTCACACATGCATAATGTAGCTAAGTTCCCACCTTTGTAACGATCTCCAATCAAACAAAAGAGTCTCTAGAATGTAACATAAAACTTCCAACTTGCCATATGCAAACCATCAAAAGTTGAAAAACTTAATGCGCGACCAGAAATTGAAAAACTTAATCAATCTGCAACAAAAATCCTTTGTGTTACCTGATGAAACTATTTCACAAACTAGAAGTTGCAAAGTACAATAAATATTTACCATTGAAAACTCAAGCATCTATATCAATCTTGCATCAAGACTCCATTCACCCTACCACAAGAGCTACATAAAATTTAGACTATGAAATTGTTTTTCTTGATTTCTTGCCTTCTTGACTCACTAAAATATGGCATCTTATTTTGGCACCATTCTTCCATAGCGCAATTGCATCATCAAATGCATAATCCTTAAGCGATGGACCCTCAATGGAAACATGCATCAAGGTATCTAAGTTTTTAGTGCTCAAACAATTATGAAGCCTAGTCTTGATGATATTTTAAACACTAAAACCTCTCTCACATGCAATTGTGCTGGCACATTGTAGCATTGCAAGGTGAGCCAACTTCAACAACATGGGATACTTATCACAACAGAGTTTCTACCAATAGAAAGCCATGTGTCTTTGAGACTTCTACCTTTCCATTCATATGGGGCTTGTGACTTCCACAACTCATACTCCCTTTTACACGATATTTTCTCAGTGAGAGGATCCATTGGCTCACCATAGAAAGAAGCAAGAGTATTCATCGTATCAAAACTATAGTTTTTAAGCTCCAAACTAGTAGGAAAAGAACAAGGTGACAAAGCTTTGAAGCACTCAATAAGACCAATGTCAGGAAATTGATCAAGAAGATTCTGAATAATGAAACGAGCAAACTCTTTTTGAAAAGTAATTGCATTTTCCATCCTTGCAACAACAAATATCTATGTCAATAACAACAGACTTGAAAATGTCGCTTTGTATAGAAGCACGCAATGCAGAAAGTTGCCCATCATAAGGCCCATAATCTGGAATGATTCAGTAGTCTAAGCGATCCATGGTATCAGCATTCACATCCACAATAGGCATATCAATTAATTGCATCCGAATGAGTCATACCTCAGCCTCAATAAGACTCACCATGGTAGTAATATCCACAAAAGAACTTTGAATTTTTTTTATAAAATGGCAAGTCTCTTTAGTATATCAGTCATGAAATTCATGGTGTAGATAAATTGGAAGTTACTCAACTTCTTAAGTAATGCAACATTACGATCTTTTAAAAAGACCAACAATGGCTAAAAGGACTCACATATTTTATGCATTCCTAATTCTCGGCTTAACCATCTCACCTTATGGATATGGCTCATGGCATAATGAAATTTGGCCTCCAGTTCTTCCAATGCCTTACTCTTTGTAGAGCTTTTACTGAACACATATGCAACCTCATTCACAATTTGATCAGTGTATTGTGCATAGTTGTTTTCTTTCACTATATCAACAAGACATAAACTGGTGCAGTGTGCCACACAATGAATTGAGGTCATAAATGGATTGTCTCATTTGAAATGAGCTGCCAAGCCATTTATGCGACATGTCATCACAAATGCACCATATGTACCTAGACATACCATGTTTGCAAGATCAAGGTTATGTTGTGATAGAAAAAATCAAGAACATTCGCATAGATGCTGAGAGGTGCCCTCTTTAGTTTCCAAAAGGCCCAAAAATACGGTAATTGGCTCAAAGTGCTCAATGAATGATGCATATATAATCAAGTGTTGATCCAGACCTATATTTGTCAATTCATCCATCATTAAACTATAAAAGGATGAGGCCTTGATTCGTTCTACTATCTTCCTAAGTAGGTCCTCACGAATATATTGCACAAATGTAGCACATGCTTTATCATTCATATAGTATTCTCTCAATAAATGAGGACATTTGCATTTCTCTAACAAATAAAATGTAGTTATAAATTTGGTAAAAGAAAAATCCTCTTTTGCAACATGACTTGCATTGCGACATCTTTGTGTTTCTTCGTGTTGTCTTGAATTTTTACCTTTTTCATTCCACAAATAAACTTTCCAACTCACGAACCCTGCATCCAGCATGCTATGTTGTATATTTTTAAACCCATGCTTGCCAAACTCACTTTGGGTGTCCTTATCTTTCTCATAAAACTTACAGAAAAACCTCGAGTTTTCTCATCAAAGTAAGCCCACTTAAATGTTCGAGCCTGCTTACGCATCATCTTTGCTGCTTTCGAATCTACATTACCGGAACCTTGACTAATTGCATCTGCATTCTTACTATTAGCATCCACATTCATACCATGAGCATCAACTACATTCTAATTATTACCATCAATAATAGATACATCCTGATAGAAGAAGAATCTCTCATGGAGCGTTTCTTGTTTTTTTTTTTTGAGGGTGGGTTTTGCTTTGTAAATCGAGGCATTACAAACAGGGTTCTTTGAGACATTTTAATCTTATAATATAGAATAAAGCACCAAAAAATCAGCACAAGTATGGCTAGAAAAATAAAATTATATATATATATATATATCTCAAACTCACACTTTCAAATAAGGACCCGTCTTTCATGAAAGTTTCTCCAATGGGCTTGAGCTCGGAAGCCCTTTGACTTAAACAATGTTTCGAACTTCCAGGCTTGCTTCTTACCTTAATAAATAATTTATTTCATGATTTTTATCCCACTGTCGTTGGTGAGTTCTTATGGCGTTCACCTAAATGAGCATTCTCCTTGCATGAGAGAGGAAGAAGAGAAGAGAAGAGAGAAGATGCAAATGTTGGTTCACGAACATGCACTTAGTGTCCCCCTAAGTGGGGTAACTCCTCGATGTAAAGCCACTAGGGCCTCACTCCACCACCACTTGTGTCACCCAAGTGAAGCTTTCCTTGAGCTAGGTAGATAGGAACAAGAGAAGGAGCTACGGAGAGCTCAACTCCTAGCTCGGTCGTGAACGCGTGCATCCGGTAGTGATCGTACTCGTCGGTAGTGATCGTACTCGGTAGTGAACGCGTGCATCTGAGCAAGCATAATTTCTTCAGTGTATGTGCTACTAGAAGTTAAACTGAAGCTTTGGATTTTGCTCTATTGTACATTGTGAAACAATTTTGGTGGTGGCAGATGGGGAGATAGGCTAGGTTGATGCATGGTGCCTTTCATTATACTCGGCCCGGATGTGAGGCTTGAGGAGGAAGGGACATTGACTAGACATGATGTTCACCTATGAGATCGAACGTAATGGGCCAAGTGTTGGGGTTGGGCCGTATGTAGCCGTTGCATTGTTTGGTGCGGGTGCTGTCTTTATCACTTTCAAAAGCATGCAACTCCTCATACTATTTTTCTTTAAGCTTTATATTGAGAATAAATATAACCTATAAGTAATATGAAAGACTATATTCAAATAAATCAAAAGGTAGAAGACAACACCAACCATAGAGAACACAAACTAATATTATCTAGAAATACATAATGTAGCCTTTTTTTTTCTTACTTGTGTTCTTGGTTAATCCTTTGGGATTTCACATCTCACAAAATCTTGAACATCGCAAGGGCAACACTCCCCATGGACAATCTCTAACCATGATTGTTTTGTTTGGTCTTTCAAATTTTAAGGTGTAAACTTAGTGCCTTAGAAGGATAGTGCAAAAACAAAGTGGCAATGTGGAGTTAAGTGGGCATTGGTTTGTTGGTGTGTGCTATGTTTATAGTAATGTTTAGATTATACATGTAATGGTGCAAGAATTATTGAACCTCTAGGAATACTACAATTAGTAAGGTAGGTATGTTACAATAAATATGGCGATTCTAGAAGAGGACAAGGGTTACTGCAAGTTTTCCCATCAATGACCTTTGTGATAGTTTGACTCATGCATTGGGATGTGTTTGTAATGGGTGTATAAATGGATGTAGGGTAGGAGTACTCACATTATCTTCTTTTATAGAGATGCAGTGGTGTGTGCTTACTTTAATAATTATCTAGCTTCAAAACCCTATCAACCCTTTGAGAGCGCCATCTTTTGACATGCTAGGAAATTAATATACCCCTCAAAAAAATTTGGACCCCTATTATGTATTGTCTATTATGCTATAGCGGTAACACACAACAGTAGTAGGCGACTATTGGGAGCAAATTGCACAGCCTTATGGGTTGTTTCATGCCCCCCATCTACAGGCAAAAGAAAATGCTCATCAGGCAGTCTCAAATTTACACAAGCCTTTGAGTCTTCGCGATGATGTCAATAAAAAACAAACAAGGAGATCTAGAGCGGGAGCTGGAGGCTTGCCCAAGCAAAGAGTAGTTTCAACTGAAATATTTTGACGCAAGTGAAGAGCTAGAGGTTTTGACCCAAACCAAGAGTAGTTTCAACTAAGTTATTTTGAATAAACAAAAGTACAAGGCATCATTGTTTCAACCGTTAATGATTGGACATATGCCTTATTTCATTTCCTATGGTTAGACATATTAGTGGTCTAACATTGCCAATCTGATAAAGGAACTTAAAGGTTATTTTTCAAAAGCTACTTCTCTCTAAGAAGGTAAAGGGGCATATGTTAACAACAATGGTTAACATTACTCAAAGCTTGGTTAAACTTCATGTAATTTATTTTTATGCATAACCACACTAAGCAGTTCATGTAAAAAGATATGGGATGACCGAGCTTACGACATGTGTAATGCCGGCCATGAGCAACAAAGCCTAGGTATACACAGAGCTAGAGAACTAGTTTTGTAAAAAGAGAGCTTATGTATATAAGTGACTTATGGAATATGAAAAGGAAATACAATCCCATTATCACAATTGAGTTTCTTCTTCTCCCCTCTTGCTCTCTTGTGGCTATGGTGGTGAGCTTATGCGTGGATGCATGCTTGCTTGCTTGATTGTGAGTGTGTGCTTGTAGATGATGCTTCCTCCCTTCCCTCTTTCTTCTTCTTCTTGATCACTCTCTCTTTTTGTCCCTCTTTCACACATGAAGGCATTGAGCTAGGATTTGAGCTCTTCATAGCTCCCTCATTGCTCTCTACCTAGCTCAAGGAAAGCTCCACTTGGGTGACACAAGTGGTGGTGGAGTGAGCCCCTAGTGGCTTCACATCAAGGACTTAACCCACTAAGGGTTGGCTAAGTGCATGATCCTAAACCAACCCTTACATCTTCTCTCTTCTCTTCTCTTCTTCCTCTCTCATGTAAGGAGAATGCTCATTTAGGTGAACATATTTGGTGCCGTTCCCAGGGATAGCACTTAGCTTAGGGTCCTTCAAAATCTCTTCCTAAGCTAGAGACTTATCTTGCCTAGATGGAATGGAAATCCATGTTGTAAGAGTTTGGTATGAGTTGCTTGTTTGATTTGTGTTATTTTTGTTTTTCTTGGAGTAATGGAGTTGCAAAGAGGCATTGGGAGAAATTGGAGCTTTGGAGGCTACACCAAATGCTCAAGCTACAAGTAAGTATCCTAATTTTACCCTTGATTCTATTGATTTTTGGTTTTTTCTTCAAGTAGATAGAAGAACTGCATGTTAGCTTAGTAACAACATTAATCCTAAGTTATTATGTTAAACTGGGCATTCTTTGCATCATAGGTAACTTAGGACTATCCCAATCTACACATAAACAAGAAACCTCAAAAAACATCACTAAGGGGAAGAAATTAGGGAAAAACCAAGAGAAAACTAGAAGCAACTCATTCTAAGGTTGCATCTGTGAGAAGTGAAAGCCCGTTGACTTCGCAGAGATACGGTCGTACCTTCTTTAGCCACACCCGTTCACTTCCAGTTAGAGAATATCTCCAAAGCTATTTTATAAATGAGAGTAATGGGCATTAAAAGAGTATAAATGTGGTGCAACTAACTCTCTTAAGAGAATATTTGGAGGCGGTTGTCAAAGATACGCTGTTTCGATGCAATTAAGACACCTACCTGTCAGTCTGTGGAGTGAACATCCATACCTTCATAGGACAACGTCCATTCCTCCCCCTAAGTGAACGGCCATGCCTTTAGAAGCCCATGACTGTTCCCCCCACTAGTGAACATTCTTTTCCTTACATTAGCCATGGTCACACCTTTCTGAAACTGAACGATCGATTCTCTATGGAAGAATGCCCGTTCTTCTATCTAGCCACTATTGCACCTTTCTGACTACGAACATCGTTCCTCCACAAGGGAATGCCCATTCCTGTTTCCAACCCACAATCATACCTGAGACAATGAATGGTTATCACTCCAGTTAAGCCTCACACATACTCACAACAGGCAAACGTCCATTGCTTTGTGAGAACGAACAGTTGTTCCTAACTTCCAGAGGACAAAAAATCTATGTTCCAAAGTGTGATTTTGCACCGTCACTCAACACATTCATGTACCTACGCTCATGGAAACTGGTACAAAACAACCCCTTATTTAATGATTCTAAACCCTCCTATGCGCAATCGCTTGCTAGATCTGACCCTTCAATCAACACCACATGGAGTTAAACAATATTGGTCTTCGTTCGCGATAGCACTAATGAAAGCGAAGAACACCTAAGCCCAGGACAAACCACCCCTCACTTGGAGACAAGAGGATTGGTTACCTAGTGTATGGACATACCCTTGACTCAAAATAAATCCCTAGGATCCCCTACACATTCACAAAGAAGTCTTGCCTCGAGATTAAAAGACTTTATCATGGGAAACACACAATTAGAAGAGCCTTATCTAGGGAAACGAGCATGGATCGATCGTCAACCTGAGAGAACTGTAACACCCATGATAGACCCAAGATCGGAAGTGGGGCAGGGCCCAAATAATCCAATTCAAACCAATCCAACAGTCTAGGAAGCCATGCCGACCATCGTGTCAATAGATTCATTTCTAGAACTTAGACTAGCACCACGAGAACCAACTCACCGAGGCCCAAAGACCTCCTACCAAAGGGAAAGAGTCCACCTAGAGCTCTCCAGCCAACACATGGCACCCATGTATAGTAAGTAACTATCCACCTCACGGGGTGTATCCTAAATACCATACAGATACTTATGAAGCACACACCAGCCCAAAACTTAGGCACAGTCCACATATTGGATACTATCCTCTAGGCTTTGTTTCCCCACCTATCATACCTCCATCTGCACCAACTCCAGCTATGGCAGGATTAATGCCCAAAATGTTAAGGATAGCCATGGAAATAGGGAGGGGATAGCTTCAAGAATTGTACCACCAATGCCCACGCAACCGGATGCTATGGCCAAGGCCAAAAAGGAATAAATCGGCCCATATCCCCAAACTGATCACTAAGTTTGATGGGTTAAGAGATCCCATACCTCATCTGGAGATGTTTAACCAAATTTGTGAGACATTTGGCCCCGTAGAAGATCAAGTTAAGGCGAGTGCCTTTGGCCTCACCCTGATGGAAAAACGAGACAATGATTCCAATCACTAAAAGCAGAAAACAAGGCTACCTTTGATCCCTTGAAAGAAGCTTTTAAAGTAGGATATTCGAGACAAGGAACTCAATGGAGTCCGATCAAATAATTGCATGATGTAAAACAAAAGGAGGGAGAATCCATCAAGGACTATATCAAAACTGGGTGAGATATCTTTACTCTCGCTGTAACGATAGGGACAAGTTCTTTGATAATCGATTGATTGGTCAATTCCTAGAGGGACTTGAAGATGTAGCCCTGCATAATTCCCTATATGCTATTGGACACACCTTCTTTAAGTAATGATGTAGAAGCACCAAGGATTTCAAAGAAAATTTTAAGCAAACCTATTTGTTGCGAGTGAGGGCACTTCTGAAGCTTCCTTCAAAACCACAAGCACAAAATCTTAATGGAAAGGGAAGGAATCCTCTTTAGGGCACTAGGTGGAGCAACTAGCAGCTGCATTAATGTAACAAAATGACCCAATAATGGAGAATAGGTCAAGGTTATAACAGGTTAGGGAACCTCATCTTTATCCCAAGAGAGAACTAGTGTGGTGCCTAATTTGCCAAGCAAACCACACTACATTTAAGACCTAGACCAACTCTGTACTATGCTTATTACTAAAGATGGGGTAATCATGAAACATCAAACTACTACCACCAAAGATCTACTTAAGTCAAGCATCTACTACAAGCCTTGCTGCCTAATCCAAGGTAACCATTGGCTTTGCTAGCACCAGCATAGCACAATGCACATCAACCCAGCCATGAAGGGCCCTGCGAGGAATCTGGAGGGTACACGATGTACCCTTGCCACCTCTAGTTCTTTCATCACAACCTCCATTACACGTAAGTGACCCCATTCATATAATTGTCCTTGACAAATTTTTCTGAAGAAGGTGAGGATGGAGAGGCGACCAATAACACCATCTTTGAGCCCCCATAAACCAAGCAGTCCACCCCCACAAATCCTGAGTCATTATGTGATAAAGAGTGAGCACATGTACACTATATACCTAACAATCGCAACACCACATGGGCGAGACTTGAACAATATGTCTAAACGACCACCTATGCAATGCTATCATTGCGATGGACCTCATTGAATAGCTTAATGTTTGATCAAGAAGGGAATGGTAAGTACTTGTGTGGGTGCTCCCACCTTAACTCCCTTATGCACAAGTTGTGGGATAGACCATGTGTACAAGGATTTCCCATTAAGAACAAGTGTAATGGGGAAGGGAAATGAAGCTAAGCTGAGTACTAGCATTAACTTGTTGAGCATACAGGATGGCTTCATCTGCACAATGCCAAAGCAGGAGGAGAGCTATAGCTCATGCTACCTTGCTGAAGCATCTACGTTGCAGAAGTAGAAAACCCTAGGACGCGGAAGGATCTAGTATTCTAAGAGAGTTCTTGAGCAAGCACAAACAACTACATGCTCTTGAAGGCCACAAAGATTAGTAAGGGAGATAGTCGTGTTACTATAAAAAGTGGATCCGACGAGGGGACAACTATAAACCTGTCATCTTCCTCATCTCATAAAGAAAAGATACTGCCATCTTCCCCTCAAACAAAGGAGCAAATAGACCCCAACCATCTGCCCAAGAAGTTAGTTGAATATCCAAACCCAATTGAAGAGAAAGGTAGATTGAAGGTCGCTTAGGAGCTAGACAAGGAATGTCAAGCTGCTCGATTGTTGGAGAAGAAACCTCAAGCAATTCAGACCGCTGGAAGTTCCTCTATGCCTAACATAAAATCAATTGATGGAACCCAGGAGATTATTAGAGACCTCAACTGCCAAGTACTCTTGGAGTATCTCCCTCAAGAAGTTAAACCAGAAGCCATAACAGTTCCACATTAGGTGGATCGTGTTGCTGCTTATCTTAAGAATCTGAGGGACGATCGCCCAAGAAAATTGAACACTGATGTTCATATTCCTATACCCTACACCTTGAGAAACCTTTGGAGTTGGAATGGAGGAGTAGGTGGAACTAGGAAGTTCCAACGAGAGTAATGGATCCATAGAACTAGAAGGAATCACAGTCTGGGTGAACAAGTTAGGGCGGTATTTTGAAGGAGTTGAACTCACCACATAACTCGATTAGCTTACTTGTCACCTTCTTCCTCCAGAGCCAAATCTCTCTCAACACTCCCACAATCCTCTTCACCCTCCCCATCCATCCTCTCATTGCCAACCTCTCCAGTTGGGCCCATCTCCTCGAGGACAGACAAGCCATTGACATCGACGCCTCCATCAAGCTCATTGTACCCACTGGCCTCTATTCATACCCATATGCTTCTTTCAAATCTATTACCACCCTCGCCTACCTGGACCGACAAGGTTGGACACATGTTTACATAGCCTACAAAGCCCTTCTTCACTGTGTCATCAAGCCCTTCTTCACCGTGTCATCAAACCCTACTCCCCCCATGGCCTCCTTGTACTACACACCCTGCAAGATCCACCATCACAACTGGAGATCATCACCGCCACCACCATACTCCAATTTGATGACTCACATGTGGCTTTTCCCCAAGATTTCACCCTCATAGAGGCTTGACAAGCCAAAGCCTTCTTCTTCTCCACACGACGTGCTATATAGGCCCTATGGGAGATCATGATGACAACAGTGAGGACGATGATGATGATAGCCATGATCCCCCTGCACGTGGCAACCCCCCTCCCCCACAACCTTGCCCCCAACACCCTCCTCTCACGACCCTCACTCCCATGCCCATAAAGGTTCCCCCTCTCAACTGCTACCAAATCTGGCTATAACTGGTGCCCACGAACAACCGCTACCAAATCTGGCTATAACTGGTGCCCACGAACAACCTCTCGAACCCCCCATGCCAAACTCCTCTATCTCGACACCAGCTTCCCCCCCCCCCAACCTCTTCCCTAGGCACCCTACCCCTATTTCCCTCACCACATACCACCCCGCCTCATGTTCCCTCCCCCTTCACCAATGCAACCCTCGCCACCTTCCTCCCTCCATTTAGGATTGGGCTTGTGCTGCTCCCCAAGGACCAACCTTCTTCGTTAGTGCACCCACCTACACTCCTTGATGCCTCATTTAGCACCACACCCTGTACATCAAAAAGCCCTCACCCCACCAGGAACTCTAATCCTACGAACTCCCTACCCCCATCCCCCTATAAGAGGGTGAAATTCCTCCCCAGCCTCTGTAGGAGAAGGAAGAGGTGGATCCTCCCCTTAATCCCCTCAATTGGTGTGTGGATTGCACGGAATTCAAACAAGCCATCCGCATCTTGCTTGGCTGCCAACTCCAACAAGCACTGCTGACAAAGATCACTGATTGCAATGGACATTCATGTCCTTCACCTCTACATTGCCGTCAAGCAGGATACCTGTTATATGATAACACATGGATGTATTCAAGTTTTATATGTGACACATGGACACAGCTCATGCAAGGGGCTCTACACTAGCAGTGTGTGGCATGCGCCTCTTTTGTCTATTAGCATGTGAGTCATGATTCACAAACTCCTATCTACGTATGGCCTTCTCTACCCTATATGTTGAGCACAAGGGCCTGGTTCATCCCATTCTTTCATTGTCTACATTGGTCTGCTCAGCTGCTTACGCAAGCTCTATTGCTTTTTATTGAGGAGAAACTTACCACCTCTCGTTGATTGTCTATCGACTATGTAGATTTTTTTTGTGTGTTGTGCTCTGATTGTGCTTAAAGCTCTAGCTGCCTTATGGGACAGCTAAGATGTATCTCTCTTCTCTCTCTAGTATTTCCCTTCCTTCGGTGTTGCTATAAAGAATTTGTTATCTATTGCCCTTCCTTTGGTGCTGCTATAAAGAATTTGTTCAGTAAATAATAAAATAGCGGAGCACCTGGACTTGGATGCTGGCAGCTGGAGTTGACTCATCACTCAACCTTTCCTAAATTCATCTCTCCAAATCAAGAGTACAAGCTTCCTGTCAATAGCAAGAGGCTTCAATGTTTGTACCCTGGACCTTAGTCCCTTACCTTGAAATGATAAGGTAAGGGTACATGGCAATCAAAGATTCGTAGATTTGTTAAACAAATCCAAAAGTTATATTATGATTTATATATGTAATTCTAATTTTTAGACTGTATATAATATATATATATTATACCTAATACCTACAATCTAGTACCTACCCCTAAAGCTCAGAATCGAAAAATCAAGCCAGTTTAAAATGTAACCTTGAAAATCAAGATTATCCCTTGATCTTCCTCGGTATTAAATAAGGGAGGTTTTTTAAAAAGGTGTTTAATTTGCAATTCAATATTGAATGCTTATGTTATGTTTTTATGCCCTGTGCTAAATTTTGGAAAGTGCCACTGGAAGAAAATCATTGGCCCTATTAAAGATTTTCTGTGGAGAAATGGTAAGGGTAAAAAAGAGTCTCTGCTTGGCTTGGTTGGGATAAACTTTCAGTTCCTAAAAAGGATGGGGGCATTGGTATTATTCACATGCCCACTCATTGTGTTGCCAGAAGGACTTTGATACTTCCTATATTTTTATCTCAAAATGTCACTCGGGATCTAATGATGAGGGATTTGGTGGAGCTTGCTGATGTTATGGGCTAATGGGCAAATGGGGGAACCTAAACTGGAAGGATAAACTCTTCTCATGTGCCCCTCTTAAGATCACATGCTCAGATATTTGCAAACTGCTATGCAAATGTTGGAAGGATAGCTTGGGTTTCATGGTTTGGGGGATGGAGGTGGAAGGGTAACAGGCAATCCATGCTTACTTTGGGTATATGGTGGACTCATAAGTTTAATCCCCCTCTAGTCCTACTTGATACATCTGTGGCAAAGAATCTGAACAATAAAGGCATTAGGCATCTGGTTAACTGCTGCTAGGATAGGGATCTCACAGGGTGGAAAGATGTGAACCTATTATCTGTGGAATTTCAGCTAGTTAGGAGGGAAAGAGATTTGATGGCTCAGGTTTTGGAGGTGCTTCCTAGGGAATTATGTTCCACAGCAACTGACACCTCAGTTTGGATCAAGGATTGGACTTGGATCAATGGTGTCAAACTTAAGGATGGTAAAACCAGGGACATTTATGCATTAATGTGAGAAATGGGGATGCCAATGTGTTGTGTTGCAATAAAATTTGGAATGCAAAGTGGAGCTCCTCCAGCTAGAAAAAGAGATGGAAACTGATTTGGGATTGTCAGATCCCTAGGAAGTTCCAAGTCGTTCTGTGGAAGGTTTGCATGTGGGAATTACCTATTGGTTCTAAACAACAAAGGAGAAATATTTCTAGTGGCATCTACCCCAGGTGTAGGTCATCAATTGAAGATGGAAAACATGTGTTTTGGGAATGTCTAGCTATTCTGGTCCAAAATATCTAAATGGATAGAGAAGAGTCTGGGTATGCAAACATATTGGGGGGACTGGATCTTTGGTAAGTGGTCAGTTAGTGGATGAACACAATGGGCTGGTGTTCAATATTATTAGAGCCTGCATCCTATGGGAAATCTGGTCTAGCAGGAATGCAATTGTATTTTTAAGGGCAGCATGTACATGCTTGTAAGATTCAGAGCTGATGTATAAATGTGTGTGCATGTGTTGGTCTGTGTGTAATGTGAATAAAATTAGGTATCATGAGATGGATTTGTTGATTTAGAATCTACAAAGGAATATGCTCTGAATGCTACCCTGATTCTTGGTAAGCTTCAAACATACTAGGGTTATTTCCCTAATGCTGGATTGTTTGCTTGCAAGTGAGATGTTGGGATGGGAAGAAAAGGCCTCCTAAATTTGGTCCAAAAACCTTGAGGTGGTACCGCGCAAAGAAAAACAAACTAATCATACATTTTTTGCTTTTATTAAAAACTCGTTTGGTACCAGACCCACTGTTAAAGTTTGGTCCAAGACAAGGGGAATGCTGAAAAAACAGTCCCCCCCGTGGTTGCACTATAGAAGCTATGATGGAGGCTTGCCTCTACTGTTGGGGTATTAGATTCCTTGGGAACAATCTTGCTTCTTGTTTTAGAGGATAGAAGATGGGAGTTTTTATGTAAAATTTTGAATGAGGTGGAGAAAGAGTAGTAAGTGGTATTGAGCCTCCCAAAGAGCACTAGATTTTTTTCATACCATACTTTCTTAACTTTTAGTTTTGGGCTTGCTTTGGCAGTTGAAAGGGCACATCCATCAGTCAAATTCACATTTAATAAGACATGTTTTGGATTTTGGCCTCATTCAAAATAGATATAGAATTGCTTCGTTCGTCAATAATAATAGCCCATCTTGGTCACTTAGGGATGGAAGGAGCAATCTTGTATGTGCCCATGGAGACTTATCAGAGCAAGAACCCAAGCTCAATGTGAAGAAATTAGATGTGTTATTTTTTTTGCTACATGGCACTCTTCTTTACTTGTTAAAAGAACTATGCTTTGTTTTTTTTGTTACATGGCACTCTTTCTTGCATGGGGATTTCTCTTTGTATTATATATTTATGTGGCTATATATCTCAAAAGATTTATTGGTAGATCTATCTAGAGCTTTCTATGTAATGCACACTTGGAATGAATGTTATGCAAAAGATTTGCATGTAGAATATCTCTCAATTCTACTTCCCAATAGATTCATTAAGTAAAAGAATCGATGTGGTTAAGTAGATTTATATTGAAAAATTATCGTACCATTTAGGGTAACTCAATATTCACATATAAATAATCTTCTTACATTTTTATTAAGATTTTTTTTTTTGTTTTGTATTAAATGTATGCCCTTCTATATGGATGGATAACTTAATATTCAAGGCAAGGACCTTCGAAGGGTTGCAACATTATGTGTCAATGAGGTGCATTACTTTTAAGTCCACATAATGATTTTATTTTAAAACTCTATATTATTTTGAAAACATCTTATAAACCATGATTCTTACAATATAATGGAGGAGAATAATTGTTCAACGTATATTGAGCTACTATATCATGACACATCAAAAAGAGTGAGAGCCATTTGCAAGTAAGAGTATACACATTGAATGAAGACAAGGTTTGGTTGAGTTTTTTCTTTGTATATTTCATGAGTACTCAAAATTTCTTCTAAGGTTTTGTTATATATGTAAGATCCAATGTTAAATTTGGCCACATATGCAAAAGGAGTTTCTAGAAAAAGTCAAACAAAGAGGAAGGTAATGCAAAACTTGCACAAACTCTCTCCTACCTCTTTGTATTCTTAATTATAATCTCTTTCTCATTTTCACTTTTGTGACTATTAATTCTAGTTTTTGGTTTGTTCCATAGGTAAAGTGAAGAAATGAAAACTCACTTGGAAGAAACAAGTCAACAAAGGGCGAAAATGTTAGAATAACAAATTGTTATAGATAGATGTACTATGTTATGATTATGTAGATTATTCTATATTATTTTAGTTTTAACATGGGTTTGGTTTTCCTATTTTAGTTAGGGCGCAAAATAGTGAATTGTGGAGGTGTCGTGAAACTTCACAAGTGATATTTCATTAAAGAAATATATAATTTATAAGTTATTAGTTCATTTAGGTAAATTGAATATGCTTTAAAATTTTATATCTATTATCATGAATTTGGGTAAGCCACATTTCAGAGGAGGATATAAAGAGAATCTTATTGTACATAATAGTGCATACAATTCAAGACATGTACTATTCTCTCAAGAGTACGTATGTCAATCTAAAGAAGGAGAATAGTAGTTTTAGAAAAACTACTCGAAGGATACAAAAAAGGTTTGGGAGTGATATTTTGATTTACGACATTGTGCATTAGCCTATTGCCAATAAGAAAGTCAAAGTCAATATATAATCCATGCCACTTAGTTTAGAAGATGTAGGAATAATCCCATATGCTTATAAAATATTTGGCAAGTAGTATATTAACATGACTCATAGATAGAGAAATCTATCTATGAAGCTTCTAAGCATTCCCTACATAGAGATACAATATATTCACTGCATAAATCCCTACATAGAGAGACAAAATATTCACCATATATTTCCCTACATAGAGATACAATGTATTCACCATATAATTTCCTACATAGAGATATAATGTATTCACTATATAATTTCCTAGGTATGAAGAAACATATCCAAGAAAAGTGCAAACAAGGACTCATAGATAGAGAAATCTATCTATGAAGCTTCTACCATTCCCTACATAGAGATACAATATATTCCCTATATAGAGATACAATATATTCACTGCATAAATCCATGCATAGAGATACAATAGATTCACTATATAATTCCCTACATAGAGGTACAATATATTTACCATAATATATTTACCATATAACTCCCTACAAAGAGATACAATGTATTCACCATATAATTTCTGACATAGAGATATAATGTATTCACTATATAATTTCCTAGGAGGTATAAAGAAACATATCTAAGAAAAGTTCAAACAAGGGAAAATGGAACACTTTCCCATAAAGGCTAACTAGGAAATACATGCATGGATTTCTCTCTAATAGAAAAATTTTCCTACTATTACAGAGAAACCCATGCATGTATTTCTTAGTTAGCTTGCAGACCCATCGATGAATGGTAATGGGTAATGATCCTTCACCCTGGTTGCATTAACCTTTTTGAGGTTAATGCAAACTCGGATGTTCTCATTTTCTTAGGTACTATGACTATTAGAAATAGCCATTCCATGTGCTCTATCTCATAAATGAATCCAGCTTTGATGAGTGTTGCAATCTCTTCCTTAACCACTATAGAGTAATTTAGATTCATTTGGTAGGTCCTATGCCTTGATGGCCATGCTTCTTCCACAATGGGAATTGTGTGCTTGACCACCTTAGGGGATACACCCTTCATGTTGATTTTTATTTTCAAACAAAGGAGTCTTGGATTTCAATGATTAGGTCAATGAGGTCTTTTTCTTCTTCTGGAGATAGGTCCTTCCCAATGTATATAAGTTTGGGATCCTCATTAGTTCTTGCTAGGTTGACCTCTTAAACATTAGTGGATCCCTATTTTATCATTTTGGGCCCCAAGATACCACCTCTTGGTCATGTATATCACCTTCAAATTCTGGCTTCACGTTGTATTTCTACAACGCTCAACATATGTATGGAAGTGAATTCCCTACCCATCTAACATGGCATATCTTGTGCTTGTTCTTGTTTGGAGGATGTCCATATTTACAATGATATATGCATCCAATTTTTAAAGTCTTCCAGCTCTAGAAGAAAGGAAAATTTTGAGCTTTCACATTCCTCATCCAACATTTTGTGACATGTTTTTGACACATGTTTAGCTCGGTGGTGTTATTGGTGGTTATGGAGTCTTTAGCAAAAGGTCCATCACTCATTGGTGGTTATGCATTTTCCATGTTTGTAGGTTTACTTTGATTGTCTCATTCCTTTTTCAAACGTACATGTGGTCTATGTCCAATCATGGAGGATGAAGAGAAGTTGGAAACTATGTCCCCACCTGATCCCTCTTGATCTATCAGATGGTCTTTCCCTTGTCCTATCTTCTTGGTTCTTCATCTTTTGGTTTTAGGGGCAACTTTAGCATGTTCCAAAACTTCATTGAGATGACTCTCCTCCTATTATGCATTCTAGTCACAATATTGAGAGGAACAGTTTGTAATAACAACCCATCCTTGACGCTTAACAAATTAAGGCTCGTACTACTTGGTTTGTGCTCATGGACTAGACCTAGATTGGATGCTCTTAATGGGAAATCCTTGTACATGTGGTCAATGTCACATCCTATGCAGAATGGTGCTAAAGACTATGGGTTGGTTGGTGTGGCTGCCATAGCCTTCTTGATGGGAGACGCACCGCTCGGTGAGGTCCCTTATAGGTGATATCACTATAATGGCATACAAGATCCTAGGGCGGTATTGATGTCCATCCCCTTATTCGATTACAATGAAACTATATATATACAGGGTAGAAACTATCACCATTTTGAATGAAGTACCTTAGGATTTGACTTGGGAGACTCTGACCCTCTAGTGGTTCTAGTAGTCAGTGTCCCCTCCTACTTCCTCTTCCTCCCCCTTAGGGATTTTTCTCAGGGTTAAAATTAGTTTATGGGGGTCACTCTAGGTGGATGGTTTTTCTGTGGCATCGGAGGTAGTAGGGGTAGTTTTGAAACTCTTAGGACTCCTCTTTGGCATGCATATTCCCCTGGTGAGGTGCGTTGGCAAGCATGGGTCTTGCCGGTGGAGCCGGCAAGGCCAAGTGTTGTGCGAGTGGAGGTGGTGCAACCACCCAATGATTTGCTACCTCTAAGGTTGACTCTTAAAGTTATGGATAGTGTCATGGTTTCCCATCCTCATATTAGATTTTGCCTTATCTCGGTCTTAGGTGGGGGCACTCTATGTTGGTGTGGTTTGCATGGGATATTGAACACTAGACCAACTCATGTCTGGGGTACACATGTGGTTGGCTTATGTTACCTTTCCTTACCTTGACCTTTCACCACTACTTAGTCATTTTGTTGCATGAGTGTGGCTGCTAAGTCTTGTATGGCTAGTGTAGCCTATGGCTCGTTCCCTTTGATGCCGACCTTTGAAGATACTATGCCAAAGAGGATACTTCAGATGGGGTTCCTTTATGAAGATTCCTTGAAGAAGTTCCCATGAAGTTATCATCAAAGTTAATGGGACTTCTACAACATGGCTCAAAGTTTTTATGCTTTTCTGAGTACAAGGCATTATGCAAGGTTGAATCGAGGATTCCTTCCAGGAATCTCCCAGTGAACTATTCATCAAAGAACTTCTCACTGTCCGAGCATTGTGAGTGAAGGTGTCTCACCTTGTTGATGTAGTCTCTGATTGATTCCTTCTCTTGTTACTGCTTGACATGGTAAAGTTGATCAACTGGGTTCCATCGTGTTCCCTAATAGGCATACCCAATTGTGAAAGCAGTCTTTAGGGAGTCGAAGTTAGCCTTATCTTCTGGTTTTAGTTATCAAAACCATTGACCCACCTTTCCTTCCTTGATGAGGCTGAAGGCACTTACCCAAACAAGGTCATTAGGCTAATTGTATGTGGCGTATATCTGATCAAACTCTTCCAGGTGCATAATGGGATCTCTAGCTTCATGGAACTTGGACATCAATTTGCGATTCACATGGGTTTGATAGTAGTTTTGTGCCTAGGGTTTGGTCCTCCTACTGCTGGTGTTGCTGCTAGCCTTGTTGCTACCCCCTACCTATTAGGATGCTATCCTCAAGATATCCTTAGTGGCTAGAGTAGAGGGTAGTGGTGTTGGTGGCAGAGGTTAAGGCAATGGCTATGGTGGGTGGTAGAATGAATATGGTGGGTGGTAGAATGAAATATGTGTAGGTTGGTGGAGGTATGGCATATGCATATGCTAGGTATTACCCTTGTCCCCCTAAGGTAAGTTTAGGTATTATGCAAGGCTAGTTCATATTGTGGTGCATATGATCGTCCTAAAGTTGGGTCTAGCCTGAAGCTCCTTACTCCATGCCGCATGGCTCTCATAGTCATTTATTCAATGACTTGTAATGAGTCCTTACCCTTCTCATGCTCAGAATAACTGCTCTGCGTTACTTCCATCTTTGGAATCCTTACCTTTGTCTTCATCCTAGATCATGATATTTGCTAATTCAGCACGTTTCTTGTGCCAAAAATGTTGCCATATATATAGGCAGTGATGTGTGTGAACACACTTACGACCGCCGGGGTACTTTTTCCCTCTTTAGGAGGTTTTTTCCTCTGGCTTGTATATACGCCCATCATTCTAGGGCTAACTTATCTTTTGTACATTGACACAATCTAATACACTTTGTGTTGTGTGCATTCTTGCTTCTTCTTCTCCAAGCTTTGTGTGCTTTCTTGCAACCCTAATTCCAACAATTGGTATTAGAGTAGGCAGCATCGGCTCCCAGGGCTATGCCACCGGCACCCTCCGACTCACGTTCTCCGATGATTGAGGTGAGCTTTCACGAGCGCTTGCAGATCCCTAAACTCTGCAAATGAGCCCGTAGGGCAATGCATTCTCAGAAAT
Organism: Cibotium barometz; assembly: GCF_041138505.1. Lineage (NCBI taxonomy): Eukaryota > Viridiplantae > Streptophyta > Polypodiopsida > Cyatheales > Cibotiaceae > Cibotium > Cibotium barometz. The sequence goes on from NC_141109.1 coordinate 23,328,203, forward strand.
TGCATCTGAGGTCGTTTCGGGCTTCGTTTTTGCATTTCAAGTTCTGCACAGGTGTTTTCATCATTTTCTACAGAAACGAAAGCCAGATGGCAGTGTTGATCGGTATAAAGCTAGACTTGTTGCAAAGGGTTATGCTCAAGAAAAGGGCATTGATTTTGATGAGACCTTTGCTCCCACTTGTCGTATGACTACCATTCGTAGCATTTGTGCATTGGCAGCTCATAATGGTTGGAATGTACATCAGTTGGACATAAAGACTGCGTTCTTGAATGGAGATTTGCATGAGGAGGTGTATGTATCGCAGCCTCGTGGTTTTGTTCAAAGAGGGCAGGAAAACAAAGTGTGTAGGTTGAAAAAGGCTTTATATGATTTAAAGCAAGCTCCACGAGCTTGGTATGAAAAGATACATGCATATTTGACTACACATGGTTTTCAGAATAGTCCAACAGAAAGCACTTTGTATGCTAAACGTGTGGATGCTGTACATCTAATCATTGACATGCTGCTCATAGGACCAAATGAGAGTCATATTGCTGATTTTAAGGCTGATTTGAATGCCTCTTTTAAGATGTCAGATTTGGAGCATTTGCATCATTATTTGGGGATATAGTTTAAGCAGTGTGATGGAGGTATTGCTTTGTGTCAAACAAAGTATATTGAGACATTGTTGCGGAGATTTGCCCTTGAAGACTGCAAGCCTATTGCTACTCGAATGGAGACAGGTTTGAAGTTGAGTCTTCATGATGCTGGAGATCACTTTGATGTCACACTCTATCAGATAGCTGTTGGTTGCCTCATTTATGTATGCATTACGAGGCCGGACATTCAGTTTGCAGTCTCACAAGTGAGCAAGTTTATGCATAGCCCAGGGTCTCAGCATTGGAAGGCAGTTAAATGCATCTTTCGCTACTTGAGTGGCACCATACATCTTGGGTTGTTTTATCCCAAGGGGGAATCATTGCGGCCAGATTTGCATGCTTTTTCGGACTCAGATTGGGCTGGTTGCTATGACACAAGAGTATCCATAAGTGGTTTTTGCTCGAGAATGAAATACCATGAATTTTTGGTTTCTTGAATATATTTTGCTAATGTTGCATCCTTTCCAAGCCTAGCTACTCTTTTGCCTTTACCTCCACTCAAAAGATCGTCTTCAAAGACAATAAGCTGCAAACAAATACGAGATTTTAATATAAACCCAGTTAAACAATCGTCTTCAAAGATGAGAAGCTACAAACAATACAAGATTTTAATATAAACCCAATTAAAGTATGAAAAAGAGTACTTGAATTAAACCCAATTAAAGTATGAAAAAGAGTACTTGAATTATATAGGCAAAAATGAGTACTTGAATTAAACTATGAAAAGAGTACTTGATACCTTTTGATTTTCATCATTGACAAGTTTTGCTTCCGTCCGAATGTTGATGCTTCTTGAATGAGGAGCGGAAGAAGAGGACTCCCCCTATTCCACACTCCTTCCAATGTGCTCAATATTTAATCTTTTCTGTATTTCTAAAAATTCTTTCTCACTTTGAAGACCTTCTGGCCAAACTTATGAGCCGATCTATACATGAGGCATAATGTACTTGTAGTATCATAAATTCATTATTTTTAAACTTCAAATCTAGACCCTAATACTTGTATGGGTCCTCGTGAATGTTTCGCATCTTCACATCTCTTATGTAAATAGGCTCAAGCCATCATTCCGAGTGGCATTTGATATGGCATAAAGAATGACTGTCCTTGTCCGTGAAGGTTATTCTATGGGCATGGGCTACTAAAATGTAAGTGTCTTGAAAAAAATCAACAAGGCTGAAGATTGCCACCTTATGCCAAGTTTAAACTCCTTGCATAATGGAAGCTTTGACACTGCCATGCTCGTGCACTTATGGGCTCTTCTAATTTCCCTCTGTGCATAAACAGGGCTCTTCTAATTTCCCTTTGTGCATAAACATACTGCTTGAACCTTTTTTTCTTTCCCTTCTTCATAAACTCGGTGGACTTTTCCCTTCTTAAACTTGATTCTTGCGCCATCCTCTGTCCAACTTGAGGGTTTTCCACCTTATTTTTTCTTGCAAGCTTCTTGGTGTGTGCCATTTAATACATACAACAAGAGGCAATGTAAAAAAAATAAACTAAAATGAAATACAACGTGAATAGCAACAGACCAAAAATTGAATTTGTGTACTCACATTGTGGTGAACCATAAAGATATGGTGAATATTCTAATGCAATACACCGTGATAAGACAAAATATAAGTATAACAATATGTATTTTCACATTGTCATGAACTATCGATTAAGGAACACCACAACAACAATCTACCATCTAATGCAATACAATGTGATAAGACATAAAATGAGCATAATAATATGTGTTTTCACATCATAAGGAACTTATTAATTAGAAATGCATTTTTACTATTATTTACTACATTTTACACCACTAGAAAATAACACCATAGTTGACAACACTCTTTTAAGGTAAATAAAGAAGTGCCTTTTCATGCATACAACACCGTAGCGAGAACGTGTGATGCCACCTTAAAAGATGCTCTGGGGACACATGGTTGGTGTCGTCGAAGACAACTTCTTTTTAGATGCATTTAAGGCATGTTCAAGTTATTTCTTTTCTAGTTTTCTAGGACTTTCAGTTCATACCATGGGAAGGACGTTGCCTCTATATTCCCTCTACACGAGCTCTACAACGCGATCAAGGTATCTCCTTATTCATTTTATTACATATGCACACTGTGCTGCAGTCTTGTGAGTTACACAATAGGCCAAACTATACATGCATGATATAATAGTAGCGTGCATTGTCCATGTTCCCATGCTCCCTTCATTTAAAATCGATCAATTTGAATGTGTGTTCACTACTACAAATATTCGAAATGTCTTCGACATGAGAGAGGATTACAGTAACCTTGCAATAATTGCTCAAAATTTACAGGTAGATGTGCATGTCATGTCTTAATGCCAACAAGTGACTCAGTCATCATCAATAGCTCAACAATCTTGATCATGCACACATAACGAGCTTGCACTATTGAGCTTGCTTTTCACCTTCCTTAGGGATCTCGATAAGAATCTTATCCTCAATCTTGAGTTGTGTATTGGGTTTTAATTCTTGGATTTGAATGCAATAGATGAGGTGCTAAACATGGTTTCATCATCTGATTCCCCTTGGACCACTAGGTTCCCATTCTTCTTGCCCATGCATGAGAACAAGCTTTCTTTTGGCCACTTGTAAACAAGTGTTTCACATGTGAGTTCCTTGGTTTCCAAGAAATCCCTACATGTTGATGCTTCAACATCATATATAACCTTTACATCCCTTGGATTTGGGTCTTCTATAGGGTTTCCCTTGTCCTTGATGTTAGACTTAACTTCTATAGGGTTTCCCTTGTCCTTGATGTTAGACTTAACTTCTATAGGCTTTCCCTTGTCCTTGGTGTTAGACTTAACTTCTTTAGTTTGTTTAGCTTTAGTTCCCTTAGGTTTAGGAGCTCGTGAGTCATTTTTTGGTTTTTGTTTCATAGCATTCTTCTCCACCCATTGTTGAAGAGTCATCTTTTGCATTCTTCTCCACCCATTGTTGAAGAGTCATATTTTGCATGCTTTTGGCATTTTCTCTCACTTTGACTTGGCAAATTTTAGCAATTTAGAGCCATGGTGCGCATTGTGACCATCCATTTGGATGGAGGGGGAGAACATATGTTGAAAGAGAATGTGCATGGCATATAGAGGCAAGTTTCATGTGCATATACACTACAACAAAATGGTGTTGTAGAGAGGAAAATTAGAAGCATTGCACAGAGGCCACATGAGCATTGTTGAATGAGAAGCATATGCCTAGACATTTTTGGGAAGAGGCAGTACAATGTGCCGTATATATAATGAATCGTATGTCTATAGTTGTAGTGCATGATAAGACACTAGAGGAAGCTTTCACAGGGATTAGACCAAATGTGTCTCATTTCAAGGTGTTTGGATGCTTTTGTTATTATGTGCATATTCCGGATGAAAAACGGAAGAAGCTTGATTCCAAGACGGAAAAATACATCTTCATTGAGTATGCATCGAAGACAAAAGGCTACAAGTGTTACAATCCGGTCACTAGAGAGCTTTGCATAAGCTGTGACGTAGTCTTTGATGAGTTGAGCAGGAGTTGGGTACAAGCCGACAAATGTTACTTTGTATGCATATGGTGATATGGCTGAAAATTAGGTCTACATGTCGAAGTCTCATCCACCACTGAAAGTGGAGTTACAAGCATTGAAAATGTAAGTCCGTGGTCTGGACGATTACTGGGAGTACATGCATGACAAGAAATGCATGGAGTATGGCTGATATTACTACTATAAATCAACCCCAAATTAGAGAGTTTATTGGCACTGGCTCTGATGAGTCCTCAGTCACATGCAGGGGAGCACAAACACTCAACCCCATACAGATGTGTTTCATAGCCTAAATGTTACATTTGGTACAACAAATTTTGAGCACCAAATTGGATTAGATTCAAGTCTAGATAGTACAAATTGATTGCTCAGGTAAAAGTGCAATTGTGGGCTAAATTTGAGATGAAGGATCTTGGTGAACTCATGGCATTGAAGTAATCAAGGAAGGGAAGAATACTTGGATGTTGTAATGACAATATGCATTAGACATGTTGGCTAAGTATGACATGATATGATGTAAGCCTATGTCTACACCGTTGGATCTGAATGCCAAGATAACACATATGGGTGATGAGATTGAGGATGGTAATATGTACAAGAAAATGGTGGGGTCTCTTATCTATCTCACCATTACGAGACCGGATCTCATTTATGCAATCGGTGTTGTTAGTTAGTTTATGCATACACCCAAGACACCACATTTAGATGCTGTTAGGAGAATCATGAGGTATGTGAGGCATACAGTTGATTATGAATTGCACTACAGGGCTGATGTAGAGACCAAACTCTATACGTACACAGATGTTGATTGGGTAGGTAGTGTAGATGACAGGAGGTCAACATCACGTTATGTGTTCAGTCTTGTAGGTGCTGCAGTTTCATGGTTATATAAGAAGCACCTGACTGTTGCATCTTCTTCTACAAAGGTTAAGTGCAGAGGGGTAGCAGTTACGGTGTGTGAGGCTGTTTGGCTATGTAGTCTGCTTGCATAGATTGGGTATGGTGTGGTGGACCCAATACCTCTTTATTGTGACAATATTAGTAGCATCATGCTAGCTAAAAATCATGTGTGTCAAGCTCGCTAGAGGTTTACTACCATTCATTTGATAGAAGATGCTCAGTGGAGAGGTAGACCTATCGTACGTGTCTATCAAGGAGCAGTTTGAAGACATATTCACAAAGGCATTTCCCCAGGAGAAGCTAGAGTACTTCTACCAGGCTATGGGGGTACATTGCTTGAGTGAGGCAAGCTTAATCACTATTCCTCCTCGTCTCGTGACTTGAGCTTGAGGGGGAGTGTTGAGATGTACGGAGACACACATCTCTATCCACCAACTCAGCATGGATAGGTGAAGCACACCAATGTGATGAATAAGTGGGACATGTAGCTTATCACTATCTCGCACAGTCTAGATGGAGTACATGTGTGAATGAGTGCCTGTAGTAAGGCACACTTAGATTATTTTCTGTAACTCACCTTAGAAGATAAGAAAACAGTAGAGCCCAAGAAGCTCCCTTCCTCTCTCACTTGTGTATGTTGTGGTTGTATGTATGTCCATGACACCTATCACTCATGACACACCCACCAAAACCACTATGTCTAATCTGCTCTACAAGATTTGGAGTCTGGCTTGATTAGCTCTGGTCGTGGCTTCATGTTGTTCCATTACAAAGAGATGTTTTATAAGTTTCTAGTACTTCAGCTCTGAACTTGAAAACTTTTGCTAGAAATCTAAGATCTCTTCTTGCATCTGAGCTTTGTCAAACATTAGATTGCACAACTTCCTCTTGAAGAGCTTGAATTGTCTGCCCAAGTCCACCTAATCTGCTTCCAAGGCTGCCTAGATTGTTGGCAATTCAACCATATCAGCTTTGGATCATCAAGTCTTGCATACATTGCATAATTTGCATCTATCGCACACTTTAAAATAGAATTACAGGTAGGTTGTAGTAGGGTAGCATTTAGTTAATCTAGAAAAATTATAGACTTTGAACCTCCTACTACAATTGTGACTTGTTAGATGGGTTTTGGAGCTGGAGCCTAGAGTTCTTCAGTTATAATGGGGTTTTTTGAAGAGTCATCTTATTTTACTTCTGATTTTACCCTCTTCTTTAACTCTTTTGTCACTTAAGCAGGTGTCTTATTCTTATTTTCTCTTACCTCTTCTTTTTCTTGTGCCTTCTTCATTTTCTTCTTAAATTGTGGCTTTTCCACTGCACTTGTTGATGCTATTGTAGGTATTGACATTACATTTAGTATGCCTTGATGCAAAAATACAAATATTTTCCACAATCTTTGTGTTTTAATTAGGGTGAATGCTATTGAGCTCCCCCTATAGAAGCTGAGAGAACAATATATTTTCCCATGAAACATGCTTCCTTTTGTAGATGCATATAGATATAAGCCTAAAGCTAAGAGAACAATATATTTTCCCATGAAACATGCTTCCTTTTGTAGATGCATATAGATATAAGCCTAAAGCTAAGAGAACAATATATTTTCGCATGAAAAATGCTTCCCAAGAAGATGTATATGGATACAAGCCTAAAAGACTTGTTGGACATATATGTAACCTTGTGGGTGAGGATAATCATCTCAATAATGAACTTGAAGTGTAATCGATTATGGACTTCTATGTGGTTATGCTTTCTAGCCATGGCCAAATCACTATAAAAGGTAACTTGCCATTGCCTAATAGGCCTTTTGTCCTAATTTTAGCATAGTTTCTATTGTAAGGCTTACCCCTTTTCAATTTTGTGGGGAGTAAAGCAACATGCACAAACCCTAATTTGTCTTGGCACAATCTCCAACCATACTAACTGTGGGAGATATGCCATAATGGAAGAGCTTGTAGAGAGAAGTGCCAAAGTTTCAAATACCTCTTCATGATTGGAATTGGAGCACACTCTTGTGATGCATATCGGATGACTTGAATTGATGCAAATAGTCAATTACAAGTCATAATCATTGCTAGAGGTTGCACTTGAGATTGGTGTGGTTGATAGTAATGGAGAGAGGCAATTTTGATAGACTTTCAAAAGCTTTGAATCAAGATCATCGATGAAGTGAAAATTGGTTAGGGCTTCTACTTTCAATATGCATCTTAGTTGGGTCATCCACATGGCAATTGGGTAGGGTCGATGATCCAAACTAGGATAACCCTAAACAATTTGAATGTCCAGACAATTTAAAATCAGGCGATTCAGAAATGAGGGCAATAAATCCCGCAATCCAATATAAAAGACTTGAAAGACCCATTGATCTGGGGATTGGGATTGGTGATTCATAAGTTATAAAAATTGAAGATTCTAGGGATCCGCAATTTGAATGGTAGATTTTGGGACCAATAATTTGAATGGTAGATTTTGGGATCGGTGATATGACAGGATGATGATTTGAAAAAGCTGATCTAAAGTTAGGATCGCCTAAAGTTAAGATCAGTAAATCAAGATTAGAGAATTGAGATCTATGAAGTTTTTAGGGTCAACAATTAGGATCAAGGATTTGAGATCAACGATGGTGATAATCCAAAATTTGGGATCATTCGATGGATTTGGATCGGCGATTTGAAACTTAGTAAATATGATTTTTTCCCTTTTTTCATCTTTGGGGTTTCTTCAGCTTTGGTTGTACAAGGGTCTCAATAAAATCAAGGTGTCTAATACTTGTGTTTGTGTATTATAGGCACACCAAGGGATGCAATTAAATGCATAAAATATGCAATACAAACACACTCAATGAGGGTTTTTGGGCTTATGACGGTGAGGTTTTTACCTTGGAGATTTTGTTTTAGTAGAAGAAAGGATTTTATTATGGAATTTCTAGGTGATGGGTTGTACACTAGGCCAAGTAGAGAAAGTTTTCCCTTTCATCCTCTTAACTGGCTTTTGGGATCCTTATCTATTTTGGTTACTTTACCTTGGTTTTAGGAGAAGTATAGGGTACAATAGCTAGAATAATTGAGACTTTTGGTACTCATAATTATCAAAGTTTGCCCTTGGGTATTCCGATAAAGCCAAGACAACATGAATTGTTATGTCCTTGGTTATTTTTCTATTTCTTTTGTGGTTCCTTCTTGGTTTTGGCTTGGGCTTCTCTTCCTTAGGTTTGGCCTTTGTCTTGTAGGCCCTTGCTTGGGATGGTTGGGAAGGGTTGTGGTTATGGTTATTTTCATAAAGCTTGGAGTTTACAGATAATCAAACTTACTAGATGTTAAAACCCTAAGATCTCTCTAGATAATTGTTATGCATAAACATGCATTAATCAGGCATAATCTGATCCACCCGACCACCTCCGAGCCCAAGGGATGCACACATGAATTATAATGAAGTACATCATACCTTTACCTTGATGTCCCATACCATCAAGAGGTATAACTCCAATCCAGTAGCATGTAGCTATAGGGTGAAATGGTAGGTGAGTACAGGTGAGTAGTGTGAAATGGTAAGTGAGTAGTTATGATCCTCTACACAAGAGAACATAACATAACCTAGCCTCAAGATAACATCAAGAGACCATAGCCTAAGACCCCCTTGAGTGTGCCCCATGAGTGTGCCCCATGTCCCTATTATATAGGAGGCCCGAGCTACCCATATCAACATAGAGAGTCATCAATGTCTCGATGAGTCACATGTCCATCCGTAAACCATCAGGTTGATTGTATAAATCACCTAAAGTACGAAAGTAGAGAAAGAAATGCCAACAAAGGAAAAATCCAAATTTCCTTAATCCGAACACAACAAGATAAACTCGTTGAAGTCTAAAGAAAGAGATTTCAACAAGTGAAAATGCCGACAAGATTACACTCATCAATACATGCAGGCTATAGATAAAAGAAGTTTATCTAGAGAATGCCCACATAATAACTTTAAATGAATTAAGAAAATGAGATTATCTTTGAATGTTGAGGTCAACATGCTAAGTGATGTAAGCAAAGCAACAATCTTGAGCCCAAATTATCCCATAAGATAATATATGTGAGGGATCGCTAGTGTCCCATACCACCATGATACCACCCATACATACCTTACCAATTTGAAACTCCCTAGTATGCCATCTAGGAAATATGAATAAAATCCTATATAAAAGGAATAAGATGGCCTTATCATAGACTTTCACATACTAAAATCTGTCTATATATTCCTGAGACCACATCAAGGAATAACTCTTTCCGAGTACATCATTAGAAAAGAATTTTGAATTATTAGCACCTTTCTAATGATAACTACCCAATAAACTCAATAATATTGGGGTAGAAAAATAACAATTCACCTAGATATGTAAGCAACTGGGTATCTAAGTTGGAGTATATACAAGAGTACAAGCAATATACTCCAAAATTAAGTGCAAAAAATGAAGGCAAATGCTACCTTCAAAGCACATGATATTATCGAAAAGATAAAAAGATCCTTATAAAACCATGGATAAAAGCATAGAATCTCCTCAAATCCATGAAAACCATAGTTGATCATAAAAATCAATGCATACCACCTAATGAACATTAATCATGCCAAAAGAAGCATTAAAATTGGTGGCCAACTCATCAATCCGGAGTATATGAACGTGGTGTCATTCAAGCAAAACTCCAAAGTAAGCAATGGAAACACATGTGTGTAACACTCATTAAAAAACCCTTAGACACAAGTGATCTAGGCAGAACCTGATGAGTTCGTATAAAACTTAGAAAACATCCAATAAAATCCACCAAAACAAACCACCCATGATAGAATTTATCTTAGACTTAAGAAATTAAGCATAGACCACACTTAAACAAGTGCAAAATAAATTATCATGGACAAGTGTCAAAGGTGAGACACACTTTGAATGCAAATTATAGCCATCAAAAGTATGGAACATGTCCAAAAAGAATGGCTAAACCATGGTACAAAATCATGAAAACATCATTTAAAAATAATCCAAACAGAAATATCTACTAATACTAGGTATAATCGTATTAATAATATGCGAATAACTCGCATCTATCTAATGTCAGCCACGAGAAAATGTACTTCAACATTAAATAACCCTCGAAAATATTAAATTCTCGAGAAAAAGAATTATCATGATTTTTTTCCTAATTTCTCTAATTTTATAGGGCCTCAAAATACAATAATTTTGAATTCCACCAAACCTATCTTATGGCATTCCAAACCTATATTTTTTCAGAATTTATTTAGCAATTAAATTTACCAAAATACTATTGATATTTCAAAAATACCAATTTTTAAGATTTTCAAAAATAATTTCTAAAAATTTCATAATTTTTCCTAAGAATCCCATCATTCACGAAATTTCCAATTCTACCCGACAGTTCTCAAATACAATGAAAATTTACAATTTTAATGGATTTTCTAAATTTTTGGATCAAAAAAAATATTTTTTAAAGGAATTTGAATGGTCCTCACGGGGGCGCACGAATGGACACACCACATGCCAAACACCAACCCAACATTTTTTAGAAATTTAAAATAACCTTTGTCTAATTTTCCACCAATTTTCAAGATTTTTTTTGAAATTTTTAATTTACCCCGAACGCATAAGAATATGAACGGTCAAAAAATTTCGGAATCCCAATGGTCTTCCCGGAATACGGAAAGCCAACAGTTTCGCAAAAATGAAAAGACAAAAAAAAAATCAGAATGTGAAAGGTCAAAAGTTTTTGGAATCCGAAAGGTCAAAAGATTTTCCAAAATTTGGAAAGCCAAAAGGTTTCTCGGGAATGCGGAAAGCCAAGAGACTCCAAGAAAAAAATAAATTTCCAAAGGGAAAATAAATTTTTTCAGAGAAGTAATTTTGTTTTTCCAAATCTCTTATCCCTTTTTCAAGCTTTTTTTGAAAATTAAAAAAAAACTCTTTTTGTAATATAATTTTTTTAAAAATAAAGCTTTAGAAGAAACACGTGTTCCAACCACTATATTGACGATCCATGTGCAAATCATCAACACAAATCAACAAAATAATATTTTTATTTAGTAAATATAAAAATTTACTTCAAAAAATGCTCAAAATTACAATAAGAAAGAAAAAATAACAACAATTAACTAGAGATCGCTCTGATACCACTGTTAAAACCCTAAGATCTCTCTAGATAATTGTTATGCATAAACATGCATTAATCAGGCATAATCTCATCCACTCGACCACGCCCGAGCCCAAGGGATGAAAAGATGCAGGGGAGAAGACAGCTTGAGCTCTTGCAAGCACACACACACTCACAAAACCCTAATAGTGAACACACAAGGTGAGAGGCTAAAAATCTTCTTCTACTCTACTCAACACTCAACACTCCATATACAAAGATAAGAGTACACACAATATGAAAGGTACTCAACCAAACACATACAAGGGTTCTCTATAGTGTGAATCCAACTAAATAAGCTGGCGCTATAACCATGCCAGTCTCTAGAATGGCTGTCACATAGCCTGTCATCCCACTGGCCGCATATCACCCAAGATCTCACCAACCATGCCAGTGGTGTAAGTGTGGGGCCTATCCCCCAGGCGGGTCATCAGTGTCCACTGTCTCACTAGACGAGCTCGATATCTCAACACTCCCCCTCGAGCTCGATATCTCAACACTCCCCCTCGAGCTCAACTCCATCTCATGTACACCAAGTGAAGCTCTGAATCTGCGGAGCTTCTCTGTACCCAATGCTTTGGTGAAGATGTCAGCTGCCTGATCCTGTGTGCTGATATAAACAAGGTCAAGGTCTCCTGCCAAGACCTTCTCTCTGACAAAATGGTAGTGGACCTCTATATGCTTCGTGCGAGCATGAAAAACTGGGTTCCTGGCCAACTGTATACTGCTAATGTTGTCACAGAAAATGACAACTTGTCTATCCAAACACTGATAGACGCAAGTAGCTTTCTCAACCAAGCTACCTCACATGCTGCCATAGCAGCTCCTCTGTACTCGGCCTCTGTACTCGATAGAGCCGTAGGCTGCTTCTTGCTGCTCCAAGTCACAGCAGCACTCCCCAAAGAAAACATGAAGTCACTAGTAGATCTTCTATCTAAGATACTACCATCCCAATCAGCATCTGTGTACCCATGTACACATATCTCTGTCCCAGTCTCATAGAATAGTCCACAATGCAAAGTAGACCTCACATACCTCAGTATGCGTCTCAATGCATCCAAATGCGGTTTCCGTGGAACCTGCATAAACTGACTCACCAACCCAACAGCATAGCTCAAATCTGGTCTGGTGATCGTCATGTAGATCAAGCTTCCTACTATGCGCCTATACATAGTAGGACCCTCCAAGATCTCTCCTGAATCTGCACTCAACTTGCCATTCTGATCCAATGGCACGGAAATAGGCTTACAGCCTGTCATACCATACTTGGACAACATGTCCAAGCCATACTGTCTCTGCAGTAATCCAATACCATGTGGTGACCTAATCACCTCAATGCCTAAGAAATATCTGAGCTCCCCCAGATCCTTCATCTCAAACTTCTGTCTAAGCAAGATCTTTACATCAAAGATCTCTGCATCATGGTTCCCCGTAATGATCAAGTCATCTACATAGATTGCAACAAGCACAACCCCTCTATCACCATGTCTCACATACAACGAGAAATCTGCATTGGCTACATGAAAGCCAATAGTGACAAGATATTCAGAAATCTTGTCAGACCATGCTCTTGGTGCTTGTTTTAAGCCATACAAGGCTTTCTTCAACCTGCAAACATGCTCGGGGTGACTCACATCCTCATAACCAGGTGGCTACAACATATACACCTCTTCCTGCAAATCCCCATGCAAGAATGCATTCTTTACATCCATCTGATGTAAAGACCATTGCTTTGACGTAGCCACTGCTACTATCACAACTCTGACTGTTGCCATCTTGGCAACTGGGCTGAAAGTTTTCTCATAATCAATGCCATATGTCTGCGCATACCCTTTGGCTACCAATCTAGCCTTATACCTGTTTATGCTTCCATCACTGTTATGTTTTACTTTGTACACCCACTTGCATCCAATGGCTTTCTTGCCTTCAGGCAATTGCACTAAATCCCAAGTCTCATTTCCATATAGTGCATCCATCTCCTCATCCATAGCTTTCTCCCAACACACATTTCCAACAGCCTCATCAATGCATGTGGGCTCTACAACCTGCAGAACCTTTGCCATATATGCATAGTGATGTGCCACATAACCATCATATGTAAATCTCTGCACAGGGTTCTTCACTCTCCCTGATCTTCGTAGCTTTTCATTCATGGCTTCCATAGCCTTCTTTACACCAGGTGTTCTCATAGCTGGGATCCCAAGCTCCTCATCAAGGCTCATATCTGAGCCACTAGACTCTCCATCAACATGAGAATGCCCTGCAGAAATGTCAGGCATACCAAGGGGCTCAACCACTTTCTCTTTTCCTTTATGTGATGTAGTAATCACATTTGCAGGACTGGTATTATGACGCAGCCTGCCACTCCATGGTCTATTAACAGACCCACTAGATGAGGACTCTCCTGGTCCACCCAAAGACTGTGATTGCTGACCTGCATTCTGTGCAACCACACTTCCACTCACATCAGCCCCAACAGCTTCTTTTTCAGTAGCATACCAGCTGCTCATCTCATCAAAGACAACATCCCTGCTTACCCTCATCAAAGATAACATCCCTGCTTACCCTCAACTCACGTGTAGCAGGGTTATAACACCTGTATCCCTTTTGCTCAAGGGAATATCCAATAAACACACATTTTTTAGCTTTTGGATCCAGCTTAGTTCTCAGCTCATCTGGCACATGCACATATGCAATGCATCCAAAGACTTTCAGATGAGACAAATCAGGTTTTCTACCAGTAAACCTCTCCTCTGGAGTTACATCATGTATGGCTGCAGTTGGAGTTCTGTTCATGATGTATACTGCTGTAGAAACAGCCTCAACCCAATAGCTATGCGGCATATTCTTCTCTTCCATCAATGCTCGCGCAATCTCAGCAATGTGCCTGTTTTTTCGCTCAGCAACTCCATTTTGCTGCGGAGTGTATCTGCATGTAAACTGTCTCCGAATACCATTCTTCTTCAAAAATTCAGAGAACTCATTGGAGAAGTACTCTCCCCTCCATCTGACCTTAGGCACTTTACATATTTCCCTATTTGCTTTTCAACCAAAACTCTGAAATTCTGAAAGTGAGTGACCACCTCACTCTTCTCCTTCATGAAATATACCCACCCTTTCCTTGTGTGGTCATCAATGAATGTCACATAATACCTGCAGCCTCCCATAGACATGGTCTTCGTAGGACCCCATACATCTGAATGCACAACATCTAGTGCATTTCTGCTCACATATCTGTTACGTGGAAATACATGATTTGTTTGCTTTCCAAATTGGCATGCTTCACATATTCTCTGCATACCTTCCACTTTAAATTTTGGCAGCCCTGTCACAATTCCTTTAGTCTGCATAGACTTCATTCTCTGGACATTCACATGTCCAATTCTTTTATGCCAAATGTCTGTGTCTGCAACAATTCCTAAACCATTTGCAAACATCGCAGCACTCATTTCAGGCATGTCTACATTCAACGTAAACATTCTGCCCACTCTGTTGCCTTTTGCAACCAACCTGCACTTGTCTTTAAAGTCTTCAACATAACAACCATCAAGGTAAACCGAACCTGCAAACCCTGCTCAATCATCTGGCCAACTAAAACCAGATTCTTTGTTATGTTTGGAACGTGAAGTACTTCTCCAAGAGGTACTTCACTTTGCCATCCTGCATAGACAATGGCACATCTCCAACATGGGCAATCGGATGAGCAGTGTCATCCCCTGTTTCCACAAAACTTGGTCTTTCAAGGTTTTTCATCTCCTTGAACCACTCCCCATGACTTGTCATGTGGTTCGAAGCACCTGAATCCACATACCATACATCATCTTTTTATGCTGCTTCAACATTTTCAGACATGGCATTCACGACATGCTGCATAACAAACAACCTTTCATTATCCTCATTGTTTCTGCTTGAGGATGCATAGTTGTTCTGTTACACTTTCCCATTTTGCATGTCAGCCTGCTTCTTATAACATTCAGCCTGCACATGTCCAGGCTTACCACAATAAAAGCATTCACGTGTATCATTATATTGCCTTTGCTAATTTCCACGTTCTCTTTGACTCCCCCTGCCTCTGAATTTGCCTCTTCCACCTGTGTGTGGTTGATGATGTTGTTGTGTATTCTGGGACTGTTGTTGTTGCTGCTGCTGGCCGTAATTCTGATTACCTATTCGGCCACCTCCTTGACCGCGTCCACGGCCTCCTCTACCTCGTCCTCTACCTAAACTTGTGTAGAAGGCCTGTTGCTCTGAACAAATCAATAAAATAATATTTTTTTATTTAGTAAATAATAAAATTTACTTCAAAAATTACCAAAAATTACAATAAGAAAGAAAAGTGAAGACTGTTGGTCTTCACCCAAGCTCTTCTCTTCTATAATCAGCATAGACACCAAATTTGTAAAGTTGGGAATGTTTTTCCGAGTCTGAATAGACGTCTTGAATGCCTTGTATTGTGGCCCGAGACCACGTAGACAGACTTCCACCTTATCATCATCTACACTGACACACCAATAGATGCAAGGGATTCCACAATACCCTTTATCTTCAATGCATAGTCATTCACAGACATGCTCTTTTTCTCCACAGTATGAAGTTCATTCTTCAACTGTATCTTACGTGCCTTGGTATTTGTTTCATAGAGTTTTACCAAGGTGTCCCATGCCTCCTTGGGGGACTTGGCATCCTGAATGTGCCCAATCATGGTGTCCTGTATACTAATGGAGAGCCAATACATAACTTTCCTGGCTCCTTGGTTCCAGTCTTTAAACTCTTTTACATCTGCAGCAGTCAGATTTATGTCCGATATCTTCGGTGCCTCTTCATGCTCACCTTCTATATGTAGTCCCAATAGCCCTTTCCCATCAGGAAATTCGTCAACCTGAACCTCCAAGCATGGAAGTTGTTCTTATCAAGCTTCTCAGCCACAATCTCAGTTATGCCATCATTTGATATCTTGCCAGATAGACAAATTTACCAGAAATAGCACTCTGGTTTGTCCTGCACAAACTGTTGTATTTTCTGCAGCGGTACTGTAGTACTCTCAAATGTCACAACCAGTGACTTCAATATGCATACATACACCTAATGGCAACTGTTGACCTCTTTGCAGCACACACTGTGTCTGCACAGCCAATCTGTCTTCCTGCAGTTCTTAAAACAGAGTTCTGCAGAGAATCGATGACTTACCCGAGGCAGTGCTCGAAATCGCCTGCTTTCTGAAAAACAAAGGTCCAGACGTGCCCGAAACTTGTTTTCGGCCCTAAAAATTTATGTTCAATAGGACAATATAGTTGCCCTATAACTTTACTCCCACGAAGAAAGCTCCTCAATCAGAGATCGTTTGCCGATGCCTCCCGTAGAGCTCCCGACAAGGGTGTAGTCACCAAGACAAATAGGGAAGAGTAGTTGAAGCTCTTTCCCTCATACCACTTCCTGTGGTTCTCTTGCTTACAGCTCAGCCCTTAGCATGAACTTGGCTCTGATACCATGAAAAGATGCAGGGGGGAAGAGAGCTTGAGCTCTTGCAAGCGCACACACACTCACAAAACCCTAATAGTGAACACACAAGGTGAGAGGCTGAAAATCTTCTTCTACTCTACTCAACACTCAACACAAAGATAAGAGTACACACAATATGAAAGGTACTCAACCAAATACATACAAGGGTTCTCTATAGTGTGAACCCAACTAAATGAGCTGGCGCTATAACTATGCCAGTCTCTAGAATGGCAGTCACACAGCCTGTCATCCCACTGGCCGCATATCACCCAAGATCTCACCAACCATGCCAGTGGTGTAAGTGTGGGGCCTATCCCCCAGGCGGGTCATCAGTGTCCACCGCCTCACTAGACGAGCTCGATATCTCAACAATGCACACATGAATTATAATCATACCTTTACCTTGATGTCCCATACCATCAAGAGGTATAACTCCAATCCAGTAGCATGTATGTATAGTGTGAAATGGTAGGTGAGTAGTTATGATCCTCTACACAAGAGAACATAACATAACCTAGCCTTAAGATAACATCAAGAGACCATAGCCTAAGCCCCCCTTGAGTGTGCCCCATGCCCCTATTATATAGGAGGGCCCTCAAGTGACTCTTGACTCTCCATCTCCCATGTGTGACCCTTGGATACCTTAAGGTTAGCAAACCCTTAAGGTTAGTCCTAACCCACGCTCCACTAGAGCTTGTTCCCATGCTCACAAGCCTAATGTGGGTTAGCCTCCTAGTATATGCACATATAATGTGCATATAACACTAGAGCTCGATCAAACTTATTTATAATAAAGTGAGCAATTTATAATAAACTTATTTATAATAAAGTGAGCAATTTTCAGATCTTTGAGGAGACTTGTCCTAGTTCTCCTTCTTCAAGAAAATTCATGGTTCATTACTCGAATTCGATAGTTATACAATCATACGTGTTAGCAACCCACCCTCTTCTGAGGATGATTTCTTCTAAGATAGTTCCTGCAGTTATGACAAAGAAACTACCGTCCATGAGATAAGAGTTTATGTGGAAATTAACACCTTTACACTCATTGTACAATCTTGAAACAAGTTATATTAAGGCCTTTATAGGCTCAAGGACTGGTTTGCCTAACAAGATCCATGTCTTATAGGACATTTAGTTTCTTCTTGATCCAATAACTAACAGAGATTTTTGGCTATACCCTTTGTGGTGGTTGAAAAGTCCAAGCAAAGCCTTGTGGGCTGCTTCACATATTCTTCTATGTTATCATTATCTACTATAGCCATGTGGATAGGAAGATTGCATCTTTTCTATTTAGGTTTTTCCTTGTGAACCTTGGCTTCTTGTTGATCCTTTTTTTCATTTTTTCTTCCTTAGCTCCGTGGATGGCTTTCTCTTAGATCTTTTTTCCTTTTGGCTTTCTTCTTTTTTTCTTCCTTAGCCAGGTGGATGGCTATGAGTTGTTCATAAGAGAGAGGTCTGTAGAATTTTTTAAGTTTACTCTTATTAATAAGGAATCCTTCTTTTTGAACTCCATACATTCTAAGTGGATAGCTCCTATCAAAGTCATTTTATAGATAAAAAAAGAACCCATTCCCCTAAGCTTGAATTTCGTTTGTTTTTCTTGAAGTTATAAAGCAAGACCAAGTCCCTTATGTTGAACCTTTTGGTTTTGATGTTCAAATCAAACCAGCTTTTTCTTCTATTCTTTTTAGCATACATGCCACCAAGGACTGTAACATAGCCTCATTTACTTTTTCAAATTCAATGAGACATTCAGATAACTCATGGCTAATCCATTCCATTTGTTTGGCTACCCTCAAGGTTTGGATCATGAATTCCATTAGGGAGATGAACAACCATAAATTCTTCTAAAAGAAACTCCACCACAACATTTAAGAAATGAGTCCCTCTATCACTTATGAGTTCTAAAAGACATCTAAACCTTGTGATGACATTCTCATGTAGAGGAATTTGGTAGTCATGCAGGCATCAACTTTGACAATAGCCTTAGCCTCGGCCCATTTACCTACATAATCGAAGCCACAATGATACATCACATGCTTTAATTCTTCTAGCTATAGGGCTAAAGGTTTAATAAAACACATTCCCAATTTAGCAAATATTATGAAAGACATGATTGGTTTTAAGGGCATCCTATCTCTTTGTTAGGGTATTGTGAAGCATTGCACTCATCGCATCTTTTGATATATTCTACAACATCTCCAAAGAGTGTCACAACCACAATCCGAAGTAGAGGACCTTTCTAGTGGTGATTTCACTCCCAAAGTACCCTCCAACAACTCTTATGTGATCTTGTTCAAGAATATAAATGTACCCATCCTCACACACATAGAGTCTTAAGGTATCATCTCTTCCTCACACACAGAGTCTTAAGATATCATCTCTTCCCTTTTTTTTTACAAAGCTACCATGAGATAATCATGTAGAGGCAAGTCTTCACAAGTTGTCTCTTCCTTTTTAAGGACATTGGTTCTTCCGATGGGAATCCATGGCTTAAGAATTGAGCAATCTCATAGCTCTATCTTGTTATTATTAGTAAGCTGATTTGGAATAGAGGAGCATCTACAAGATCAACCTCAACTCCTATTTCCACTCAAGATTCTTGACATATGGTCATCTTTTACATGTGATGACCCTTTTCTTATTGAGAATAAAATCAAGCTCAAGAAGAACCAAATAGTCACCTTGTGATCCACCCTAGGGTGTTTGTATGGTTTGTTCACTAGATAGAGTAAGGATTAATGGTCAATGTAAAATATAAACTTTGGTGAAACTTCTTCACAACATAAACCATTGAAAAGCCATCTCTCTTTGTGGTCATATAGTTCTTCTCCAGCACACACATGGTGCAGTGCAGCAACAATAGACCTACCCTTTGATACAATGCTTAAAAAGAAAAGGTGTTAACAACAATGGGGTGGAATCTCGGTGGAATACACAAACATCAAAGAAAAGGTAGATGAGCTGATTGGCAACGCAATGTCCATGATTATGCAGATCAAGCTCATTGATAGATACAAAAAAATTAACCTTCACAAGTTACAAAAATTTCATATAAACCTCAAATATGCTCAAGCATACTATCTTCATCACAAGGAGCTCAATGCATACCTGCCATAGATCGAGAACAAAGTGGTAAACCTTTACCTCCTCATCAAAGTGCATACATGCCACATGACTAAAAAAAGGGGTAAACATTTACCTTCTCACCAAAGTGCATACATGCCACAACACTAGAAAGTTAGTGAGGGGGTAAACCTTTACCTCCTCACCAAGGTGTTAAGCCATGTCATTGGGCACCCCACTCCCTACAGAAGATGAAGCCTTTATAAAACCTTCCAAGCTCAACTAGGAGGATATGGTGGAAAAGGAAAATGTTCTTATAGCCGCCACCAAAGACATTTGGCTAGCATGAAGCAGAGGAAAAAGGAAGGCTTGAGGACCAAGAAGACCCCAACTAGGTCATCTCCTTGTGAAACTTGAGGTGCACATGAAGAAATAGAAGATGAAGGTGAGGAGTACATATAATTAGATATCCCTCCCTCCCCAACAAAAAATTTCAACAATCATGACAAGGGTAGATCCAGATACAAGAATTAAGTTTATTTCCTTCATCAAAGCATAACCAACACCTCCAATCAGAGGACTGCACCAAATGCAACAATAGGAGCCATTGTTGTTTAGTATAGAATCCCTCCACACCACATTGGCACACCCACTAAAAAGCTTCTAGAGGAACCTATTCAGACAGAATTTCTCACAAAGCCCCATGTTCCTTCCCCAAAACAAGAATAACCGACATAGGATAAAGCAAAAGAGGTAAGGGAAAAAGAGGAGACCCAAAAACCAGAGAAAGTGGTGCTAGAAGAAGAAACTCCTAGCAAGCAGGAGTATATGAAGAAGAAGTACAATACAAGAACATGTAGTTGCTCTTACACCCGACAAAGCTAACATAGCAGGGCTATCTAGAAAGAATGGGAGGGGTGAGGACGATGCAAGTGAAGTGCACCAAGCATACTGTAGAGGAGGTTCCCTCTAAAAGATATAAGCTTGTAGATGCTAGCCCCACCATTCCTCAAGGATCTACTGCAACATCCTAACTACAAAACTTTAGTCTTTATGCAACCTTCAATGTGAAGTTGCTACCTCTCAAGGATGATCACAAGGAGGGAGCTTTGCCACCATCAAATGGATTTAAATCTAGTTGCTCATACCCCTCTACACCATTGTCAATGGAATATTCTTTGACCTCAACTTCTCCATCAAATGGATTTAAATCCATCAAATGGATTTAAATCTAGTTGCTCATACCCCTCTACACCATTGTCAATGGAATATTCTTTGACCTCAACTTCTCCATCGACTACCCCCTTGGCTAGAGGCTGTAAAAAAGAGAATCTGTAAATGTGAGAGAACCTGTGAAAAGGTGAGAAGAATCTACTAGGAGAGAATAAAGGGTAGCATGAGGAGATTTAGGAGGTGTGG
The DNA here is from genome assembly GCF_041138505.1 of Cibotium barometz. Classification (NCBI taxonomy): domain Eukaryota; kingdom Viridiplantae; phylum Streptophyta; class Polypodiopsida; order Cyatheales; family Cibotiaceae; genus Cibotium; species Cibotium barometz. Next base: position 23,349,449 of record NC_141109.1, read on the forward strand.
AGATATTCTGGTAGAGGTGGAGAGAATAAAGCAAAAGAGGTGGAGTGAATCAAGGAGAAATCAGTGGGATTAGATGCTTGGATGTAAACTCTAAATTGAGGCATTGGCCTAATGAGAACTTGCTCATTTTTTATTATCCATGCCTACACTAAGCTATCAGTTAATTACTCACTAATCACGTCTTAATTATCGTCTAATCTCTTTGTTAATGATGTTGATTCTAGCATTTGATCTACCATAGCTCATCACATTGCTATAATTTTAACATGGTATCAGAGCCTAGCTTAGAATCCATCAAATTTATGAGCTCATTATCTTGCTAATCACCTAATTAATTAGGATTAGTAGATAATCAAATTTTTTAGTCATTTTTCAACAAGCCTCCTGTACCCAAAGCTGGTGGAGGATCTCTCTCTCCCTTCACACATAACCATTGCCCAAGCCCTTTGACTCATACTAGACTCAAGGGCCTACACACAGCTCCAAGGAATCGGGGGAATTCTCAGTGTAGAACGGCAGCGACAATGCGATTTACAAGCGCCAAAATATTTTGGGAAAAAGCTCCATGCGACATACCCGCTTCAAATTGGTCTAATTCCAGCTAGGCTTGGGGGTTTTCAAGCATGCTCTACAAGCTGGTGAAGTCAGAATTTGATTTGATCAAGTCTACAGTGAGATCCAAGCTCTTCATCAAATCTACAGGTGACTTTGGTAAAACAGAGATTAAGCATTCAATGTTTAGTCAAATCTTATGTTTCTTGGCTTAATCCTCTACTAAACTAATTGCTATTGATGGCCTTCAAAGCATTTGAGCTCATTTAAACTCTAAGGCCTCAGATCTGGTCTCCCCGCATACTCTGTTTTTCTTCTCACAAAACAGAGGATTAATTTGCTAATCAATGATTAATCAATGCTAATCACTATATTTTGGTGTAATTGAGGGTCAAAATAACCATTAGGTATCTGATACAGATCCCTATAAGTTCAGATTGCAATTCGGAAATGTTTTGATACTCCAACCATTCCGTACAAATTGGTTACCCTTGATTTAATGTAATTTCTGGTGATTTTATGTTTATAAATCTGTTGTAATCCTCTCCTAAACACCAGATTGAGTTGTAAAAGGGTAGACACTGCCCTTGAATCTTGAAATTGGATCAAGAGGTAAGACCCCCTTCACATTATCATGAGTACGGCACAAGAAATAGCCAAATTTAATGGGGAGCAGTTTTACACATGGCAGACAAAAACCATGTATCTGCTCATGAGGAAAAATTTGTGGGGGCTAGTTGAGGGAAGAGATGAATGCCCAGAGGTGAGAGGGGAAAATGAGTGAAAGAGCAGGAATGAAAAAGCATTGGGACTTATTGCACTCAGTTTAAATGATGAAATCATTCATCACATCACAAGGATACAATGGGCAAAAGATGCATGGGATGAACTCAATAAATTATTCGGCACACAAGCTAAAAATTCAAAGATAAATCTGTTAATGCAATTCTACAAATTGGATATGAAGGAAAGTGAACCTTTAATCACACACTTGAATAGATATAAAAGCATTAAGCAACAACTAGCAACTATTGGCAAAAAGGTAGAAGATGATGAGGCACTAGTAGTCCTTCTGAAGAGTGTGGACAAAGGTGAATATGAAAATATTGTAGCAACACTAAAGAATGTACCTGAATTGAAGCTACACAAGATAGAAGGAGCTCTACTAGAGCAAGAGAGCAGAGGCAAAGAGAAGAAATGGCTCGACTCAACAGCAGGAGAAGAAATGGCTCGACTCAACAGCAGGAGAAGAAAAAGCATTCTTCACCCGAGGAGGATTCTCTCGAGGACGAGGACGAGGAAGAGGCAGAGCAGGAGGAAGGACCTTCACTTGCCATAACTGTGGTAAGCCAGGACACATGACAAGAGACTACTATAGCAAACCCAGTGGAGAAGGAAGAACGACATCGGCAAACTTCATGGAGGCTCCTAAGGAAGTGGAGTCGGATCATCTTTTCTGAGAGAGAGAGAGAGAGAGAGAGAGAGAGAGAGAGAGAGAGAGAGAGAGAGAGAGAAACCCCACAACCCAATGTAACCTGCCCCAATAGAGTAAAACCACCTCTGAGCCACCAATGATGTAGGCCATGTGGTAGATGTATGTGTGAGCACTTTAGTCAAGGTCACGGGCACTTATAGTAGCCTTGGACACATAGAGAGAGAGAGTGTCAAGGACTATGAGTTTAGGGACTTGAGGCACCGGTCGTCGCAGATTATCAAGTAAGAGGGAAACTTGGTATAGGGTCCAGATGTGCTAGGAGTATTCACTTGAGGGGAGGTGTTGAAATATACAAGTGAATAGGGTGTGTGCGGGAACAAGCCCTTGGCTAGAGGCTTGGCTAGAGGCTGTAAAAGAGAATCTGTAAATGTGAGAGAACCTGTGAAAAGGTGAGAAGAATCTACTGGGAGAGAATAAAGGGTAGCATGAGGAGATTTAGGAGGTGTGGAGATATTCTAGGAGAGGTGGAGAGAATCAAGCAAAAGAGGTGGAGTGAATCAAGGAGAAATCAGTGGAATTAGATGCTTGGATGTAAACTCTATAAATTGAGGCATTGGCCTAATGAGAACTTGCTGGTTTTTTATTATCCATGCCTACACTAAGCTATCAGTTAATAGCTCACTAATCACATCCATGAAAAGATGTAGGGGGGAAGAGAGCTTGAGCTCTTGCAAGCACACACACACACTCACAAAACCCTAATAGAGAACACACAAGGTGAGAGGCTGAAATCTTCTTCTTCTCTACTCAACACTCAACACACCATATACAAGAATAAGAGTACACACAAGGTGAGAGGCTGAAATCTTCTTCTTCTCTACTCAACACTCAACACACCATATACAAGAATAAGAGTACACACAATATGAAAGGTACTCAACCAAATACATACACGGGTTCTCTATAGTGTGAACCCGACTAAATGAGCTGGCGCTATAACTATGCCAGTCTCTAGAATGGCTGTCACACAGCCTGTCATCCCACTGGCCGCATATCACCCAAGATCTCACCAACCATGCCAGTGGTGTAAGTGTGGGGCCTATCCCCTAGGCGGGTCATCAGTGGCCACCGCCTCACTAGACGAGCTCGATATCTCAACACTCCCCCTCGAGCTCAACTCCATCTCATGTACACCAAGCGAAGCCCTGAATCTGTGGAGCTTCTCTGTACCCAATGCTTTGGTGAAGATGTCAGCTACCTGATCCTCTATGCTGACATAAACAAGGTCAAGGTCTCCTGCCAAGACCTTCTCTCTGACAAAGTGGTAGTGGACCTCTATATGCTTCGTACGAGCATGAAAGACTGGGTTCCTGGCCAACTGTATACTGCTAATGTTGTCATAAAAAACGACAACTTGTCTATCCACTGATAGACCCAAATCTGCAAGTAGCTTTCTCAACCAAGCTACCTCACATGCTGCCATAGCAGCTCCTCTGTACTCGGCCTCTGTACTCGATAGAGCAACCGTAGGCTGCTTCTTACTGCTCCAAGTCACAGCAGCACTCCCCAAAGAAAACATGAAGCCACTGGTAGATCTTCTATCTCAGATACTACCAGCCCAATCAGCATCTGTGTACCCATGTACACATATCTCTGTCGCAGTCTCATAGAATAGTCCACAATGCAAAGTAGACCTCACATACCTCAGTATGCGTCTCACTGCATCCAAATGCGGTTTCCGTGGAACCTGCATAAACTGACTCACCAACCCAACAGCATAGCTCAAATCTGGTCTGGTGATCGTCATGTAGATCAAACTTCCTACTATGCGCCTGTACATAGTAGGATCCTCCAAGATCTCTCCTGAATCTGCACTCAACTTGCCATTCTGACCCAATGGCACAGAAATAGGCTTACAGCCTATCATACCATACTTGGACAACATGTCCAACCATACTGTCTCTGCAGTAATCTAATACCATGTGGTGACCTAATCACCTCAATGCCTAAGAAATATCTGAGCTCCCCTAGATCCTTCATCTCAAACTTCTGTCTTAGCAAGATCTTTACATCAAAGATCTCTCCATCATGGTCCCCCGTAATGATCAAGTCATCTACATAGATGACAACAAGCACAACCCCTCTATCACCATGTCTCACATACAGCGAGAAATCTGCATTGGCTACATGAAAGCCAATAGTGACAAGATATTCAGAAATCTTGTCAGACCATGCTCTTGGTGCTTGCTTTAAGCCATACAAGGCTTTCTTCAACCTGCAAACATGCTCGGGGTGACTCACATCCTCATAACCAGGTGGCTGCAACATATACACCTCTTCTTGCAAATCCCCATGCAAGAATGCATTCTTTACATCCATCTGATGTAAAGACCATTGCTTTGACGCAGCCACTGCTATCACAACTCTCACCGTTGCCATCTTGGCAAGTGGGTTGAAAGTTTCCTCATAATCAATCCCATATGTCTGTGCATATCCTTTGGCTACTAATCTAGCCTTGTACCTGTTTATGCTTCCATCACTGTTATGTTTAACTTTGTACACCCACTTGCATCCAATGGCTTTCTTGCCTTCAGGCAATTGCACTAAATCCCAAGTCTCATTTCCATATAGTGCATCCATCTCCTCATCCATAGCTTTCTCCCAACACACATTTCCAACAGCCTCATCAATGCATGTGGGCTCAACAACCTGCACAACCTTTGCCATATATGCATAGTGATGTGCCACATAACCATCATATGTAAATCTCTGCACAGGGTTCTTCACTCTCCCTGATCTTCGTAGCTTTTCATTCATGGCTTCCATAGCCTTCTTTACACCAGGTGTTCTCATAGCTGGGATCCCAAGCTCCTCATCAAGGCTCATATCTGAGCCACTAGACTCTCCATCAACATGAGAATGCCCTGCAGAAATGTCAGGCATACCAAGAGGCTCAACCACTTTCTCTTTTCCTTTATGTGATGTAGTAATCACATTTGCAGGACTGGTATTATGACGCAGCCTGCCACTCCATGGTCTATTAACAGACCCACTAGATGAGGACTCTCCTGGTCCACTCAAAGACTGTGATTGCTGACCTGCATTCTGTGCAACCACACTTCCACTCACATCAGCCCCAACAGCTTCTTTTCCAGCAGCATACCAACTGCTCATCTCATCAAAGACAACATCCCTGCTTACCCTCAACTCACGTGTAGCAGGGTTATAACACCTGTATCCCTTTTGCTCAAGGGAGTATCCAATAAACACACATTTTTCAGCTTTTGGATCCAGCTTAGTTCTCAGCTCATCTGGCACCTGCACATACGCTTTTTTCCTCATCCATGCAAGGCGCAGCTGCTGGCCTAGTCTTCTAGAATAGAGTTGCCCAAGAACCTATTTATCTAGCATAGGGCTTTCACTTAATCTGTTGGAAAGCTACCTAACTAATCTGGTCCACCCGTCCGTAGGATGGTGCCGTCGGGGCATTCCATCCTCCCACTTTCCACCCTACTCACACTTCAATTTGTTTTCTAATTAATCCTACCACATTGTTTGACATAAATAAACATGTTCCGTAATTAAGGCCCTTTTCACAAGGTTTGTTAAAAGAGTCTTTTTCCATAATACAATAATGCCAAAGACAAGATATATATAAAAAAGTTTATACCGGCTCTCTTATTCTTTTCCTTTATACTACTGATGATCTAGAATTCAGCCTTTCAGCCTCTACATGCTGGGCAAAACCCTACGGGACCATACACCTCATCGTCAGCCGCCGCTGGTGAGGACTCAAGCCAGCTTGTCGCCCTCTCAGGCTCCATCGCTCGATCCTCCCGCCCCTCTCAGAGGGATGTCTACACACTAGGGTGGGCTTATTCACACCGCACTAGCCTGGGCCCTCAGAACTAGACAACATCATAATCTCTCACCTCAATTCAGATGAGACAAATCTCGTTTTCTGCCAGTAAACCTCTCCTCTGGAGTTACATTATGTATGGCTGCAGTTGGAGTCCTGTTCATGATGTATACTGTTGTAGAAACAGCCTCAGCCCAATAGCAATGCGGCATATTCTTCTCTTCCATCAATGCTCGCGCAATCTCAGCAATGTGCCTGTTTTTCCGCTCAGCAACTCCATTTTGCTGCGGAGTGTATCTGCATGTAAACTGTCTCTGAATACCATTCTTCTTAAAAAATTCAGAGAACTCACTGGAGAAGTATTCTCCCCCTCCATCTGACCTTAGGCACTTGACATATTTCCCTGTTTGCTTTTCAACCAAAACTTTGAAATTCTGAAAGTGAGTGAACACCTCACTCTTCTCTTTCATGAAATATACCCACACTTTCCTTGTGTGGTCATCAATGAAAGTCACATAATACCTGCAGCCTCCCATAGATATGGTCTTCGTAGGACCCCATACATCTGAATGCACAACATCTAGTGCATTTCTGCTCACATATCTGTTACGTGGAAACACATGCTTTGTTTGCTTCCCAAATTGGCATGCTTCACATATTTTTTGCATACCTTCCACTTTAAATTTTGGCAGCCCTGTCACAATTCCTTTTGTCTGCATAGACTTTAATCTCTGCACATTTACATGTCCAATTCTTTTATGCCATATGTTTGTGTCTGCAACAACTCCTGAACCATTTGCAAACATCGCAGCACTCATTTCAGGCATATCTACATTTAAGGTAAACATTCTGCCCACTCTGTTCCCTTTTGCAACCAACCTGCACTTGTCTTTGAAATCTTCAACATAACACCCATCAGGGTTAAACCGAACCTGCAAACCCTGCTCAATCATCTGGCCAACTGAAACCAGATTCTTTGTTATGTTTGGTACATGAAGTACATCTGCAAGGTACTTCACTTTGCCATCCTGCATAGACAATGGCACATCTCCAACATGGGCAATTGGATGAGCAGTGTCATCCCCTGTTTCCACAAAACCTGGTCTTTCTGGGTTTTTCATCTCCTTGAACCACTCCCCATGACTTGTCATGTGGTTTGAAGCGCCTGAATCCACATACCATACATTATCTTTTTGTGCTACATCAACATTTTCAGACATGGCATTCACGACATGCTGCATAACAAACAACCTTTCATTATCCTCATTATTTCTGCTTGAGGAGGATGCATAGTTGTTTTGCTCCACTTATCCATTTTGCATGTCAGCCTGCTTCTTATAACATTCTGCCTGCACATGTCCAGGCTTACCACAATAATAGCATTCACGTGCATCATTATACTGCCTTTGCCAATTTCCACGGCCTCTTTGACTCCCCCTGCCTCTGAATTTGCCTCTTCCACCTGCGTGTTGTTGTTGTTGTTGATTCTGGGACTGTTGTTGTTGCTGCTGCTGCTGGCCATAATTCTGATTACCTGTTCGGCCACCTCCTTGACCGCGTCCACGGCCTCCTCTACCTCGTCCTCTTCCTGAACTCGTGTAGAAGGCCTGTTGCTCTGAACTGTTTTTGCTTTGTGAAGACTGTTGGTCTTCACCCAAGTTCTTCTCTTTGATAATCAGCATAGACACCAAATCTGTAAAGTTGGGAATGTTTTTCCGAGTCTGAATAGACATCTTGAATGCCTTGTATTGTGGCCCGAGACCACGTAGACAAACTTCCACCTTGTCATCATCATCTACTGACACACCAATAGATGCAAGGGATTCCACAATACCCTTTATCTTCAACGCATAGTCATTCACAGACATGCTCTTTTTCTCCACAGTATGAAGTTCATTCTTTAACTGTATCTTACGTGCCTTGGTATTTGTTTCATAGAGCTTTACCAAGGTGTCCCATGCCTCCTTGGGGGACTTGGCATCCTGAATGTGCCCAATCATGGTGTCCTGTATACTAATGGAGAGCCAATACATAACCTTCCTGGCTCCTTGGTTCCAGTCTTTAAACTCTTTCACATCTGCAGCAGTCGGATTTATATCCGGTATCTCCGGTGCCTCTTCATGCTCACCTTCTATGTAGTCCCAATAGCCTTTTCCCATCAGGAAATTCGTCAACATGAACCTCCAAGCATGGAAGTTATTCTTATCAAGCTTCTCAACCACAATCTGAGTTATCCCATCATTTGACATCTTGCCAAACACACAATTTTACCAGAAACTGCACTCTGGTTTTTCTGCACAAACTGCTGTATTTTCTGCACAGCGGTACTGTAGTACTGTCAAATGTCACAACCAGTGACTTCAATGTGCATACATACACCCATTGGCAACTGTAGACCTCTTTGCAGCACCCACAGTGTCTGCACAGTCAATCTGTCTTCCTGCAGTTCTTAAAACAGAGTTCTGCAGAGAATCGATGACTTACCCGCAGTGCTCGAAATCGCTTGCTTTCTGAAAAACGGAGGTCCAGACGCGCACGAAACGCGTTTTCGGCCCAAAATTCATAGTCCGATAAGACTGTATAGTTACCCTATAGCTTTACTCCCGCGAAGAAAGCCCTCAATCAGAGATCGTTTGCCGGTGCCTCCCGTAGAGCTCCCGACAAGGGTGTAGTCACCAACACAAATAGAGAAGAGTAGTTGAAGCTCTTACCCTCGTACCGCTTCCTGTGGTTCTCTTGCTTGCAACTCAGCCCTTAGCACGAACCAGGCTTTGATACCATGAAAAGATGCAGGGGGGAAGAGAGCTTGAGCTCTTGCAAGCACACACACACACTCACAAAACCCTAATAGAGAACACACAAGGTGAGAGGCTGAAATCTTCTTCTTCTCTACTCAACACTCAACACTCAACACACCATATACAAGAATAAGAGTACACACAATATGAAAGGTACTCAACCAAATACATACACGGGTTCTCTATAGTGTGAACCCGACTAAATGTGCTGGCACTATAACTATGCCAGTCTCTAGAATGGCTGTCACACAGCCTGTCATCCCACTAGCCGCATATCACCCAAGATCTCACCAACCATGCCAGTGGTGTAAGTGTGGGGCCTATCCCCTAGGCGGGTCAGTGGGCCACCGCCTCACTAGACGAGCTCGATATCTCAACAATCCATGCCTACACTAAGCTATCAGTTAATTGCTCACTAATCACATCTTAATTATCATCTAATCTCTTTGTTAATGATGTTGATTCTAGCATTTGATCCACCATAGCTCATCACATTGCTGTAATTTTAACATCACCTAGGCCTTCTCCACATAGCACTTGGAAAGGATGGTTTCATCAAGCTTACACCAAAGTGAGGAAAGGAAAAACTTAAGGTGGTGACCTAAGGAGATAGTCTCATCTTCCTCAAAACCCTCTACAACACCTTACTTCCTGATATTTCACCATGTATTAATGCTATACATGATGTTGGGTCAATACCAATTTTTATGGTATTAAAATTTCCAACAAGCTTCCTGACATTTCACTATGTTCACATCGAGAGGGAGCTTGTTGAAAAATTTAATACCATAAAAACTGGTATTGACCCAACATGTATAGCGTTAATACTTTTTGTACATAGCGTAAACATTATTTATTTCTTTCATAATCACAAAAATATTAAAAAAAAGTAAAAAAAAATTAAGAGAAGAGAGCACTAATCAATGACAACAAGCAAGCATGTACTTCATAGTCTTGGCTAATCAACATGTGCAAAGCTTTTCTTAACGATTTTTATAGGTTTATCATGATGCAACAACAAAGTCTTCTAACAACAGACACCTACACAAAAATCTTCATTCTTGAGACAAGTAGCTACCAAGTCTTTCATCCAGATAGAGTAAAAGGATAAGCACCGACTTCACGAGCTTCAAATTAAACAGGTTTATTCGAAATTGGCTCTTCATACATCTCTCCTTTGTATTTCTATACTTCATTGTTCCCTTCGAGAGCATCATTCCATTGCACTTTACTGGTTTGCCTTTCTCTTAGTAGCTTCCAAGATGAATATTAATGCTAGCATATTTTCTTTTAAATCGTCTTAGTCTTACGATTCTGTATCTAGAGATAAAGAATGCCAAATAAGTATGCTAAGTCCTCCATCCTACATGTATTAAACCATCTTTAGCTATATTCTAGCTCTCTAGGTAATGTGTGAGTGAAAAATATGGTTGTTACATTATAAAAAAGCACATTAAAAAATAAAACAAAACAAAACAAAAAAACATGACTAAGAAGATAGTGATCGCCATGTGGAATCCTGGTAGGCCTTTGGAAAACTAGCAATGGCACCACCATAAGACCGATGCCTTGATTTCTCATAGGGTGGAACCTTGTGTCTTTGCTTCACTAATAAAGCATCATCGTCCCCGGAGGCTGTTATATTAGCGGTTCTTGATATCCTTGGCGAGAGTCACTGGGCCATTACTTTGGTCTCCATAGGGTGGTAGTTTATCACTCTTCATTTCACAAAACAAGCAAAAAACACACACACACACACACACTTTTGTTATATCAGTAATCATCTAATCACATGCAGTTTACTTCCAAAGTTAACATATAGCTTTTGATGGTTTGTATTTGTGACATTGGGTTTAAGGTTATGGTCATAACCATAGGCATATTTTTTGAACTCAATTCATAAATCGTACACTTGTACCTATTTCTGAGTTAGACCCACATTAATCTTCGTCTTTGTATCATCTTTGGGAGGCTTAACCAGTCTTATCCCTGATTTCATAATTACTTGTTCAGCTATTTCCTTGTTAACTTGTGCTTGTTACTCAAAGAATATCTTACTTGTTATTATTGTTGCCATGCAGATCATCCCAAGCCTTGCATTGCTTTCCTCCTATGACCTCGAATCTTCTTCAACCACATCTTCAAGGACGAAATGTGCATCAGGAAGGGGGCATGTTAAGTGATGTCGAAGACTTCTATGACACTATGGTCGTCCACCACATATTTTGACATTCATTGGCCTAGGCACTAGAGAATTCATATTTATCTTATAATGGATTATTTTACAAGTGAGATCGCTCCTTGTATATGAAAGGCATGTCATGGGATAATAAGGTTAGAGTTACTAGCTACTAGGACATTCATTGGCCTAGGCACTAGAGAATTCATATTTATCTTATAATGGATTATTTTACAAGTGCGATCGCTCCTTGTATATGAAAGGCGTGTCATGGGATAATAAGGTTAGAGTTACTAGTAGCTACTAGGACAAGGTGTTTGTACTAGTGTAGGCAGTCTTGGATGCACTTGGACCTCATTTTTAACATTGGCCGGCCAAGTGTGAACTCTATGAGCCAAGTATAAAGGTCACATTTTAACTCTAAATCCTCATTCTTGTATGCACTCTTGTATGCTCTCAAGTGAAGATATTGCTTTATTCTTCTCTCAAACCTTGCCTATCTCTTGCCTTCAATGCTTGCGTGAGGGAGGGAGTGAGAGAGAGCAATGGCTACACTTGGGGCGTGGTGGTGTCAACTTTGTTGAGCTACTTCGGTGTACTTCCATTGACGTAGTTACATGAGGAATCCCCGATTCCAGCAAACAAGATAGAGGTAAGTGAGAGTTGCCTCACTAATGCATTGCATGTTTTCCATGGCATATTGGGTTTGGGTTGGAGTTTAGGCTCCCCGAGGCATAAGAGAAGTCTCCCATTGAGTGGCCCAAAGGTCTGACACCCCTATTTCTATTAATATAAAGGATTATTCTATTCGAAATGGTTTGTTCTTCAGAAAGGGAAAGGTATGTGTACTCGATGATGTTGATGGTGTGAGGGGCATCATGTTTGAGTGTCATGGCACACCTTCTATTGGGCATTCGAGTATGTTTGAGTGTCATGGCACACCGAATTCGAGCATGCTGAGGATTGAGTATTTGGGAAGTTTATTCTGGCTAAATTTGAAGTTGATGTTGAACTATATGTTCAAAATTTCCAACAATGCCAAGCCAATAAAGCTGAGCGATTTGAGACATGGTGGCTTGTTTTGATGCCTTGGAAATACTTGAAAAGAAATCACTGAGTATTTATATAGATTTTGTGGTTAGATAACCATAGACTTTGAGGGGAAATGATGCCATTTAGTTGACTATTGATCAACCCACCAAATTGCATAGGTTTATCCCTATAAAAGAGAAAATATCACCTTTAGAGCTTTCTCATTTGTTATTGAGAAGTTGTTTAGTCTTTATGGCTTGCTAAGATGATATTATTAGTGATCGTGATCCAAAGTTCACTAAACATTTCTGGCATGAAGTATTCAAGAAATTGGATACTAAGTAAAGTATAAGTTCATCTGACCATCCTGAGTTTGATGGGCAACCAAAATGTGTAAATCAAACTCTACTAGTGAAAGATAACCTTCCCAATCAGACTTCCTCAAAGATAATTTTCCCAATCAAACCTTTAGGAATCGGATTATTCATGAGTGGTTGATTAGATAGAGAGATTGTATTGTTGAAGAAAACACTTTGGTAGATGTTGCTTCACTTTTGGAACTTGGTGTACAAGATAGCTAGTGTCTGACTAGGAGCTCACAAGACTTGAGGATCAAACTAGTGGCCATTGTGGATGATACATAGATGGAGACCTACTCAGATACAATTAGTGGAGAAGTATGGGATTCATAGAGGACCATCGATTTGCCTTGACTTATGTGTTTCTTTTACCTTTTCCAATTCTTCTCCATTTAGTTGCATTAATGTGAGCTCTTATGATATCTAGAACTTGGTGTCTTTAAAAATCTTGGCTTGCTTAAGTATGCCTAGTCTTTCCTTGTTTGAAATCAATGTAATCATGCCTTTCCCTTGCTAAGAAGATTGATGGTTTCAATCTATCATATGCATCCTATGTGACTTTTGACATAGCCTCCTCTATGGTGGTTTGGAAATATGCTGCCTCATTGTCATGCAATATTTGTTAAATTTGCAGCAATGTGATGAGCTATGGTGGATCAAATGCTAGAATCAACATCATTAGAAAAGAGATTAGATGATAATTAAGATATGATTAGTGAGCAATTAACTGATAGCTTAATCAGGCATGGATAATCAAAAACCAGCAAATTCTCATTAGGCCAATGCCTCAATTTATAGAGTTTACATCCAAGCATCTAATCCCATTGATTTCTCCTTGATTCACTCCACCTCTTTTGCTTGATTCTCTCCACCTCTTCCCAGAATATCTCCACACCTCCTAAATCTCCTCCCCTTTATTCTCTCCTAGTAGATACTTCTCACTTTTTCACAGCTTCTCTCACATTTACAGATTCTCTTTTACAGTCTCTTGCTAAGGGCTTGTTCTCGCACACACCCTATTCACTTGTATATTTCAACACCTCCCCTCCATTAAAAAATTTATCTTTGAATTTTTTGCTTGAGTGCCAAATAATTTATTGAGTTCATCCCATGCATCTTTTGCCCATTGTATCCCTCTGTGATGTGATGAATGATTTCATCTCATTTAACTGAGTGCGATAAGTCCTAATGCTTTCTCATTCCTGCTCTTCCACTCATTTTTCCCTCACCTCTAGGCATTCATCTCTTCCCTCAACTAGCCCCCACAGATTTTTCCTCATGAGAAAATACATGGTTTTTGTCTCCCATATGTAAAACTACTCCGCATTAAATTTTGGCTATCTCTTGTGTGCCGTACTCATGATGATGTGATGGGGGTCTTACCTCTTAATCCAATTTCAAGATTCAAGGGCAATGTCTACCCTTTTACAACTCAATCTGGTGTTTAGGTGATGATTACAACAGATTTATCAGCATAAATTCACTAGAAATTATATTAAACCAAGGGTAACAAATCTGTGCGGAATGGCTAGAGTATCAAACCATCTCTGAATTGTAATATGAAATTATAGGGATCTGTATCAGATACCCAATGGTTAATTTGAACCCTCAATTGCACCAAAATATAGTGATTAGTGTCAATTAATCAATGATTAGCAAATTAATCCTCTATTTTGTGTGCAGAAAACAGAGTATACGAGGAGTCTAGATCTAGGGCCTTAGAGTTCAAATCCTTTCAAGGCTATCAATAGCAATTAGTCTAGTAGAGGATTAAGCCAAGAAACACAAGATTTGACCAAACATTGAATGCTTAATCTCTGTTTTACTACCAAAGTCACCTGCATATTTGATGAAGAGCTTGGATCTCATTGTAGACTTGATCAAATCAAAAACTATCTTCACCAGCTTGTAGAGAACCCTTGAAAACCCCTAGGGCCAAAAGGAATTAGAGCCAAAAACTCCAATTCTCTTCAGAAAAAAGGCGCTAGCGATTTAGCGAAAATCTATAGCTCCAGTAGAGGCGGTTTGACGAATTGCTTAAATGGGCTGGAGCATGAGGCTTGTGGCTATGTGTGGCTAAAATCTTGGAGCCTATTGTTAAGCCTTGAGGGAGATCAAGTCCCTCCACTAGCTGGGGGTGCAGAGAGCTTGTTGAAAAAGAGGTAAAAATCTTAATTATCTACTAATCCTAATTAGATAAGTGATTAGCAAGATAATGGGCTCATAAGATTGATGGATTCTAGGATAGGCTCTGGTACCATGTTAAATTTGCAGCAATGTGATGAGCTACGGTGGATCAAATGCTAGAATCAACATCATTAGAAAAGAGATTAGATGATAATTAAGATATGAGCAATTATAATTGATAGCTTAATGTAGGTATGGATAATAAAAAACCAGCAAATTCTCATTAGGCCAATGCCTCAATTTATAGAGTTTACATCCAAGTATCTAATCCCACTGATTTCTCCTTGATTCACTCCACCTCTTTTGCTTGATTCCACCTCTCCCCCAGAATATCTCCACATCTCCTAAATCTCCTCATGCTACCCTTTATTCTCTCCAAGTAGATACTTTTCACTTTTTCAGAGCTTCTCTCACATTTACAGATTCTCTTTTACAGCCTCTTGCTAAGGGCTTGTTCCCGCACACACCCTATTCACTTGTATATTTCAACAATATTGTGAACATAGTGGTTTGGAAATATGTTGCCTCATTGTCATGCAATGTTGTGAACATAATCTCCCGACTTTCAGCTTGAGGGCTAGGGCTTCACTTCGTTTTTACTCATTTAGTTAAGTACTCACTTGCTCTTCCACACCCTCTGTGAGACCTCCTTGACTTGACTCTTCACTTCCACCTTGAGAACTTTCTTCATTTCATTAATGTTGTCCTTGACCTCTTTTTGCCTTAAACTAGGATGACTTATTCCATTGCACAAAGGTGGTGCTCAACCACTTGAAGTGGTTCTTTAAGCTCCCGATCCTCTTGTTGTCACTTGAGGACCTCCTCTTGGTAGGTAGTATAGTCATTATCCCAATTGTTGAACTCATGTGTGTGCAGGAACTATATCAAGGAGATACGCATGTGTGTGCACATCGACAGTAAAAAATAATGAAATGGAAGCAAGATTGACCTTGAAGATCCATCGTTTGCATCAAGCATGGTAAATCACATCCTTAAATTGTGGAGGCAGTTTGCTACAATCAGATCCTTGGTCTTGGTAGGCCTTGGATAAGATCAGCACCAATCAAGATAGATAAATATACATATGTGTACATAATTTTACTACTTAGCTTTGTGCAAGTGTGCACACTCACATATTTATGTTGTGGTGCAGGATGATCCGAGAGCAAAGTGTGTGTGTATACAAGAGGCTCCTTGATTTCTTGTATTCCCTACATGATCAACTCAATGGCAACCATGCAACAAAATGAAGCAATCATTAAGGAAGACAAACACCCTCAAATAATTGCATGTAGTAGAGTATGTCATTACCACATGGAGTTAAGGGAGGTGGTGTATACAATGGGTCAAGTGTGACCTTCAATAGCATTAATCCACACAAAAGGTCCACCTCATGTCCTAAGAGATGGGTCAAGTGTGACCTTGAATAGCATTAATCACACAAAAGGTCCACCTCTCTTCCGGGGGATTTTTTTGGTGATTTCTAGCGAGCACTTTTTTGGAATCGAGCAAGCGAATTCCAAAAAGATTCCCTTCCTCCATCGAGAGAGAGAGAGAGAGAGAGAGAGAGAGAGAGAGAGAGAGAGAGAGAGAGAGATGTCAACATTTAGTGAGAGGGAGAGCGAGAGAGGGAGCGAGAGGAAGAGAGAGAGCAAGAGAAATACATGTCAACATTACATCCTAACAAGTTCATTCACATACAACTTCCAAATACAACTCTTATGTCAAAACTGTTGTACAAGCTTATTATGCAAAATACAAATAAGAAGTATACAATCTTGTTTACGTCCATGGGGCTTGTCTTGTCCTTTGAGGTGAACGCACAAAGTAAGCGAACGACATTCATTCTTTCCTTTTGCACTTCCTCAAGTAAGAGACACTCGGATGCATCATTAATAAAACCATGGGCTCGCCATATTGCAATTAAGCTCACCTCTTTGGTCTTCACTTGAGAAATATCATAATCACTACCAGGAAGTGTTAAGGATGTGAGACCTTTCCATGCTTGTGCACCATCTATGATCTTTTGCTTGACCTCCGCATTGGTAGCCTCCCTCCCAATAAACCCAACAACAACTTCAATGCTAACATTTGATAAGGCCATCACAAGTAATATGAGAGACCTTTCCATGCTTGTGCACCATCTATGGTCTTTTGCTTGACCTTCGCATTGGTGGCCTTCCTCCCAATACACCTAGCAACAACTTCAATGCTAACATTTGATGAGGCCATCACAAGTTACATGTAGGAGGGATGTGTGTGGTGTACTCTACTAACAACGCTTAGCTAAAGGGTAATTGACAAAGTGCTATGGATCTTGTCTCTATATTTATAAGAGTGGCTTTTACTATTTTTTAAGGAGTAGTGGTTGTATCATGTTCCTTAAAATTGATCTTCCATGGCCCCCCTGCATGTTTGTGGTCTCCTACGTGCACATTATATCCGGATGATATGTTACCTCGTCATCAATATTAATGACCATAGTGGCTGGTCTCTCGTGAGTGACGACATGCAGTTTCTTTGTCACTAGTTAGGGGGTAGGTGCCTTATACATGGGTGTTCCTTCAATTTCTTGATTGACTGTTCAGACCACTAGGGTTGGGCTTGTAGACATCCGTTCTGTTAGTTTCTCCAAGCTTGGTCCTCTCCCTATGTGCTTGCCTTGAGAGTAAGAGACTGCTTTAGTGCTTTGCAAAATTGCATTTGGCCATATTTATAGTGCATGCATCATAAAGAGAAATCTTGTGTGTATATCTTTCCCCTGCAAGCCAACTCCCATGCTTTCTCTCTTCTAGATTTGTTCTTGGGGTATTCTGACCATCATTACTTCTCTCTACTATTGTCACGACACTACCCCAATTGCTATGCGCACCTCCCACTAGCTTAACCAAGAGTCCATTGTTGCTGAAACATTCCTATCTATGACATGAACATTGTGACACCATTGATGTATTAATCAAGCCTCTACTAATGCATCTTCACTAGTAGAAAGCATGCGCCACTTCTCACACATTGCTTCATGCTTACCTTGAGATGTGGCACACACATACTTTGTTGTGTGGGCAACCATACTCTGCTCCCAAATGAAATAGGTAGGACCTATCTATCAGGACATTATTTTGCCACCATTGAACACATGTCAAACTGCATTCCAGTTAGCCTATGCCTCATTTGAAACCAAAGAAATCCACCCTTTCACAACCATGGTTTTTCATCACCACATTGATGCACTCCCAAAACAGACATTGGAACTCCATATCTTCCTCTTCCATTTTACATGCCGCAATTATTAGAAGATCATGCATGCTACATCATGAAAACTCAAGTCATTTACAACATAACATAGTTAAAATCCTTTAACCACATTTATTATGACATTTTTAATATGCTACCTTGGGTCATACACATGACAAGCAATGGTCACCCAATTTGATGTTTGTCGAGTGTGGTCGAATTATATCCATGCATGTCGTAGGTCCCTAGAGCCGGTTTGTTACATTTGATTCACCAAATCCAACCCAGAAGTGGGTCCAATGGTGAACATCTTGAAAACAAAGTACTTCTGTTAATCCAATTCTAGGATTAACAAGAGCTACCGCCATTATCTTACATCAAGGAGTCACGGTAGATACACCAAAGGGTCATACATTCATGATATGAAGCAATAGGTGCCCGTAAAGGTGTTACGGAGTATTTATGGCAATTCTCGCTTTAAAGCATGTGGTAGCAAGATAGGATGAAGTCCTAATAAGTGATGTACTTCATGGATATATTATGAGAGTAGTCATTGTAATAGCATTAGGCCTCTTATGAGCCTAAAGTACCCGACCGACCATAGTTTAAGTAAGTGTGAACACTTGTGGCCATGTATATAAATGAATTTCTCTCATAATACAACATACTCTCCCATTGTACAATTGAGTCTTGCTCTTGCTAATCCTCTTGCTAATCTCTCTCCCTAATGCATGCTAGTGAGTGTGTGTGTGAAGTGAGGTGAGAGGAGGGAGACGAGGACCCATAGTGCAACGTGGCGGTGTGACAATGTTCGCGGGAGACACGATGGTGGAATCGCTTCTTAAGGAGTTGTAGAGCTTGGAGACCTCAAGGGTTACGAGCTCGGCCATTGGAAAGATCCTCACGACAGTTGCGGTTCACTAGGTAATCTCTTTTTGGATGTGTTTCAAGGAGGGTTAGGGTGAGCCATAACATTTTTTGGTGCCGCTGTGTCGGGGAGCCATACCTTGGCTTTTTCTATCGTTTTGTCTCTAATCTACACATCACCCATTGCCCATTATCTTGATTAATGGTTTTCCATGAAAAAGATGTGGATTTGATGGTGATTTGTGTGAGATTTGGTGTAGAATAGCTCTCTTTTTTTGTTTTTGAAATGAACTTATTCTTTAATGAAATGTGAGAAACCACCTTCTCGCACTAGCATTGCCATCACAATTTCTTTTGCCACACATATTTATACCTTTCTTACCCCGGCATTGCCATACACACACCTTGGACACCATTTTCTTTGTCCTATGAGTTAGTCCCTTGGATGTGCCTACTCGTACATTATGTTCATGGATACCGATGTGTATCATCAGCTTATTATCTCATCGAATGACATCACATAATAGATGTAGCAATTGTATGTAGCGATGCACATTGCACGCATTGAGCAATAATAGCAAAGAAGCTTTCTAGACGCAGTATTGCACTCCTCTCCACTGGTCAGTGCCTTTAGCATGCTTCCACTAAAATGTGATATGTTTGAGACCCTATGGTACTTTAGTCACATGCAAAGCTCATTCACACACTTCAAACCACCTAGGCAATGGCTTCTCTGACACAGTCTAGGGAAGACAGTGTTGGAGGTTTGCGGCTTTGACCACCAGAGGGGATCATACTTATGCTCCATGGAGTCCATTCCTGCACGTGATCCCATGGTTGGTGGGAACTCAAATGTAATATCACCATTATATTGCCTAGGAATCTCCAGGATCTTGATAACCTCTTTGACATTTAACAAAATCTTTGTTAATGTGTTTCCATTCTTCATGCTGTAAAGGTATTCCAAGATGCTATTACCCTCTCCTCTTGCAATTGTGGGTGAGGTTGATGCACCGATTTTGTTGTTACCTTGTAGGGGCTGCATAAATCTATCACATTTAATTGAGTTGAAAGTCCTCTGGGTGGGCTATCTAAGATGGCTATTGGTTGTGGGCTTGAGATTAAAGAAGCATCAACTATTGTCGATTACTTGAAAGAGATTCTTCAAGTATATAGAACTCCTCCCCTTGATGATTAAATGTAGGCTCTAGTGGGACACACATCTTTTGGACCCAATATTTACTATTTCTTGCAATCCAAAGAATGACATAGGGGCTACTTGTTCTTATAAGAACTTTGCACTCACGAGAACTCGACCATTAGTGAAACATAGATTCTTCTTAGAAGATGGGAAGGAGATTTTGTAGCTCATTGTAAAGAGGAGTAAAAAGAAGTACATAACAATAAAAAAGAATGTCACAATAGGTACAAAGTATACACCAAATGAATGGTGATTAAGACCTTTAAATAATGTGGCCATTTTTTCTCTCAAAATAATAATTTTAAAAAATCATATATATATATATATATATATATATATATATATATATATATTTACACACATATACATATATTCACACGCACGTGTACGACATATATGCTGAGAGAGAGAGAGAGCTTTCTCAAGCCTTTACATTTATGTAATGTTTTCAACATAGTCTAATATATAATTAATCTTCTTCATAAAAAGATGTGCACTTTTCTCTTAAGTAAGCTTTACATAATGTAGTTTAACTTTATTGTTTTCTACTTAAGTAAGGTGGTGAAGATCTTCAATCCAAAATAGCTAAGAAAATTTCATCTATACAAGTTATCTTTAAGTTGTAAGAATTTAGTTCATCCTTTGTAATGGAATGATTTAATAATGGAAGGCTTGATAATGGAAGGAAATTGATAATCATTTAATGATTTAGATCTTTCGAGACGCACTGTTGCACTCCTCTCCACTAGTCACGGTGCCTTTAGCATGCTTCCACTAAAATGTGATGTGTTTAAGACCATGTGGTTCTTTAGTTGCAAGCAAAGCTCATTCACACACTTCAAACTACCTAGGCAATGGCTTCTTAGATACACTCCAGGGGGAAGACAACCTTGGAGGTTTATAGTTTTGACCACCAGTGGGGACATACTTCTTCTCCATGGAGTCCATTCCTACACATGATCCCATGGCTGGTGGGAACTCAAATACAATATCACCATTATATTGCCTAGGAATCTCCAGGACCTTGATAACCTCTTTGACATTTAACAAAATCTCTATTAATGTGTTTCCCTTCTTCATGATCTAAAGCTATTCCAAGATGCTCTTACCCTCTCCTCTTGCAAATGTGGATAAGTTTGATGCACCAATTTTATTGTTATCTTGTATAGGGGGCTGCATAAATCTATCACGTTTGATTGACTTGGAAGTCCTATGGGTGGGGCTTTTAGTTGGGGGCTTGAGATTAAAGAAGCATCAACTATTGCCGAGTTAATTTCTTGAAAGAGAGTCTTCAAGTATATAGAACTCCTCCCCCCTGATGATTAGAGGTAGGCTCCAGTGGGACATGCAACTTTTGAGACCCAATATTTACTATTGCTTGCAATCTAAAGAATGACATGGGGGCTAGTTGTTCTTGTAAGAACTTTGCAACCCACGATAACTCGACCATTGGTGAAACATAGATTCTTTAGAAGATGGGAAGGAGATTGTGTAGCTCATTGTAAAGAGGAGTAAAAAGAACATAACAATAAAAAAGAATGTCACAAGTACACAAATCAAATGAATGGTGATTAACACCTTTAAATAATGTGGCCATTTTTTTGACCCGTTTTAATATAATTACTTTTTTCCCTCAAAATATTAATTTTAAAAAAATATAAAATATATACATATATATTACACAAATATATATTTACACACATATACATATATTTACACACGCACACATATGACACATATGCTAAGAGAGAGCTTTCTCAGGCCTTCACATTTATGTAATGTATTCAACATAGATATATAATTGATCTTCTTCATCAAAAGATGTGCACTTTTCTCTTGAGTAAGCTTTACATGATGTAGTTTAACTTTGTTATTTTCTACTTAAGCAATATGGTGAAGATCTTCAATCCAAAATAGCTAAAAGCTAACAATATGTGAGGATTTTTAAATAAAATATAAAAATTTGGCCCTTAAAAATAAAGCTAAGAAAATTTTACCTATATAAGTTATCTTTAAGTTATAAGAATTTAGTTCATCCTTTGTGATGGAATGATTTAATAATGGAAGTCTTGATAATGATTTAATGACTTGGATCTTTTCTTGGATCTTGGCATTAAGCTCTTTGTAAATCCATTGGGCATCTTCTAACTCTAAATTTACGTTTTATTTCTACTCTCTTTAGCTTCTCATTGACCCTTAAAGGTATCACTAGCTAAAGTCAAGTTTGAGAGCATTTTTGCATGAATGTGCCAATATGTACCAAGTATGGACACATTAACTCACCAAAACTACATATAATATATATATATATATATATATATATATATATGTAAAATTTATATAGTATATATAGTATATATATATATATATATATGAATTTATATATTAATTTTAAATGTGTGCCATGTGTAATGCCAACGGTCATGCATTACACGTGGCATGCCATGTGTATTGCTCAAACTCGTGCAATACATGTGGCAATGACGCGACATGCCACATGTATTACGTGAGCCCGCGCAATACACGTGGCACCTACCAGCATGGCAGATGCCCCTTAAATGGCTCTCTCTCCCTCTCTCCCTCATTATCACGCAGCCCCCCTTGAGCGCCCTAAACACATAAGTTTATAGTTGCTATATGGGTTGGATGTAGGAGAAAAGAAGGTCAAGAAGTCGGCCACCGAGTAGCAACCCAAGGATAAGGGCAAGAAGCCGACCAGAGATCAGTAAGTGTACTCAACATCTATTTTGTTTTAGCACAAGTTTATTATTTGAACATTGGGAATAAAATGTCAAAATGCAAACTTCAATTCAGAAGTGGTGGACCCTCTCCAGTGTCTCAACTCCAACATTAACCACCTCCATCTCACACTTTTGGGAAAGAGAAAACATAGGTATGATCTCTCCTCCGTGCCAGCTACTCTTCCCATTTGCGGTTTAATAGTTTATAAAAAACTTATATATTATGGTGTCCTAGGAATCTTGCACTAGTGCAACAATTCATGGGATCATTGACGAGGATGGGAACCATGGATGGTTATGATAGCTTTGGAGACCTGCGCTTGGTGTGGGCAGATTTTCCTTCAAATCTTGCTTTCTCTAAGTCAGAGCATATAATTCCCCAATGGAATGTGTTTAGGGAGGTGCTTGTGGAGTCAACCTTTGTACTTGCATCAAAGTTTCTTACATGCAACGGCACTATGGTTTGTACTCTACGTACAACGCACTTGGGGATTACATTGCGAGAGGTAAAAAGTCACAATCTGACATCGCGTAGGACTTTGTTCATGCGCCTCCTGCAATACATGTATCTCATGTGAGAAGATGGATGAGAAGAGGTGAGTGAAAGAGTGGATTGTTCTGGATGAGAAGAGGTGAGTGAAAGAGTGGATTGTTCTCATTTTATATTTTAAGTGAACCACCATGAATTCCCTAATGTAGTTACATATGTGTGCACATAGGTCTCTATTTTGGTCATCGCCATCTTTATGCACCCTCATCACACTACATCTAGTTGACTGAAGTAGGACAAAAGGGGAGGTAAGGTAGCTTCTGCTAATTATCCAGGTTTTGAAGTGGATGATGATGCCTTCATAGAACCTAAACCGTGAGAGGGAATCCACCCATACATGTTGGATGCATACAGGAATCCCATTCAATATGTTGCTAAGCATAGTAAGGCTTTTACAAGGTAAGACTAGAGCTTCGTCTGTGGAATTCACTTCATTACAATTTGTTTCAAGTAGTATAATCGTTCTATATTTGTTGTCTCTTATATTGTTTCTCGTTCATATATATATGTAAATGAAAGAAGCATGTATGGCAGGTGGTTACTCGGGATGCTCAACAATCAAGGGGATGCAGTTCTAGATTGCTTTGGTGGAACTAGGACCCTTGCTAGAGCATGTAAGAGACTATATCGGCATTACATCAACATGGGCTGGGACGAGGTGTGCTTTAGTTCTTGTATACGACCTCTTTTACACGTTCCCAATGACTTAGGGCAACAGTATTTCAAGGGAGACATTAGTGATTATGCTCGACAGGAGCAATAGAGGGACGTGGGACCTCACTCCACACTTTCACCACCACATTTCTCCACCCATCCCATTACCCATGAGCCCAACAAGGTTGAGTGCCTTATCATGGCCACCCAGTGTTCCATTGGAGGCCCCATATTGACTTGTTATGTCACATATGTCCACTATGGTTCCTCATATGATGCCCTCATCATGGGCACAACGCCCTGAACTAAGGAGGCCGCTATTCCCACCTGCACCGTTTGGTAGAGATCCCCATATGCAACCACCTTACTTCCATCATCAGCCGACGCGCCCTCTTTGATGTAATCCACCTGAACTAAGGAGGCTGCTATTCCCACCTGCACCATTTGGTAGAGATCCCCATATGCAACCACCTTACTTCCATCATCAGCCGACGCGCCCTCTTTGATGTAATCCATCTTGTGTAATGACAAAAATGATTGATTTTCACAATATTTTAATGCAATTTTAT
Organism: Cibotium barometz; assembly: GCF_041138505.1. Lineage (NCBI taxonomy): Eukaryota > Viridiplantae > Streptophyta > Polypodiopsida > Cyatheales > Cibotiaceae > Cibotium > Cibotium barometz. The sequence continues at coordinate 23,373,666 of NC_141109.1, forward strand.
ACACTTGGTGCTATGACATTGTAGTTGAAGTATGAGATTTTAGATAATTGAGTTAACAATAGAGAGATGGATCAAGATGGAGAGGGAGATAGATATATTGAGTGAGAGGGAGATTATGCTGTTATCTTTGTATGCCGTAAGTCATGTGCATAGACATTCAATATTTTTATATGCTTTCAAAAGTTATTTTTATATTATGTTTCTGAAACCTTATACATAGAATAGAGTTTGTCATGTTCCACTACTCTTATTTGAGGGATACATCCTACCGCACCCACCCCTTATTTCTTCATGTTGTCATAGGCTGGGCATACACTCTATTTTCATGGCTTCATCCACCAATCCCTCTAATAATACAACATTTTGCAAGTGTCTTAACTAAAGCTCTTACATCTTTCATGCACCTCAAAGAAAAAGAACCAAGATCATATGCCCTTTTGGAGGCATGGACAACAACGTCTGAAGTGCAAGAGCTCTACAAGAAGCTTACAACAGAGAAGGTGGTAGACCTTAAAGAAAAAAACATGCTAGAGGTGAAAGCGGCAACAACCATTGGGATGTGGAGAGCCTTTGGCATCATAAAAGAGGCAAAAGAGTCTCCTCTTCGAGGAGAAGTTGCCACCTTCATTGCAAATTTGGGGTAGTCGGAGTAGTCAAAGATGATAGTTGAGGCCTAATAGTATTATAAGGTCCTACATGTTTACATGTATTGTTTCTTGTGTTTAATATCTCATCGATGTTTGTCATAATATGCTCGAGTCTTGTAATTTTGCTTTGAAATATAATGGAAGTTTCATCTTTCTATGGTGTCTTTGTAAAAAAGTAGCAATGAAATTGTAGTAAATTAAGAGAGAGAGAAAGAGAGAGAGAGAGAGAGAGAGAGAGAGAGAAAGATGATCGTTGAGTCCCAATAGTATTACAAGGTCTCAAATGCTTTCTTGTATTGTTGCTTGTGCTCAACATCTCGTAGGTGGTGGTCATAATATGGAAAAGACTTGTAATTTTCTTTGGAATATATTGGAAGTCTCATCTTTCTATGGTATCTTTTTAAAAAAGCATGCTATGAAATTGTAGTAAATTGAGAGAAGAGAGGAAGAGAGAGAGAGAGAGAGAGAGAGAGAGAGAGTAGAGAGAGAAACTGCTCGCCTTAAAACCAAAATCAATGTGTTTAAGTTGAAGGAAAGTTATTGAAGGAAGTTTGCCAACTTGCATACTTGGACTTGCTTAAATGTGTTCAACTAAAAGGAACTACTTAAGCTTTTGCACCTTTTCTTAAAACATAGGAATTTATTGAAGGAAGTTTTAGAGAAGAGAGGAAGAGAGAGAGAGAGAGAGAGAGAGAGAGAGAGAGAGAGAGAGAGAGAGAGAGAGAGAGAGAGAGAGAGAGAGAGAGAGAGAGAACCGCTCACCTTAAAACCAAAATCAATGTGTTCAACTTGAAGGAAAGTTATTGAAAGAAGTTTTCCAACTTGCATACTTGGACTTGGTTAAATGTGTTCAACTAGAAGGAAAGACTTAAGCTTTTGCACCACTTCTTAAAACATAGGAAGAAACATAAAAACAATTACCTACCTATACATGATAAATGTTTTCAATCAAAATTTTAATAAAATGTTATGGATTTCTAAGATCTAAAACTAAATATTTTTCTATTAACAAATCTAGATATACTCTTTAAAATATTTTGCTATTAAAAAATCTAGCTATACTCTTTAAAATATCACGTTATGTTATGCACAATTACTCCTTTGTAACCTAATTCCCATTTTGGAGCATGTAATTTCTTAACCCTTTGTTTATTGGGGATACCTAACTTGACCCTTGGAAGCATACATGGATACATGCATAACAATGTGCTTTTTTAATGAGGGATATTTGTAAATGTGATAGGAAATAAACACCACAAGATCTAGTTTATATGAAGCATCATTGTCTATTTTGATGAGGACTATTTGTAAATGTGATAGGAAATAAACGCTACAAGATCTAGTTTATGTGAAGCATCATTGTCTATTTTGATGAGGACTACAAGATCTAGTTCATGTGAAGCATCACTGTCTATTTCTTTACCTTTGGAAATGTGTCACTTTTAAGACCACATGAGAGGGTACATGGGTCTTCACAACAACTTTTTCAAATGAATACAATCGTCGCTTTCTAAAAAGACTACATCAAAAAATGCTATAAAGATTTTTTTAAAGGAAATTATTACTTTAAAAAAGTGCTCTTGAGATGTAAGACCTATGCTTATCACATTGAAGGAAAACAATTTTCCTTTTGTATATAAAGGAATAGTAATAGCATCAACCCATTACTTATTTGACAAGTGTGAGCATAAATACAAGTTATTTGACAAGTATGAACATAAATACAAGTTAGTGATATCTTGTATACTCAAAGGTTACAAACCTCAACAACTTGTGTGTGAGATATAAATATCAATTATTGATGCATCAAATGGGAAGCCATGAAAGCAACCTTTTTATTTTCACCGAAGATAGGGCTTTTCAAATGTTAATTAAATTTGTATATTGTGGGTCATGCCATATGCATATATTATGGAAAGCAAAATGCACCATTTGATTTATAAGAATTACTTAGATTTTAAATCGATTACAATTATAGAAAAGCCAACGTAATAAACATTCTCATCTATTAAATCTCATATTCAATACATGTCATGACTTGCATCATAACCCAAAAAATGCATGATAGATTGATTTGCAAAATTCGTTAAGCTTTACTTGTTGTAGGCTCCAAGGAATACAAACTTAAATAATGTTTTATGAATAATGCATTTGAGTTGAAAGAGTTTAGATTATAATGAAAGTAGGTTCCTTTTGATAAAGTCAATGGAATCTCTTAAGTTTATCATTATTCATGTTTGGAGTTATCAACTATAGATTTAATCCTTGTTCACTTACATCCATTTGAATGAAGTCATTGACCATGTCCTTGACAAAAAACAATAATGCCAAAAACATAACATATAATTTTGTGTAATGAGTTTCTACTTGTTTATTATGGCTTCTTATCACCATTTTTTGTACATATGTGATGTAAGCTTATATATCTAGTTTAGACTAGTTTAATTACTTACTCATTAAAATTATTGCCTAGATGATGGGTTACATTCATCATAGCTTAAGCTTTTAAAAAAATGTGGAAGTGAAGGACAAGGTCCATAATTTTAAAAAAAAAACACAAACTCTTCATACAAGATTATAAAGACCCTTTAGATCTTAGATAATTCATTAAAAATCTTGAATTATAAAACTACTGATAGATCTTAGAGACAATTCATTAAAATTCTTGACTTGTAAACTACTAATAGTGTAACTCATGTTTACTATGATCTATGATGGAACCAAAGTAGTGCAAAGACTTGAACAAATGATCTCTTGATAACAATTTTTGTACTAGTTTGCCAACACTTCCCACAAGTGCAGAGAGAGAGAGAGAGAGAGAGAGAGAGAGAGAGAGAGAGAGAGAGAGAGAGAGAGAGAGAGAGAGAGAGAGAGAGAGGTTTAATTAGTTTGTTGGTCTTGGTGCGCTAGGTTGGCTTGTAATGAGTTTCTTGGGAGTCTTGGTGCACTTCACTAGGTTCGCTTATTTTTCTAGCCTTGAAGTTTGTTGGTTGTTTGGTCATGGTGTACTAGGTTGGCTTGTTTTTCTAGTATTTTTGCCTTCTATGCTATTATGGCTTGAAGCTCCTTTGGTGATTTGAGGGTATCCATGTATTGTTAAAAAGCTATCATACTTGGTGGTGTTCTTTGACAAAGTAGCTCTCTACTAAAAGATCTCCTAATTCAAGATGGCAGACGAAGGAGTATGTAATGTGTACCACACATTAGAGTATGAAATCTAATCTTTGGTCTATCAACCATGGCTCTATAATTTTTTTCCCATTTTCTTAGAGTTTGAGAGCAAAGATGTCAAGTTTTCAATAAAAGGTTCTCGTTGGTGTTACACATGGGTGGGAGATGTTCAGAAATGTGGTGCCAAAGAGCACAAGGAAAATATGGAGTGAGTGTGAGAAGCCACATCACCAAGTGAGAATTTCCCTTGTGCCAAAGAGCACAAGGAAAATATGAAGTGAGTGTGAGAAGCCACATCACCAAGTGAGAATTATCCCACATGCAAGAGAAAGGCCATGTTGTACTCTCCTCATATAAAAGGAGGACATTTCAAGCATTGGAATACAAGCACAACATCTCAAGTCTTTTTATGAGTACAAGTTTTTATCTTGTAACCTAAGTGAACTTGAGTCTAAACTTAATTAGCACACACTCATCACAATGAGTCTCTTTCATTTTTATCCACCTTAGATTAATATGTCATTAGAGTAGATTAGTGTTATGATTAGGTAAATATCATTAGAGTAGATTAGTGTTATGATTAGTGTAGGATTAGTTGATCTTTAGGTAAATGTCTTGTCATTAGGAGAGCTCGATCCATAATTTCAACATGGTATCAGAGCGAGGTTCAGCTCTCTTAGCTTAGGTCCAGTTCTCTATTAGATTAGTTTTTTTGTTTCGTTAGTAAGTAATTAGAGAACGTGATTAGGTCATAATTAGGTTATTTTTTTCACTTCTTCTATTAGGGCTTCCTCTGCACAAGTAGATTAGGGTTGTCCAGACTCTATGCAACATTAGAGGTTTCTTTTATCATTCAATTAAGAGCCTCAAAATTGAAGCAAAAAATTTTGGTGTTATTGGGCTTATATTATTGTCGGCACAAGAGAAAAAGCCTATTTTGTGGCTCCTGTTAGCCATAAGTGAGAATCGCAAACAGCAATAGCACACCTAAAGTAGTGGTGTGCAAAAAGATAAGGCACATCAAACAACTGCCCCTATAGTGTGCAAAGTGAAGGAGTCCCTTTAGCATCTCAAGTATTGAGAGCTTCAGAGAGAAGCGTATCAGCGCAAGCAGCTCAAGTAACATTATCAAACAAAGGCAGTACGATAGCACAAGAAAGAGAAATATTCGGGAGCCTGTCAAAGTGACGTGCGCAGCATTGTAAGAAGCACCACGAGAGCAGCATTGCTAGTAGCATCACCGGTTGGTGGCCTGCCCCATCAGTATACCCACAAGCACCCAACTCTAGAGTGCTGCAAAAACAACAGACTCTAGAGCTCAGTCCAACCAGGCAGTCCAAAAGCAACTACTAAAGCAAAAGCGTTGCAACACAAACTCATCATAATCAGGAAAGCAAAGTAGAGAAGAAAGACTAGCTAAAAGCCGTTGTTTTGCAAACCAACAAGAAGAAAAGCGCAACCAACAGATAAGCAAAGCGTATGCAAGGCAATTTTGTGATCTGCAGAGCAGAACCAGTGAGATCACAGCAGCGCACCACTGAGAAGAGTGACCTTCATGCGGTGGTGGTGACCTGCGAAGAGAAATATTTCCATAAAATCTTCTTGATTCGATAATTGAATCTTTAATCTTAACAAGGGTACACACAAGCATGTGAGCATGAAAAGTGGCATATATCTCTCATCATTTTTATTCCAAGAGTAAGAGACTGCAACCCAAATGCAATGATAGGCGATAATGGAGGTAGTGAATACCAAATACTGATGAAATAGCCCTGCTTTGTTGAAGGTATGGGTTTCCTTGGGGGTGCTATGTGTGTGTATATACGTGTGCACACCCACATGTAGAGAGGCTTAGTACCTAGTTGTATTAATTAAGTGACCAACTAATTGAAACAACTGCATTGAGTTTGTCTAAACATTACATAATGTCTCAACCCTTTGTATTGTGAGGAGGTTTGTTTCTTTTAACCCCAGCGGACATAGTACCCATGGGACCCCCCTTATCCCACAAAGCAGGGGCAAGCTTCAAGGGTGAGGCATCAATCGGGGTAGCCAGCAGGGTTCGAACCCATGACCTGGGTTTTGACAGCGAAGCACCTTAACAACTGAGCTACAGCCTGATGATACTCAAAGGTTTTTCATGACTATGGTAGATAGCCAGGTTAATGCTTAGGTAGAAGGGTAGGAATAAAATAAAAATGGAGGATATAATTTATAAACTGTCCGGCTACGTATACAACAATCCACCTTTTACAAATATAATTATAAGTATATTCCCCCCAAAAAAAGAAAAGAAATGGAGGTTATAATATAACTATTTCTAAAAAAGAAATGGTGGAGCCTAGGCTTTAGATAATAAGCACGCAAAATGATTTCTTGCACTAAATAATACTATTAACTCTTATAGCTTGTACTTTTGCTTTGTGGAAGGTAGAGTTGGTGTTCTTATTTGGAAACAAATAAAAAAGGATAATCTGCGATTCTCGTAGTTGGGCAGGAGTCAGGACTGCCATGTGGCAAGGGCCGTACGAAGGCGTACATGCTAGGGCCCGTAAGACATGTGGGCCAATGGGCATTAAATTTCTCCATGATAGCTATGCTTTTGACCACATTTTGATGGGTCCCCGACGCCCACATCTGGATCATCCATTTGGAAGACTGGACGGTTCAGATCATCCACGCTTTGCCTCGCTTATGGCTCATATATTATAATATATATTCAATATCTACTTGAATCGGAAAAGGTGCTGTCGCATCGCGCGGACCTCAAAGTCAAATGCAAAGTGTTTAATTACAATGGAAAAGTCGCGTGTAAATTGGAAATTTGCATGCATCGGAAAAGGTGCTGTCGCATCGCGCGGACCTCAAAGTCAAATGTAAAGTGTTTAATTACAATGGAAAAGTCCGCCACGCCGCGTGTAAAATGGATTATGCGATATTTTTGCCAAATGGGAATTATTATGGCCCCTGCTTCCTCGCAGGCTGTCGCAGCTAAGTGCCGCGCGTTGGCTCTACATTGGACGGCTGCGCATTCGTGTGAGCAATCCGACGTGTCTTAAGGTTTGCTGAGCTGGCAGGACGCATTTGTCAAGACCGCCTAGAACTTTCCACGTGTGTGAGGCTTGGAAACTTGGTATGGCAGATTCCGTCTGAATCGAACGGCGGACAACATATCCACATCAAACATCTATCTCAGCCGTCGCCGAGATTCTAGCGGGCCCGCCTCGGATCTAGGTCTGGAGGCGACGATCAACGCACATGACTCCCATCAGCTTTTTTTCTTAATTTAATTTAACTCTATCTACTTCTTTTTTAAAATCTATCATTTTAAATCTGCTTTTCCGGTGTCATGCTGCTTAAATTATTTTATTTGAATTAAATATTAATACTTGTGAAACCAAGTACTCTTCGTTCTTTTTCCACAACTACTTTATAAAATATATTTATTTCCCATTTTCTTTTCTCTCTCTGCTCTCTGCTCTCTCTTCCTCTCTCTCTCTCTCTCTTTGTTTTGCTGCACCTTCAATCGCCATAGCCCTCACCGTAGAGCCATATTCATCGTCATCGCGCTCGTCATGGCTAGGAAGCGTCGCTCTCTCCTGCTTGATGGTAAGCTCGCAGTTGCGATCTGCTCTCGCGGCGATGACGCTCTCTCTTGAAAGCTTAGCTTTCCTGCTTCTTGTTCCATTCTTTTAACCAGCCCCTTCTTTGCATCTATGGATCGAAGCCGCGAAGGAAGCAGGCGCGGAAGCTTGAGCGGAGCTCCAACGTCTGCTCCAAGAAGACCCCGTTCCAGCGGCTTCAAGGAGCTCTCAGGTTTTCTCCCGGATCCACTCTCCGCAATGAAGTTCCGGCAGAGCTTTATCCTATATCCATTGCTGCAGAAGTACTGGCAGGACTCGCATTACATCGTTATCAAAACGTTTCTGCACGTTATTGTGGCGGATATCAATCTTGCAAAAGAACAAGATTGGTCGATTCTTGCAGCTATGGCGTGGGAATGAGCGTAGGCGCTGTAGCTTCTTTGTTAGGGGGCGCTGCAGCTTCTTTTTCTGGTTGGATATGTTCTCCGAGTGTCTGGTTAGTGTCGAAGAACAAGATTCTTCCTTGAAAGGGCAAGGACAATATTGTCTCTCTCCATATTTTGAGCCTTGCTACGGCGGAGAATAAATGGGTACAACAAGAATTGGCCTTTCTTGCAGCTATGGAGATGCTTGGTAGGGGTCTGAGAGAAGCGCCGCATTTTCTTTTACTATAAAGATAGTTTTTCTCTGTGGTTGAACAATAAGCAGCTCAAGGTTTTGTGGCTATGGAGGTTATGGTTAGGGCTAGGATTTTAACAGAGGGGAGGGAACGGTTAAGAGGGGGGCCGCTTGCTTTCATTTTTTCTGCTTTTGCTCTCTTTACCTTTTAACGGTTTTGGCTCTCTCTTGTCTGCGCTGAAACCGGGGTCTTCGATTTTGATGCAGCTGTGGATGAAGATGAGGCTATGGAGGACGTGCGCAGTGCTAGGCTAAGGGAAAGGCCCAGGAAAGAGAGTAGCAGCAGCAACATGTTCTCTGCGTCTCGCAACAAGAGAACGCGGCACGCATCGCGCGAATTCCAACCCCCCTCCCGCACAGAGGAGATGGACGAAATCGCCGAAGACAGTGAAATAGGTGCCTCTGCAGATGATGATGACCCCATTCCTCCTGCTATTCTCTCAAGAAGAGCTGGGAAATTGAGATTCCAAGGAAAGGTCTGTATCCTACTCGCTCATTCTCTGATTCCTATCTCTCCTCATGCCATAGCTTGTACAGTTCAAGCCTTGAAATTGAATTGCAGATAGCATCAGATGAGGGCAACACTGTTAAAATCCCGGCAGTGCCTCGGAAAGCCCGAACAGGTTTGCCCTTAAGCCCAGCTTTCCACAGTTTGCGGTTCTTGTCTGTTTCTATTTATTGTGGTTTTTTGAATGCACACATGGCTTCACCCTGTAGCTGTTACAAAGAGACCCCATGAAACTACCCATGGAGACGGCTTCAGGCAGCATTCTTTTTCTTTAGCTCCTTTGCCTTCAATTCCCATCGCCTCTTTTTCCACACCCTCGGGTGCTGCATTGAAGCCTGCGAAACAAGTGGTATGCCATTACTTTTTCTGTAGATTGTTTTGCAATGCCTCTGCCTCAGATTTGCAAGCATGCCCTGAAAGAGCACTTATTTCTTTGTTTTGGCCAAAGCAGAAACCCAATGGCACAAAGCTTCAAGCTTCCAAACTAGCCAAGGTATATTTGAAGTCTACAGAGCAAATCATTAGAGCTCTGCCATGCCTAAGTTATCCTCAAGCAATGTTGCCAATGGCAATGCCAATTTGCTAGGTATGTGTGATATATTGATTTTTGCTTGCCAGGTTTCAACATCAAGCTCCATATCAGAGCAAGAGGTGGAAGTGGCAGAAGCTTTATTCGATCTGGCAAGGATGGTCTCCAACTTGGGGAGCCCCCTCTCCAATGACCGTTTCGAGATGAAGACAGAAAATGCTGAACCAGATCTCTCAGTACAGGTCTCCTCACCAGCTATCAGCCCCATGCTAGCTCAAGCTTGCATCCCCACCACACCAACCTCTAATTCTCCAGTCTCATCTCCTGTTCCTGGTTCTGTGGCCACTTCTGTGCCAGTCTCTTGTGATCCATTAGCACCAGCAGCTGAAGGTAGTCCAGCATTTGCATGCATGCATTCTAAATCAGATTGGTAACCTTGCGAGTTAGCTTTATGAATAACAGAGTTTTTCCCCCCTTTTTTTGGCAGCTCCTAATAGGAATCGCCCTTGTGTTAAACTAAAGATTGAGGACAGGACATTGATTCAATACCAACCAAGGAATGATGCTGGAGGTTCAATTTTGGAGCATAAGGCGGTTGCTGATCATACCGGGCAAACTACTGGACCATATAGGGTTCAAGTGAAAGCAGAGGTCAACAAGACAGAATCAAATGGAAGTACATCAATAGGGCACGGATCTCTTCACAACTCAGCAGCTATAGTGGCACCTTTGCCAGTGTCTGGCGAATCCATGCAGGCGGCCGATACTAATGCTTTGGTTACTGGGAACAAAAAGTCTGTTCTTGCTGAGATACCCCTTGATAACATTGTGGGCTCTGGTTTGCCATTAGAGAGCAACACTACACTTTCCACTGTCTCTCCTGGGCCAAATCAAGGAAGTACAAATGAGTGCAAGCCTTTCGATGCTTGCAATCCACTGGCAATGCATGAGCAGGGAAGAATGTGAGTGCTGTTTCAGATTTTTTTAAAGATTATGGTCTTGGTTGAATAACCCCCACTTTTATTAAACTGTTTCGGGTTTGTTGACAGAGAAACTTCTCATCATTGCAAGTATGAGATTGATCTGATGGTAGGGGTTTTGTCTTACTTTCATTTGGGTGCACCACTGCAGATGTTTTTGCCCCTTTCTTTTTGGTTTTCAAAAGTGCTTAACTGCTTGTTGGCTTGATGAGCAGGCAACTCCGAAATCATCAGTGAGTGGCACAAGTGAAAGGACGGGCAACAGCTTGGAGTCAATTGGCTTACAGGTTAATGAAAAGATGCAGGTTGGCAGACTATGCTGAATTTCATCTGTTTTCCCTCATGGACAAGCTTTGTGGACATTCTTGAGAGAAGTTGCTTTTTTCATTCTTGGACATGGCCCAAGGTCTTCCCATAGTCACCGCTTCTTTCACGGCCCGTAGTTGCATTTCACTGCAACCGTAGGTGCTTTTTTCAGCTCGTAGGCGAGGCTGCCGAGGGAGCACCTAGTGGGAGTTTGAACACAGGACCTCCCAGTCCCAAGACAAACACTTCACCACTTGAGCTACCATCTCATTGGCGAGAGAAATTGCTTCTTATGTAGTCGAGGCCTGAGTATTGGTCTAAGTAGCAGTAATTCAAATTGATTTGCCTTATGCAGGATTCAGCTAGTGGTTCAAGTTTACAGGAGGAGAAGAATGACATGGGCCACCTTGTGGGCAATGATAATGTAAATGTAGAAGGAAAAGCTAGCGGAATGGAAAAAATGGTAGATAAATTTCATGCAAGGCTTCAAAAGAAGGAAGTCAAAGAAAAAATGAGGGAAAATGAAAGGGAGAAGCAGAGTGCCGAGGTTTTGAAGCAGGCACCTTCAGGTGCTTTGACCTATGTGAAGCCTGATCCAATACAACAACGGGCTATTGATGTGTCTGGTAAGTGATCCAAAACCTTTATACGGTTTGAAATGTGTGAGGCTAGGCCGCCTTCTTCCTTTCCGTGTCTTGACTTGTGACAAACATGACAGCTTTGTCTCTGTTTATCTCAGGGGGGATACCAGGGTGGCCAGGGACCCTTCCTTCCTTGGAGTAAGTTTCAGTCAATTTTTTCTGAAGATTATTTATGCTTCTTGTGATGTTTTTGAAGTGGGCTGATGAGCCACTAGCTTTTTTGTAAACAGATACTATTCCCCTGCAGCAGCCGCCGCAGCTGCAGCTGCTTGGCCTGCAGCTGGAGCGCTTGTGGGAGCCGCTTCTATAGAAGGAAAGGGTCATTCAGCTTTACAGGTTGGAGTACATCTGTACTCTTTTGTTGAGAAGAGGGGGGAGGAGGGCAGGGGAAGGTTATCTCTTAGTTGTTTACGATAGAGATTGTGGATTTTTGACATGGTATGTGCAATTGTAGGTGCCATCCTTTTTGCTCCCTGGTGCTGGGCCACTGTGTAAGAGGTGTGCTACCCATATATATATTGCACATTTCATTGATACTCAGCAGCAAATGCAACGGCACTCCCTCTGGGCTGCGCCTAATGGGAGTACTGCAGCAGAGAGTCTTTATTCTATGAAGCCCTACAGTGGCAACCTTCTTCTTCCTCCTGATACTGTCTTTGGGAGCGATGTAAGTGGATTGACAGGTTTGTCTGGAAGTAACTCTACTGGCAATAAGAGTTCAAGTTTAGTATCAGGTCCTCAAAATGATAAAGGCCTCATCACCAACAATGCACAAGATTCAAAAGAGAAGGTACCATCCTTCTATGTAGATGCAGTTGCCAGGAAAGGAGCTTCACAACCATCCCAGGCAGGCTATCAGGAGCAAACCTTGCCACTGCAGGTTGTTCTCAACCCTTTTAATGAAGAGCATGCTTCATTTCTCTCATTTCTAATGCTTGAAAATTTGCACTTTGATAACTTGCCTAAGAGAAACTTGCTGTAACAGGCTGGATTCGGACCAGTATTTGGCTATCCTATCTGTGCATCTTCAATAGGTAGTAGCGTAAGTGCTAAGGCAGGAGGAAACAACACTTTGATTAGTGGCAGTTTGGTAGCAGGGAGTGCTGCAGTTGTTGCGTCATGCTCTGAACCTGCTGCTGCTTCAGCAAGTGGTTCCTTCAATACAGATTCTGTAAATGCAGTTTCTGCCCAGGTGCAATATTTGCAAGCAATTATTCAGAAGACTGGATTCCCCTTTTCTTTTCCCACTCCTACCACAGGCACGGGTCACATCACTCAGCAGCAGGTTGGTTTTTCTATGTCTGTTTCTGGTCTGTTGTAAGAGTGTATATAGAAGCTCTAGCCATACAGCTTTATGATCAATTTCTCCTGGTATTTTACAGGCGACACAATTCTTTGGTAACCCCTTCTACAACCACCCTTTGGCACACCATCCTTCACAGTCACAGACAGGTCCTACAGCAAGGAGAACAATTTCTAAAACATGTCCTCTGCAGAATCAGAGTGCGAACGGTGTTCGTGTTAGCCACTCTGAATCTCAACAGCAACAGCAGCTGTCCTCGGCTTCATCATCTCAATCTCATCAGCGTGTTGCTTCACAGCAATTGCAGCATTTTGGAGATAAGGAAGGGAACATGGGCGGAGAGACTGTTTCTTCAGCAGAGAGTAAACTTCCAGCATTCCAAAAACACATGCACAGTCAGGGGATTTCCAATATGCAAGCATCAAACCTCAGCTCTTCCTCTCCTGTGTGTACTGCAGGGGTGCCAGTCTTGCCTGTGCAGATTGCTTTAGGAGATGCAAAACAAGTTGGCAATGCCAAGGTGTCAAATCAGCAGCAACAATCATCCAGACAAGTGCAAGCTCACCAGCAAACAACGGGCCCCTCACATCAATTCATTTCACATCATCACTCCAGCAATTCTGCATTACCTGTGCGTGTTAAGAGCATAGATTTTCAGCCATCACAAGCTTCATCTAGCATGTCTACAAAAGCTGTGAGCAAAAACTTGGTAGGTCCAGGTCCATTGGGTTTGGCACCTGTTGCAGCTGTCATGGCAACACAAGGTCATGTTGTCTTGCGGACAATTCCCGACACTGAACGGTCCCACCTACAAGCACTTCAGGAGCAGGATCAGCAGCAGAACTACAATAAGTTTATGGCAAAAATGGGTAATTCTGTGGTGGTGGAAAAGGTGCCGTCAAACTTGGAAGAGAGCAGAATATCCAGTGGTCTCGAGACCATAGATGACAAGAGGACACCAGTAAAGTGGGCAGTAGCTGCAGCTGCCCGGTCAAAAATGGATTCAGGAACTGGAAGCAATACACTAGGCAGCTCATCTATTAAGAGTGGGTTACTGGCAGCTCACATGCAGCAGAGCTTTTCAGGAGCATCTCTTAACTTTATGGCTTCACCTGAAGGAAATGTAAGCTCCAGACAGGTTGGGCCTGTTCCTGTAGGATGCATCTCTGCTACTGCACCATCTCCAAAGCCAGCCATGGGACGAGGGAAAGCTGTGTCAAATATGACAACCACAGTTAATGAATGTACATCATTGAACAAGCTACCCACGTCAAGTGTACCTTTCCATGGACAGGGTGTGAGTGGCAGTAGCCAAAGCACATCATTGAACAAGCTACCCACATCAAGCGTACCTTTCCATGGACAGGGTGTGAGTGGTAGTAGCCAAAGTACAAGACAGGGACAAGCTGCTAGTCCACATTCATCTCAAACAAAACCTTCTTCTAGAATGCAAGTTGGAACAACAGGTGTATCTACAGCACCTAGTTCATTTCTTCCAGGTACATATTCTGGTGCCGCCATTGCTAAACATCAAGGGCATCCTGCCAGAAGTCAGCAAGCTGCAGTGAGTTCTATGCAGTCAAGGCTCCCTCCCACTATGTCTGGCTCCTCTAGTAGCAGTGCAGCTGTTAAGAACATTCCACCAGGTAAAAGTTCCTTCAATCTGTCACAGAAGCAGGCTACTGCTACACCAGCTACTCCAGCTAAGAGGCCTGGTTCTGTTCTTACACAATCATCTGCACAAATGCTTGGTCCTACATCGATTATTACCGTAAGCATGGGACATTCTCAATCTGGTGCAGAGCCAGCAGTGGCACTGCATTACCATCAACCATCAGGGACAAATCAAATAGGTCAAGTAGGGCTCCATAAACAGTCGATACAACCACAACTACGAATGAAGCAGCACCTCTATTCACAGCAGCAGTTTTACCAACAGCAACAGCAACAGCCAACACAGTCTCAACACTCTGCGCCGCCTTCTATGCAGCAGCAGGCTGCACAGCATCATGTTATTTCAGCTGCGAACCACACTTTGCAACAGCATGCTGATTCTCAGAAGCAGCATGCTGGTAAACATGAGGTCTCGTCTTCTCATCAGAATCCGTTTTTGCTTTCTTCTTTTGCAGTGTCATCAAGTGGTGCATTTCCTCACACTTCTTCAACTACATCAATAGGGACTGGTTCTGGTGGAAGATCCATGATTTCTGATGGAGATTTAAATCAGGTGACAAGTCCAAAATTGACTGCTTCTATGAAGCCACCTAGACATACTAGTGGTCCTTCGTCTGGAAGCAGCAACTCAAGCTCAGGATTCTCACAGGTAGCAGCAGTTGGAGGTGATGAGGGGTGCTTACAACCACCATGCACCACAGGCAGCTATTTACGTTACTTGCATTCAGCTGCATTCTCAAGCTCAGCAGCAACAGCAGGAAAAACTCGTGTGGCGTCATTTATCCACTCTCAAAGTGTTCTGACGACTAGCACAAAAGGTCAACCAACTGGAGGGGGTGTGAGGGAAGATGGTGCCTTGCTTCAAAGTGGCAGTGATAAGACAAGCTCTGCACCTCAAGCTCTCCAGACAAGTGGCAACTCACATAGCACAATTCCTGGTGAAGCAAACAATTTACAGAATGCTGTCTCTCAGCTTAGCACAGATGCAAAGACTGCATTACTTGCAGCCCCTGTGGTAATGCATGGATTACCTGGCCTGCAGCTAGCCACTACTCCTTGCCAAGCAAATCAAACCCCAATGGCAACAACAACAAGCATCATAGCAGACAGCGTTTCACGTGGGCCAGCTATGCCAGTGGGACATAATTCTGCAAGTGCTTAAACTCAGAAGTAAACGGATCCTTGTAGTTTGTCATAATGCAGCACAAATAGCAAATTTAATTGATTATTTCTAGGCAGGGAAATGACTTTATGACTGCTGATGGACGAGATAAAAAGTGAAAGTTTTGGTTTCACCTTGTGGTTTAAAGAGCGACACAAATTGGTCTTATATGCAAGGAAGCGAGCTCGTCTACTTATACGAGGACTTCAGTATGGGTAGCCTGTGTTTTGGGAAAATTTGTCCAAATAGTTGGTGAGGTTTGGGCTCAGAAAAAGTGACGATCATCTCTTCTCTTCTCTATATTATCTTAAGGAATAGTTTCTTCTCTATATTATCTTAAGGAATAGTTTCACAAAGCTACCATGTGACAAGAATTTGGAGGTTAGGGAAAGTATGAGGAGGTTTGGGTAGAATTTGAATTTGGAGTCTCAAAAGATGTGCGAAGCACGGGTTGCCCACTAGTCTGCTTTAAGGAGAGATTTGACAGGTGCATCCAGAGAAGAAGATTTGGCTCACGAGGTGAGTCTGGAATTTGGAAAAGCAAATTAATTGTGCATAATAACTCCCTTGTGCTGACTTTTAATGCTGGTTACTGCTTTGTAGTCTTGTGTTTTGTCTTGCCTCAACTTGAAATGACTTGACTGTCTACTTGCAGGGTGTAGCAGAGCTTCAACCTTTTGAACCTGGTTGTGAAAGGGAGGGTGATGCTGCATTACCACAGGGTCTTTAGTCTGTGGTTTTAGGTGGCTTTGAAAGGGGTCAAAGTGGTGGACACATCTTTCGTATAGGATGCCTTATGCTGTTTCTCTGCTGATTCAATTGTCGATGCATTTTGTCGGCAGCTGGTGAGTGGGGCCATGTCATGAAAGAAGACATCTCCAGCAGATAGAGCATGTGCATCCTTTGAAGTGAAGGCTTGTTCTACATATTTGAGGTGTAAAATTTTGGGAAGGCGACTAGGGAGGGGAATGCAGTGTTTGGAGCTTGAATGAGGGTGCTTGTTTCTCAAGTGACTTGCTGGCTGCATTTATGTCAAGCTTAATGCCTGCTATGATTCGTGTCCCTCTAGGGGTGTACAGATTTTTGCCTTTCTGATCTACGAAGCCTTTCAAGGATATAAAACCATCTACACATGTAAGGGCCTGTTCACACGCGGATTTGGCTGGGATTTAGTTGGGTTTCTTAAGTTCACGCAGGAATCTCAAAACTTGAGACCATGCAACTGCAGAGTCCGTTGGAAGCCCTTGAATCAATGCCAAGCTGCCACAAACATTGGAGGGGAGGGAATCTCAATTTTGGCCACAAAAGCAGTTCCAGGGTTGCCCAACCACTTGGCAACTGGTTGGAAACCAGGCTGCCGTGTGAACAGGCCCTGAGATGACTCACTGTGTTACAGTGTTCTTGTTATTCATTTCTTCACTGGTGGGGCAGGCTTTGACCAGAAAGTCGTGTGAACAGGCCCTAAGATGCTTTGACCAGAAAGTTGCAGTACAGCTCTTACGTACCTAAAAATAGGTCATGGGTTCGACACACAGTGTAGACATAATACAGTTCTGTAACAAAAAAAAGAAAGAAGAGAAAAACAAAAAGGGGTACAAGTCCCGAGTTCGATATCACATTGGCAGTGTTTATTTTTGAAGGTTGCAGAGCCCTTCTAAGGGCAATTTGACCTGCTAAAGAAGTATGAAAAAGAAGTATGAAAAAGAATCAAGTATTGCTCTTGAAGTGCTATTAAAAAAAATTGCCCTTCACATGGAAGGGTGAAAAAAATTGAACCTTGCACATGAAGGGCATGTAGGTATTAGTTTGTTGCTTCTTTAGATACACATTACACATTAATTAGTTCTTTTTTTGAAGACATTCGTTGATAGCTTATTGAGAAAACTGATGAAGCTTTATAGCAGAACCATGGTGATCAAGAAAAACAAACTTCATAAGCAAAGAGATTGTAATACAGTGGGTCAATGGATATATTGTTACCATAATGGGTCAATGACAACAATTTCATTTCATTTGTAAATGTTTTACGAAGGAACTTGAAAGATAACCTTTATATGCTGGCCGTCTTTTGAAGGGCAAAGAAAAAAATATGGCTTCACATTGAAAGACAAATTTGAAAGAGGCCTTCTTAAGAAAAAGCATACTCTACTTGCAAAAATAAACAATGCACATTGGCAAAAAGACGATTGTGTCACATAGCTTTCACACCATATGGTTCTCTTTGACTTCTTGTGGTACATTTCACGAATGATTCCATGGTGTTATTTGTACCCCGTACCCTCTTGTTTGCTTTCAACATTTTTGCATCTTGTATTCCTTTCAACACCTAGGACAGGTGACTTATACAATCCCAACAAGCTACTACGTATGTATCCCATGCTCATACTCTGTAGTAATCCACACAAGTTTGCTTAGGTCCTTTCGATGTGCATCATTGGCTTTCTAAAAGCCACACTATTGCACTTTAGAAAACTAAGAACACCGTTATAATCCATAACTTTAGTATTGGTGGTTATGATAATCCTATCTTAAAATGATCAGCCTTCATGTTACTAGTATATGTCACATGGAATCAATAACTTTCCATGATTGTGTTGCATTTAGCAACTCTTGTACTCCTTTCTAGAAATGATGTGTAATTTTACCATTTATGCCTACCTAGGCAATCTTGTCACATAAGCACATACAGATATCTAAGTAAGGTAACTTATTATGAAAAGAGCAAATTCCTTATGGTGGCATGATAATCCACATCACTACCAATCAATAAGGCATGTTGCTGAAAAAAGACTATAGTTATGTTGGGCCAAGAGGGACCGAATAGTGTATATGCATGGGAACCAAAGGGATGCGGGCAGGACCAAGTGTTTGTGGACAAGCTCTCATCTCATTAGTTTATTAATCGCTTTCAAAACTAGGGCAAGAGCAAGTGTTTGTGGAAAAGCTGTCACCTCATTAGTTTATTAATCGCTTTCAAAACTAGGGCAAGAGCAAGTGTTTGTGGAAAAGCTGTCACCTCATTAGTTTATTAATTGCTCCCAAAACTAGGATAGGGTTAGTTTCTTTGTGCTTGTGGAAGCGAGTAGGGGCCCACAAATGAGTAAAAAAAAAGAAAATCAATTAATTAATGAGAGGAAGAGGGAGACTATTAAATCGGTCCCACTAAGGTTGATGTGAATAATGCTTTTGTAATGACTCTCTCATCAATTGTCGCCTCCTCTTTCTCTCTCTTAGTGGGTTGCACTCTTTTTTCTTTTCTTTTCTCTTTTGCTTGTGTGTCAACCTCACCTTCATCAATATAAAAATGTACAATAACCAACACAGTACATGCATTTGGTGAAATAGGAGCATTGTCATTTTGAAGTACTATTACTTAAATTGCATGCAAGCTATAATAAAACCATACATTCTACACAGTCTATTCTTTTTTCTTCTTCTTCTCTCTTCCACCTCTTTTTGAAGAATCCCATTGCACTCTTTTTTAAAAGAGTAGAGCATTAGGAGCAATTTTTTGAAGTTTGACTCCATAGCATTTTTAAATACCATTTTAAAATAATACTTATGGTGGCCAATTTCTCTAATGTGTAATCACTTAGGTGCTAGGATTTTTAGAAAAAAATAGACCCAATGCAATTGCCTTGGGTGCTAGGATTTTTAGAAAAAATCCTAGCACCCAATGCAATTGCTAAATAAATAAATAAATAATAATTATCTTTTAAAACTATTTGGTATCTCTAAAAGATTTCTTAATGGATAAATGTCGAAGGCGAGACACACTTGGAATGTAGATTCTAACCATCATCGTAAAAAGCAAGGAACAGGTCCAATAAGAAAGAATTCCACACGAGATAAACTTTAAAAAAAAATCATGGAAGAATTAACTCACATGAACAATGGAATCAAACAAAGGTTCAACCATAACACCATCCCATCGTTTGTGAATGTGTGTGCCAAAATAAAATTTGTGTACAAAGACACACGTGGCACAAAAAGTCTTAATCTTTCCAGATTCTACTCTTTACGCCTACCAGGTTTTCTTGCCCTCATCTTGGCCGCCGTGTTTTCTTAGAGAGAGGGGAGAAAGCATAAGCTCCACGACAAACAAGCACGATGTCAGTAACACGCATGCAGGCTTTTCGCAAAAAACCGCTAAAAAAGCTTAATTTACCATTTCTATGGTTAAAAAATGTCTTAAAATTTAAGGGAAAAATTCCTAAAATTTCATGAGATGTAATGGAAACCTTTCTACCAAAATTATCCGCAATATCATGTGCGAAACTCCGATAACAAATCCGCAAAATGCTTATTTTACCCATGAAAAAGAGAGAAAAATAGCATTTACACTCACAGAATTTCCCAACAACGTCGATACATCCATTGAAATTGAGTAGCATGCGTTCCGACTGCATTGACGTTCCACACGCATAGGTTACCTTGGTGTCCCATACCACCACCAAGAGATATGACTTCATTCCAGTAGCACATAGCTCTAGCATGAAATGGCAAGAGAGTAGACACAATGCTCTACACAAGAGAACATCCCTTGAGAATGCCCCATTCCCCTATTATATAGGAGAGCTCTCAAGTGACTCTTGACTCTCCATTTCCAAAGTAACTCTTGACCTTCCATTTCCAGAGTGACTCTTGGCCTTCCATTTCTAGAGTGACTCTTGACCTTCCATTTCCATGTGTGACCCTTGGTTGCCTGACCCTAACCTCAACCCAAAGTTAGGTCTAACCCTTTCTCCACTAGATCGTGTTTCCATGCTCCTATGCTCACATGCCTAGGGTGGATTAGTCTCCTAGTATATGCACATAACAGATCCAATGTTTGAGTACTCACCCACCCATGAGATAAAGTATTCCTTTATAGTCAGGCTATAACACTTATATGCTTTTGAGACCTCCCATTCTAAGAACATGGTTTTCATATCCTTTACATCCAATTTCCTTTTGATTTCAGTGCACACATGAACATATAACAAATGCACTTATATTCTACTAGGATAAGTGTACTTACTTAGGACCTCCCCTTCATTATCATGATGATTGGCTATCCCAACAGCTCCTTGAGGGTCGATTGGAAAAGTCACCTCCTTAAGAAATGTAGGCAAGTTTACCACATTAGGTTTCCTTCCTATGAAGGCCATGCTTCTCGAGGCTTCTATGACCTATTCATAAGGAAGACAATAAGACCTCTACCCCATCGATACCTTCTATTCTACTAGGATAAGTGTACTTAATCAGGGCCTTCCCTTCATCATCACAATGATTAGCTATCCCAGCAGCTCCCTGAGGCTCAATTGGAGAAGTCCCCTCCTTGAGAAACTTAGGTAATTCCTCCTAAGATCTTATAAATTCTAACCTAATGAGTTACTCGTGTTTTCCTTTCCTAACTTTTTAAGATCTGTTGGTTAAGCCTAGCCCCATCCAATCACCATAGGTCTAGCCTTGCCGCCCAACCACCCAACTAATGTTCAAGTACTCAACCACCCATCACCTTAGCTTTCACTCACACAAACCACTTAAATTTAATTACACATAGAGTCCTCTTTAAAAAGGCAATTTTTGAAATGATAAGGGGCAATAAAGGAACTTTGCCAAGATGAGCCATGTGGGTGTCATCATCTGAGTGGTACCTCACATGGGTGCAACTTCCAAGGTCATGATCCTCCTAGGGTGTGCTCCCCGCATGCTTGGGTGAGGAGCATCAAAGCATCCTCTAAGTGGACATGGGTTTGATGATGATCTAGCCATTTGATGTAACTCAAGGTGGATAAGCTCCTGTGTAATAACCTCTAAGTGGACATGGGTTTGGTGATGATCTAGCCATTTAATGTAACTTGAGGTGGATAAGGTCCCGTGCAATAACCTAAACATGATTATGAGGGAGATGATGTTTCTTTGATGATCTGTATGTTATAAATCTGAAACTAGATAAGGCCATCCTTGAGAAGCCTAAAGCAATTAGCCATGATTTTGGGGCCTAAAAGAAGCAACCATGTGTATATTGTTTTTCAGATATAAATAAGGCTAGCATTCGCTCTTTGGTTGGACATTATTACGAAGTACCAAAAATTGCTATTACTCGAAGCTTAGGTGCTTTTTCCACAACTCTAGTAATGAAAATAATTATCAGTGGACTCGCCAGAGTCATTCACCCAGCGAAGGAGTTCATGTAGTTAACCAAAAAATTGGTTAACAAGATGCATTAAATAAATATATATATATATCACTATATATATTAGCCACCTTATGAAAAAAAACTAAGTACACATAAATCCTTTTTTCAAAAAATGAATGTTCATTTTCACACAAGTTTTCCCGCTTCTCTAGGGTCTACCATTCTTGAGAATTACTTACAGGGCTTCTCCAAGGTCTACCCTTCCTGAGAATTACTTACAAAGCTTTTTTTATAGTCTTTTTAGATAAATTTATAGAGCTATAGGTGATGACATCCTTAAGTGCTCTATGCCATTCTTATGGCATTCCCTTATAATTTGTTGAGGTTTAGGCTAGTCTTTGATGCCTTTTCCATGCCCTTAAATAGTTATTAGGGTTAGATATTCCTCAGATACCTCCAAGGTGGTGAAATGGTTCATCAGCTTATAAAGGAGGCTATATTAGCTCTATGATATAGTTCTAAGGTAATAAATCTTTGAGAACTATGCCAACTTGTATGTTTTCTCAAGATATTTTTGAGTATCCATAATCAAAAAGTTATAATATTACCTCACCTTTGGGAAAAAGTTCGACGACTCAAATTCCTGTTTTGGCTCTTCTATTCTTAAATATTTAGACGATAAATTTTGATGATGTCCTTAAGTTTTCTTTATCATTCTTATGGCATTCCATTAAAATTAATTGAGGTTTAGGTTGGTCTTAAATGCCTTTCCCATGCCCTTAAACAACTTTTAGGTTTAGATATTCATCGGATGCTCTGAGGTGGTGAAACAGTTTATTAGCTTATAAAGCAGGCTACTAGGCCTATGCTATGGTTTTAAGGCTATAAAGCTTTGAGAACTAATCCAAACTTTATGTTTTCTCCTCTATAAGCCTTTCGGACATCCATAATTTGTTTCACTCCTTATACCAAAAAGTTCTAATATTACCTCACTTTTATTTGGGGGGCAAGATCAAGGACTCAAATTTGTGTTTTGGCTCTTCTTGTTTTCTTAAAATATTTAGATGATAAAATTTAAGAGGATACATAACCACAATCTGGTCTCGAATGATCATTTTTGAAAATTCCACCGACGCGACTAGGCTAGGTTTCTATTGTTTCATAGGATGGTACTTTATAAATATCATTTGTTTAAAGTCAGATTTGAGTTTTGTTTGCATAGACGGGTTCCTAAGATCCAAAAAAAATTCCCAGTGAAAAAGACTTTAAAAATCCATCTCTCTCTCTCTCTAGAATTATTTTCTCTCTCTAGTCTTTTACTTGGTAAATACAAAAAACTTACATATTAGGAGGGATATTACAAAGACCATGGTATGTATTGCTTCTAGCCAAAAAAATATTTGGTACATATGATTCATTAATCATTAAGTGTGCTAAATGATTACCCGTTTTCGTCCATGACCTCGTTTTTGTTGCAATATGTAGCTACATGTGAATTGCCCCTTTTGCCATAATGCCAACAATAATCTTCGGTTATGAGACTGACAGGAAACACTATAAGGTAAGACTAGAAAAGATTATTTATATGTAAAAGGTTTGCATATAAATAAGGTTTAGGGGATTTCAAATTGGAAATACCTAAAGCAATGGTTAATAGGCATTAAGGTCAATGTAAAAGGGATGTAGATGGTGCATAAGGGAAGATCAAAGGCCACAAAAGTAGGCGCCTCCTTCTACGGGGTATTGAGTAGGCATTGGATAGTGAAAGGGCCATGCCTAGCCATTGAAAGGTCAAGGGATTGAAGTTAGAAGGTCATGCATCACCTAGGCCTATATAACCATGTGTTTAGGGTCCATTTGGGATATGGTTGGGTGGAGAATCAAATTTCTAGTCTTACAAGTCCAAAAGCTACTATTGATGGAAGGAGCATTAGATTGGTATCAGAGCTAAGTTCTTTCTTTTCCATGTTTCCATTGAGCTACTCATTACTAACTCTAATCTCTACTCCTTAATCTCTTCTCTATTCATTTCCATAAGCTAATCCTTAATCTCTTCTCTATTCATAATCCTCATATTTCTCAAATCTTCTCCATATAAATACTTATTGCTTAATAGATTGGGCATACCTCTTGCCTAATTGATTGATCATACTTCTTGCTCAATAGATTGGGCGTACCTCTTGCCTAATTGATTGAGCATACTTCTTGCCTAATAAATTGGGCATACTTGGAGATTCTACATGAAGCAAGTGGAGTACATGACAACATTGAAGAATCATTGAAGCAAATATCAACAAGGAGGAATCAACAGAATTGTTCTTCACATCATAATTACCCAACCAAGAAAGGTCATTGTGTTGCATCTTTTTTTTTGGGCTTTGTAAGAAACTTTCCATTTTACTTATTGTTAGAGTAAATGGCTTCTCAAGAAGGTGGGAAGGATGAAAATGGGGAGAAAGGGGAAAACCCAACGTTCTCTTTCCACATGGAAGAGGATATTACAAAAATAAATGAAATAGATATGCAAGATTTAGATCTTAATAAGTATGAGGATATAGAGATAAAGGAAAGGAAAGAAAAAATCTCTAATATAGAGAATAAACTTGAGAAAATGATGGGTCTTCTTAGCTCCTTAATGAGAAAGGAAGGATTGGGAGTAAAAGAAATGTCTAAAAATAACATTGATGAGGGAAAGAAAAAAACTCTGAAAAGGATTGAATGAAACCATAGTTGAAGAGGGTCCCAAACTAGAGACCAGGGTATCATGGTATTCAAAGATTTAAAGGCACCCACTTTTAGTAGAGAAGAGAAGGAGAGAAATAAAGATGCGGTCCATATTTTTCTACAAAAATTGTAAGATTTGCATCTTTTAAGAAATGTACCTGATTCATAACCACCACATTGAAGCTAGCCTACCCTTACAAGGCAAAGCTTATAAGTGCTAGATGAGCTTAGTAGAAGCTAGGCAACTACCTGATTCTTGGGATTCTTTTAAGAAATTATTCTTAAAGCAATATCTTCCTGAAAATGAAGAAGATCGAGGAGTGGGATAATTGTTCTACGGAACAAAATAATTTAAATCTCACTCAATAATAGCTTGCTATAGAGAAATTGTCTTAAAGCTTAAGAGAATAGACAATTTTCAAAAAGTAAGAGGCTTCATTAGAGGCCTAAAAAGGGAGTACAAGAAGGAAGTTCACTCCAAAGAGCCCAAAAACTTAGATGAGGCTATAAAATTTGTAAAAAATTTAACGATACCATGGGTAATGGTCATTGTATATAAATGAGACACATTTGGTCTAATCCCTGTGAAAGCTTCCTCTAGTGTCTTATCATGCACTACAACTATAGACATACGATTCATTATATATATGGCACATTGTACTGCCTCTTCCCAAAAATGTCTAGGCATATGCTTCTCATTCAACAATGCTCGTGTGGCCTCTGTGCAATGCTTCTGTTTTTCCTCTCTACAGCACCATTTTGTTGTGGTGTATATGCACATGAAACTTGCCTCTATATGCCATGCACATTCTCTTTCAACATATGTTCTCCCCCTCCATCCAAATGGATGGTCACAATGCGCATGCCTATCTCTCTCTCAACCATGGCTCTAAATTGCTAAAATTTGCCAAGCACCTCAGACTTTTCTCGCAAGAAATACATCCAAGTTTTGCATAAGAAATCATCAATGAAAGAGACATAATACTTCAACCCGCTCATGCTAGGCTGAGATGCCACCCAAACATCATTATGCATAAGCTCTAAAATGCAATGAGCTTGCTTTCTTCCATTAGAAATGGCTTTTGAATCTATTTAGCAAACTGACAAGCAGTGCATACACAAGATGGCTCTATTACACGAAACTTTGGCACCCCACTTACAACACTTAATGATGGTAGGGCCTTAAGGTACTAATAATTCATGTGTCCAATACATTTGTGCCACATTTCTAGGTCTGAAATTTCAGCATGTAAAAATGCAATTGTGTATATGGTGTCATATGATTTGATGCTCCCAAATCAATATACCACTCCTTGCACTAGCTTCCATAGCACCCATGACATGTTACATAGCCAAGAGATCTCTTGCATGCGTCTAATCATTAGAGGTATAATTTCCTTGAGGTATCTTGCCCGATCGTATGTCTACCTGCTTTTTCTTGCACTCATATGCATAATCACGTGCAATACCATAGTAATTGCATGAACCTGGCATCCTTCCTTGCTTTGGCCACCACGACCTTGAGTACTCCCCCTGCCTTTGGCATATCCACCCTGGAAAGGTTGATTTTGGGGCTGATTTTGCCTTCTGAAATTGATGGCCCTACTGCCATAATTCTAATGTCCACCTCGACCTTGGCCTCGGCCATGACCTTGCATATTACCTCTACTCTACCATGACCGCCACCGATCTCTAAGGCATGCTCTTGCTTATTTCTTGATACACCACTAGTACTTGCAACAACTCCTTCTTTGGCTAACCGCTGATTAATGTAAGGGCAAAAGGACGAAAGGACCAAATGTACGAGAGACCAGAGCAAAATAACATAGCATCATGAAATATGTGAGAGTCTATATTAATGGTAAATGAACATATGCACAAGATCCCTCTGATGTGAGGTGACTCTGAGAGTAGAAAGACCAGTGCAGAAGCAAATATGATGTCCGAGTTGAACCACGGTCTCGGTGACGAAGGCTTGAACCTCTAGCAGATCTCTTTGCTCCTTACTACTTGAGGTACGTAGCACCCATGTCACCAGAGCTTGCACCACTCGGGACTACAATCCTCTTTGCTCCTCACCACCCCTCAGGTACGCAGTATCCTTGTCTCACCAGAGCGTGCACCCTTCAGGTCTTACAACACCCTTGTCATCAGAGCTTGCACCACCACCACTCGATATGGCAACCCTCTCCGCCGCTGTTCATCTACCACCTCAGGTACAGCAATACCCTTGTCATCAGAGCCTGCATCACCTTATCTTCCATTGCCACTACCACCTCTCGGAGTGTCTTTGCTTCCATCGACGTGAGCCTTTGACACCGACCACCTCTCAGAGTGCTTTGCCTCACATCGACCTGGCTTTGGTGACATGGGTGCTACGTAATTGAAGTGGTGTCGATGATGGTGAAGATAAGCAGAGAGTGGACTGTCATCCCGATGGTTGTGATGTAGCAAAGAGTGGGTTGTTATCCCGATGGTGTGATGTAGCAGAGAGTGGGCTGTTGTCCCGATGGTGAGAGCTGAAGAAAAATGTTGAAGTGCTCTATGTATAGCAGAGAGGGCCATTGTCCCATGAGCTATGGATAAAATGTTGATATGTTGATGTAAGCGCTGAAGTATGCTGATGAAGTACAGATGTAAGCCCTGATGTAAGCGCATAATATGTAGTAGATGTAATAGCTGATATAAAACGCTAATGATATGCTAATGATGTGCTGATGATATGCTGATATAAGCGCTGATGTAAACGCTAATATACATGATGTAGTAGAGAGGGCTACTGCCCCACGGTGTGGCATGTAGCAAAAGGTGGGCCGATGTGTGGCGAGATATAAAACGATGATGTGCTGACCTGAAGAGCCGATGAAGACGAGGCAGTTACTATATAGTTCCCGACAGAAGCAATAACAGCAGCAAAAGTGATACCGGATATGACAATGAAGTGGTACACCATGGTGAATAATGAGAAGGCTATATATACAATGGGGGACTGCTGGTCAGTCAACCTAAAAGGCTGTCGACCAGCAGAGCAAAGACATAAAATCCCTAAATAAAACCAAAAAATCCCAAAAAAAAAATCTCCTTTTTAAGGTTGGGTAAAATGTTGTTTTCACACACCCCCTCTCAGGCCAAAAAGAGAACCATGAGAGAAGATGATGGATGCGAGGGTCCCACACTGACACACTAGCAGAACGAATGTATCCCCTCTGGAAACAAAATCTGATAAAGTTAGAGAGGGTGATCGTGATGGCAAAGGTGGTGAAGATGAGTGGATGTGGATGGGTTGATCATCTCCCAAAGTAAGATCTTAAACGGGGCTCTCCACTGAGTAAGAAGTCCCATTCCCTATGTGGTTTAGATCAGAGTTTGGAGAATCAACTTCGGGGGAAAAGAATTGGTCCTCCGAGAGTGCAGGTAGATGATCCATGATGTGTGCTCTCGAGGTCTTCAATCCCTTTGCTCACAATAGTCTGATACCATGTGAGGGCAAAAGGACGAAAGAACTACGAGAGATCATAGCAAAACAGCACAGCATGAAATATGTCAGTGAGTCTATATATAATAGTGAATGAACATATGTACAAGAGCCCTCTGATGTGAGGTGACTCTAAGTAGAAAGACCAATGCAGAAGCAGAGATGATGTCAGAGCTGAAGCACGATCAGTGAGACGAAGGCTCACGTCGATGTGAGACAAAGCACTCCAAGAGGTGGTCGGTGTCGAAGGCTCGTATTAGTAAAAACAGAGGCATTCCGAGGTGGTAGTGGCAGTGGAAGATGAGGTGATGCAAGCTCTGGTGACAAGGGTGTTGCTGAACCTGAGGTGGTAGATAAAGAGCAGAGAGGGTTGCCATCCCAAGTGTTGGTGGTACAAGCTCTGATGACAAAGGTGTTGCAAGACCTGAAGAGTGCAAGCTCTTATGACAAAGGTGTTGCAAGACCTGAAGAGTGTTGCAAGACCTGAAGAGTGCAAGCTCTGATGACAAGGGTGCTGCGTACCTGAGGGGGGTGCAAGCTCTGGTGACAAGGGTACTACGTACCTAAGAAGTGCTGAGGAGCAGAGAGGACTGTCATCTCGAGTGGTGCAAGCTCTGGTGACATGGGTGCTGCGTACCTGAAGTGGTAAGGAGTAGAGAGGGCTATTGTTCCCAAGTGGTGCAAGCTCTGGTGACACGGGTGTTGTGTACCTGAAAGTGGTATCGATGGTGAAGATAAGCAGAGAGTGGAATGTCGTCCCGATGGTGTGATGTAGCAGAGAGTGGGCTGCTGTCCCTATGGTGAGAGATAAAGAAAAACGCTAAAGTGCTCTATGTATAGCAGAGAGGGCTGTTGTCCCATGAGCTGTGGATAAAACGCTGATATGCTGATGTGAACACTGATGATGTGTTGATGTAAGCGTTAAAGTATGCTGATGTAAAACACTCATGAAGTGCAGATATAAGCGTTGATGTATGCTGATGTGAAGCATTGATAAAGTGCTGATGTATGCTGATGTAAAACGCTGATGTAAGCCCTGATGTAAGCACAAAATGTACCAGATGTAACAGCTGATGTAAAACCCTGATGATATGTTGATGATGTGCTGATATAAGTGCTGATGTAAACGCTGATATACAGGATGTAGCAGAGAGGGCTGTTGTCCCACGGTGTAGCCTGTAGAGCAGAGGGTGGGTTGTTGTCCCGATATAAAATACCTAAATAAAACCAAAAAAAACCCCTTTTTAGGGTTGGGTAAAATGTTGTTTTCACACACAATCAATAGCGAAATAAGATCATTAAATGACGGTATGTTTCCCTGACAGATATGATCGTGATAAAAGATTGATACTCCATTCTAAGACCATGTAAGCATGCGGCAACTAGGTCATCGTCATCGACAGTGACACCAATGCTCCCCAACTGATCCACAGTGGATCTTATCTTTAGCACATAATCCTGTACGCTTGCGCCCTTGCATATGAGACATCATGTAGCTCTCGTGCTCGTCTCAAAGAGCTTTGCTATTTCATCCCAAGTATCCTTTGCATTCTCCTTGTCCAAGAAGACTAGTGATGGAAATGTAGTGAAGCATCTTCTTGTTCCATTCTCTCACAACCGCACTGTTTGCATAGCCTGTGGGCCATGCCTCTACCTACACCACCTTTGGTAATGTCCCACAAATCCTTTCCAATGAGGTAACTGCGCTTCACCAAGGTGCATACACACAATGTCCAAACCACTGATTTTTAGCATATACCAAATGTTAATCACAGGCCACAGCATGTACCAACTCACTCACTGCACCAGCATGTGCATCTCTCTTGAATGCTTCCTTGCTCGCTCTACCAAATACCTTGTACATGTAAGATGTAAGCCTGCAGCTAGGTCGTCCAAAAAACAGTGCAGGCCTGTCTTTTCTCCACGATATCCTGAACGACTTCTCCTGCAACCTGTTTTCTTCACTTCTCCTACTCAGTAGCTCTTCAAGAGACTCACACACCCACTAGCCCCTAGTGGTCTCTCATACCATGTCACGAGTGACACGCATACACACGCGAGAAGCTTCGTGGGCTCGATAGTTTTATTATCTTTCTAAGGTGAGTTACACAAAATAATCCAAGTGTGCGTTATATACGACAGGCACACATTCACACACACTACATCTAGACTATGTAGGATAGCAGACACACATTCACACACACACACACACACATTCACACACACACACACTGCATCTAGACTACACCGGATAGCGATGAGCTACGTGTCCTGCTTATTCATCACATTGGTGTGCTCCACCTATCCATGCTGAGTTGGCGGATAGAGACATGTGTCTCTGTACATCTCACAGGGTGCACACCAGAAGATCTAGAGGTTTATGAGCTCACAGCCAATGATGTAGTTTCATATAAAGCCAAGTAAAAACCACTCATGGGGAGGACCTCTATGCTAACTATACAAAGCAATTCAAATTTTTGATTGAGAATCTAGAGAGCATATACCCTTGTTCTTCGAAAGCCAGAGGATTTATCTGAAGAAGCAGGTGGGTTCGGAGATGTATTGGCAAAAACCCCAGTGACCCCAGCACAACAAAACACTTGAAATGAATCTAGACAGCCAGTATTAGCAAATTCAAGCCAGCAAGATAGTAGGATGAGCTTTTAGCTCGAACTCGAAGGAAAAGCATAATTTATAAAGAGCAACCCAAAGCTTTCTACTACAACACATTAATGTTGAAAGATGAAGTGATAGCTTTAAAAATGGCTAACCAAGACCAAGAGCTAGAAAACAAGAAGTGTTGAGTTTTAGGATCAACAGACAAAAGATATGGATAAGATTTATCTACTTAAAAAGAAAGCATTGCCCATTGTCTTGATTAGTGGTTTTCCAAAGATATGGTTTTGATGGTGATTTGTGTGTGATTTGGTGTAGAATAGCTCTCTTTTTTGTTTTATAAAGAATGTCTTTTTGCTTAATTTTTAACTTAAATCATTGTTTTTGTTGTTGTTAATTTAGCTTTTAATATTCCTAAGACTTGCACATAGAGAGTCTATTAGACTTTTTTTGCTTCCATTGCATCAAAAAATGCAATAGAATGCAATTTTAGAGGTTTTTAACTTTCTTTAGAGTTAAACATAGAGCTAGAATCATTAATTTTTGTTTGATTTGTATGTATTAAAGCGTTAGCAAGTATTAGGAGTAGCTTAATCCTTTTAAAAAATTTTATAAAAACTCTTAAAAACTCTTGAAATCGACTAATCTTCCTTAATTGACTGGTTTTTGTCATCAAGGAGTGATTAATCCAATTCAAGAGGCAAAAAGAGTAGAAAATGTATTTTTTGGGATCAAATTTGATTACGTAAGAAGTCGAAATTAGTATTTTTGAGTGTTTTAAGAGCATCTAGATGCATCAAAACACCTAATTACATCAATTTCTTCATCAATTGGAGGAATTTTCCTCTCTTTTGCTTAATTTTGCATAAAGAGAAGAGACTAGAATTAAGAGTTTAATTAATCTCTATTTAAAAATCATTTACACATTAGTTGATGCACATAGCTTGGTTAATTAGAGCTCTTAGTTAGTCCAAAAGAGGGAAGGATTAGTGGAAGAATTAATCTTTGATTAATTTCTAAACACTTTTTTCTATAACTCATTAAGGCTAATGAGCATTAAATGAAAAAATGCTAATGAGTTGTCAAATTGTCCATTTTGGGGGTCATTTATGAAGGGTGTAAGGGGTGTCATAAAAGTGTGACTTTTTTTATTCCCACTTGCCTTTTTGGAAAAATGTCCATATCTCCTCATTTTAAAATTAAAAAAATATTCCCTCTATACAAGGAAATTCGAATTTCCCACTAGACTCCAAAAAAAAAAAATTCAACGTTTCACGAGTTAAGGGTTCACGGCGTGAAAACCTGTTGTTTCACAACATGAAACAATCCTCACAGCCAAAATAAAATTGTGAAAATCTAGTTCACGGACTAAGTGTTTCACGCCAAAAAAAAAATCATGAAAATCTAGTTCACGGACTAAGCGTTTCACACCCCAAAAAACAAATCGTGAAAATCTAGTTCACAGACTAAGCGGTTCACGCACACTAGGCATTTCACGCCAAAAATAAAAGCAAAAAATTAATTTAATTTTTTGCATGAAGTCCATTTCACATCGTGAAACCCTGCTAGTTCACGTTGTTTTAGGAGGATCCGTCAGTTTTTTTTTTTAAATTTAATTTAATTTTTTGCATGAATTCCATTTCACGTCGTGAAACCCTGCTGGTTCCGTCTCGTGGAGGGTCTGCCGGCACCCCAAAAAAAAAAGTCTAGAAAACAACTCTGTTTGGAGGCTCATATCTCCTAGACCGTATACCCGACGAACGTGCTCTAGTACTCATCAAAAAGCCGGCATTGAGCTCTTCGAAAATGGTCTTGAGTATCCAAGGGAAAAATCCAACATTTTGGTTTCTGACCAGCAGCCTCAAAATTCAACCTGAAAATCGAGGTAAAAAATGGCTCTTAAAGCACAAAATCACCCAAAACAGCTCGAAAACGATTGCAAACCATATTTGGGCTACTTTTTGAGTGCCTAAACGATAAAATCATGAAAAAATCAAAGAGACAAAGTTGTAGTACTCCAAAAATACTACAACTCTCTTGGAACCCATTCAAAAACAGGCTGCAAAACAGGGAAAATCTTTCCATAAAAAATTTTCATCTTGAGACAGTGATGGAAATAGGTTTTAAGACCTCCTCTTCCATCTGGGATGCTACTGGCATACACTTTTTTTGAAAAAATATCTCTGAGAGGTCGTTCACATACGTGTAGTGCCTAAGCTAATTAGGGCAAACGGACACTCGTTTAACCTAACAAAGGGTACACCAGGCCTCCTGAGGCTGTAATAAACGGGCTGTAAGAAAACCTAAAAAGCAAAAAAAAAACATATGTACTTACTCATTAAGGAGCTATTGACAACGTCAAGATATAGCAACGATGGAGAGATAACGTGGACTCATACCCAGACTGAACCCAATGGCTGATATCTACGAGCCATTGAGATCCATTCCCCAAATGCATCTCCCAATACCATTTGCCATGCCTACAACAAGCATGTCATCGGGTTTTACACCCCCCTATCACATCAATCCCTCGAGGATTGATGTGATAGGGATCCATTCCCCAAATGCATCTCCCAATACCATTTGCCATGCCTACAACAAGCATGTCATCGGGTTTTACATCCCCTATCACATCAATCCCTCCAGGATTTGACCCCTTGCCTAGCACTATCACAAATCCTAAGTCTTTAGACATGCTAGGTACCAACCCTTTGCAACCCCTAGATACCCACACCTTGGACGTATTGACTAATCTAGGAAGGGGGGTTACCCAAGGACTAAGTGAGTCCTTGGGTAACCCCCCTTCCTAGATTAGTCAATACGTCCAAGGCCTTGGACGTATTGACTAATCTAGGAAGGGGGGTTACCCAAGGACTAAGTGAGTCCCTATCACACACGCGGCCTCAGTGACTCATACAAAAACACGACCGTACAGATTTTCAAAATTATGGGCAAATACGGTGGAACAACCGATCCTGTTCAATTCATACAAATGTTTGAACAAAGATGCGAAGCCTTTGGAAATCCAAACTGCCCCACCAAGGTACATGCATTAAATCTATGCTTAGTGGGAAAGGTGATCAGTAGAGTGCAGCAAAAGAACTCTATTCAATTGAGTGGAAACAAAACGAAACCATTAGAGATTTTATCCTTTGGATAAAAATCTTAGACTCACGATGTGAGCCGTGGGAGAAACTAAATGATGCTCAATTGAAGAGATGTTTCATGATGGGCGTAAAGAATAATAGCTTACACAACTTTATCATTGTATCCAATCCGAAAACATTTGATCAATTTTGTAAAGAAGCAATACGTTTAGATGACAACATGATGGAGAATGATCATGATACGAGATGTTCCTCATCTAAACCAAGTGAAGCAATGACTAAAGAAAAATTGATTTCGGAATTGTCATTCCCTGAATTCTACGCAGCCTTGCTTAAATTCTTTAAACTGGAATTCCCACGTCTGCAACAACAAAGACTTATGAGCACATCAAGGACAAACTAATAACGCTCTTTTCACCCCTCTGGATAAGAAGCATGAGTGTAGAAGCTATGCGGCAGACATAAGAACCTATTCTCTCAAAAAGGAGAGTAGCCACAAGAACCTGTTAGTCATCACAAGGTGGTAACAAAAAAAAAACAAGAAACAAAAACAAAAAACAAAAACAAAAACAAGAAACAAAAAACAAAACAAAAGGGAGTCACAGTATTGCCTACCTCAAAATGATAAAATATCACAAGAAACTCTCTTCACTAGAGCCAATACATTTTTGTTAAGCTTATAGCTTACTATTCTTTTGGCTGAGTTAATGTAGTAACTACTCCATGTGTACATATCCATACTCATGCACTGGAGGACATATACACAGGAGCCTCATCACATCGACAACCTTCCAAGTACATCTCTGGATGGGGGAGCCATGGTGCTTGGTCCATGGTACAACCAATGGCGCCCAAAATTTTCTTTCACATTACAAACCTCTCCATATGAAGCTAAATCTTCACAACACAATGATATCTAATCCTTCGTGAAGATATCTATTTAAGCCTCACAAGTTCACGTAATTCTTTCAAGCCTCACCAACAACAAGTGGCTACTTCAACAAGAGTAGTGCTCAATCAGAGTCTATGTGACTCAATTCTTGTACTTCATGTACATCTGATTCATAAGAGCACTTAAATATACATAAAAGCATAAAAAGCACATAGGAAGAAGCATGCAGGAACAAGTCCTCCTCAAAAACATTTGACAAGAATCATGCCACAAAAAGGGACTTCATCAAAGGCCAATTTATTCAAATGATGAATGTCGCTTCAATGAATCAGATGAGGAACTAAGACTCCAAACTCGTTCTGATGATTTTGTCTACGTTCCTTCGGATCCTTTCTTCTCTTCTCCCCCATCATTAACATCTCTTATTTTCCCCACACTAAGACAAATCACATGTAACTCTGCTTATGATTGCCAAAAAAAAAAACATGAGCAAAAAATATCACCCACATAAAACATGCTTAGAAAAATATAAAAATGCAATCACTAGCAAAAAACCCCCACCCAATTAGGAATTCTCGCTAATCTCTAACCTTTTCACTAACTAGCCCTTCTTATTCCTTCCAGAGGAACAAAGACCGTTGAACATCACTCAACATCAAAGCCATCGACAAAGCTTGTCAATTCTCCCCACACAAAGGTTTTCAACGCGCGATCCCATGAGGACACGATTGGCATAAGAAAGGGAAAAATGTTAACCCATTTCTAGGGTTAACAAGAGCTACTACCATTATCTTATATCACGGAGTCAAGGTAGATACACCAAAAGGTTATACATTCAAGATATGAAGCAATGGTGTCCAAATCTACAACTTGGACGGGCGCTCGTAATGGTCTTATGGAATAGTTATGGTGATTTTCGCTTCCAAAGCGTGTGGTAGTAAGTTAGGATGAAGTCCCAAGTGATGTACTTCATGGATATATTATGAGAGTGGTCATTGTAATAACATTAGGCCTCTTATGAGCCTAAAGTGCCCGGCCAGCCATAGTTTAAGTGAGTGTGAACACTTATGGCCATGTATATAAGTGAACATCTCTCATAATACAACGGACTCTCCCATTGTGCAATAAAGTCTTTCTCTTGCTAATATCTCTCTCTAATGGAGTGTATGTGAGTGAAGTAAGGTGAGAGGAGGGATGAGTACACATAGCGCAATGCGACGGTGTGACAACGCTCACGGGAGGCATGGTGGAATTGCTTCTCAAGGAGTTGTAGACCTTAGAGACCTCTAGTTTTACGAGCTCGACCATTGGAAAGATCCTCACGAGATGACAGTTGTGGTTCACTAGGTAATCTCTTGTTAGATGTATTTCAGGGGGTTTGGTGAGCCATAATAGATCTTTGAAAAGGCGTCTGAGTCATACACACTCCATAGTTGTTGCGTTGCTATAAAAGTTACCATGTACTCAGCTTAATAGCTCAAAGTTGCTATGTACTCAGCTTCACAACTTGAAGTTGTCGCTATTGTTGAGCCATGATATACATGAAGAAACATCAAGATGAAAGCAAAAGACACTACACTCACGTGTCATAACACAATCAAAATCATTGAAAGAATGCATCTAAATATCACCCTTCTTAGTATAGAATAGACCAAGAGACTTAATACCTTGTAAGTATCGCAATACTTGATTGGTAGCTTATCAATGCTTACTTCCAATAATGTGCATAAACTTACTCCAATTGAAAGACCCCAAACTAAATGTCTAGCCTTATATTACATACATAGATGAGGCACCCAGTAGCCTGCTGATAAAATGATACATCGAATGGTTCACCTGTATTCTAAAGACTAAGCTTAGCACGTATCTCTACTGGTGTATCAATAAGCTTATAGTCTTCAAGATCAAACCGTGTAAGAGTCCTCTATTTATATGTTTACTGCTGCAACATTATAATACCATCATCATGCTGTATAAATTGTATGCCAAAATAATAATGTAACGAGCTTAAATCTATCATCTCAAATGACACATGTAATTCAGCCTTAATGAATCTTCTCCTTGTTAGGGCTTGTGATGAGCAGTAAATCAACAATGCATAAAATGATGACCAAAAAATAATCTTTACTCTCTTTAGATAGAGGGTACTCTTAGTTGGACTATTACCAAAACTATTTATAACTAAGTATACATTTATCTTCTCATACTATGCTCAAGGAACGTGCTTAAGGCCATATAAGCTTTTTTTAGCCTACATACTTTAGACTCTTGTCCCTTGTCCCTTCTCAACAAAACCATGAGGTTGAGATACATAAACCTCCTCGTGCAAATCAAGAAGGCAGGTTTGATATTCAATTGAGGTACATTCCACCTTCTCTTGAGCATAGACCTTTGCAAAAAGGCCTTGACTTGTAGTAGTCAATGCTACCATAAGGTCTCATCATAATCTATGCCCTTCTCCTAAGCAAAGACCTTTGCAAAAAGGCCTTGACTTGTAGCAGCAGTCAATGCTACCATAAGCTTTATGCTTAAGCTTATAAACCCACTTCATACAAGAAATTTGAGCTCATTTTTAGTTGGTATAGTCTTATTTATAGCACCTTGTTGGGCATTCATTTTCTCCACATATGACCTACGTGGCGTTGTATAGAGGTAGGAGTGTACGAAAGATGTCTTATGAGCATGCATTTTGCTATTTTTTGTATAAAAGTATGGGCTAAATTGAGTTCTCACAAAGACAACATCTCTACTCTCATCAAAATCCACCTTGTGGCCCGTAGAGTCTATACCCTTTGCTTTTTGAGTTGTATCCCATAAAAATCCATTTTATGCCTTATCATCCAGCTTATTGTGTTGTTTCTTAGACATAGAAGTATAAGCAAGACACATAAAGGGATTCCTACCATTCCAAGCTTCATAAGGGATAATTTTTATCTACAAGGCCTTGGTGGGGCATTTATTAAGCACACATAATTGCCTCTAATCAAAAAACATGAGGCAAATCCTAGCCTTTAACCATGCAACGTGTCATCTCCATAAGAGATCCATTTTATTGAGGTGTGTAAGTCACAATGCAT
Source organism: Cibotium barometz (assembly GCF_041138505.1). NCBI lineage: Eukaryota > Viridiplantae > Streptophyta > Polypodiopsida > Cyatheales > Cibotiaceae > Cibotium > Cibotium barometz. The sequence goes on from NC_141109.1 coordinate 23,410,864, forward strand.
TGATGTTTTATGCCTCTTTCAGCCATATGTAGATGAAACTCCTTTAACATATACTCCCCCCCTCTTGGTTTGTATACAAAGTGTGAAAATTTTACATTTAGACACTTTTTTCAACCATAGAAACAAAGTGTCTAAAGCATGTAAAAACCTTTGATTTTAATGGATATACCCAGGTGTGCCTAGAGTAGTCCTCAATAAAAGTCACAAATTAGAGATATCCCTTGATCGATCGATGGTGTCCTCATAGGACCACATATATCACTATATATAAGCTGTAATTTATAGCGCTAACTGATCCATATACCACATATATCACTATATATAAGCTGTAATTTATAGCGCTAACTGATCCATATTTTGGGAGTGATGGCCATTACATCTTGCCCAAAATGTACCCTTCACATATATGTTTGACAAGGGCCTCAAAATATTTAACATCTCTAACACCATCAAGAACCCTAGAATTGGGTAATGTATTATGATAGACGTTGAGAATAATTGGATCTTCTGACTAAGGTCAAGGTTAAGGGTTAAATTCTTGGGAAATGAATCTAAGATTTGAATTCACTGGAAGTTCTTTAAAAAAGGGATTCACTGGAAGTTCTTTAAAAAAGGGATTACCATGCCATTGATATTGTGGTATTTTTGTATTATTATTTTCTTGTATTTGTTTTCTAAAATGGATGTATTATTTGGATTGACTAGTGGTATGTAGTGAACCCCATGCTAGAGAATGTGGAACTTATGGAGTTACCACATAGGTTGTTGTTATTCCATGTGAGTCACACCCGCCAGGGTGGTTCATGTGACAGCGGGCGGTTGCTATATACTAGGGGAAGGATGGGGTAGGCGATCTCTATAGAAAAGGTAATGAGTTATCACTAGGAATCTATCCCCCATCCTTCCCCTAGTATACGGTGATCGTCATATACTAGGGGAAGGATGGGGTAGGCGATCTCTATAGAAAAGGCAATGAGTTATCACTAGGAATCTATCCCCCATAACATCGTGGTAGCATGTGAATCCGGCCATACGTGAGGGAGTGGCATGATCATAGCTAACCCTTCACTTTTTAGACAAGCCCCCAAGTCATGGGCTCCTAGGTACTAGTGAACCTAGGGCATATAATGGGGAATAACCAAGGATCAAATCGATGGCTGGCTGATGGTGGTTATTCAGGCTTGATAAGATGAGACCATCATGATAGGCCAACCATAGTTATCGAGGATTCGAAAGAAGAACAAGTCATCTTGACATCTTATTAATAAGGATACATCTTTATGGTTTTTATATGGATTATGATTCTTAATTATTAATCTTGGATATTGTGATGCATGCGTGTGAGTAAAAAGATCTCTTTATGGTGTGCCTAATTTCTATGTCTATGAAGTGTCAGCAAGGGGGCTGGGGTAAGAAACCCTTTTGTACCTAGGCACAACTCGCCCTTAAATTGAATTATTCAATCCCATGTCTATGTGGTCAGTGGTGGCTAACCCATGGGCCAGTGGGGTGAGACATGGCCATTAGATCTGATAAATGTTTTTGATAATAAGGGAATTAAAGATTTGGATCTGATATATGTTTTTGATAAGGGGATTATAATTTTGGATCGATTAGTTAAGTCGAGAATATCTTAGACTGACCATAGTTTATTAAAGAGTCCTGGAGATTTCCTCCTTGATCTTTATGTTGATGATTACTCATCGCTCACTTTTTGAGCCTCATGGAGCCACCGAGTAACTAGCCTTCATAGAGTTTGAAGGGGAAAACCCTAGGGTTAGTGATAATCTAAAGGAATCCCCCTCTAAGGGGGTTTCTTAATCAAGTGCATGTTTGCCTAAGATATCGTAGTTAGGGAGAGGCCCCATGAGTTACTCTACCTAAATAAGAACAAGTTTGCTAAATTTTATAATATATTTTAGAGGGTAGGTTCCTCACAATTAGTATCACAGCCTTGGGTTGTTTATTAAAAGCTCAGATTATCTAGAACTATCATACTTAAGTGTTTCACGATCTTAGATTACTCATCATGTGATGATCTCGAGTATGACTATAAGGAGTCATTATCTATGAAGGAAGGTTGGGATGCTAAGGTAACCTTGGTCTTATTGTTGCACTCTAAAAGGAGGTACCCTTGGTTTTAGCATGGTAGTGAGTGTGGAAAGATCTCATTGCCCTCTTGTTCGTGTAAGTAGTCATTATTTATGAAGGAAGGTTGGGATTCTGAGGTGACCTTGGTCTTATTGTTGCAATTTGAAAGGAGGTACCCTTGGTTTTAGCATGGCAGCAGTGAGAGTGTGGAAAGATCTTGTTGCCCTCCCATTTGTGTAGGGACACTATTGTACCCTTGCAACGATGGAGACCTAGTATATGTTTATAAAGATAAAAGGATTTTAGGCCATGTTTGAGTGTTTCTTTTAAAAAATAACTATTTGGATTAGATTAAAATCATGTTTGAATGATAAAACCTATGAGATCAATGATTATGGATTTTGATGACCTAATCAGGTTTACAAGAACACTCCTTATGTTCATATGAACCAAGATATATCTATGACTGGTCATGCTTATCGATCGAGGGAGATACGATAGCCTTTACCTTTGAACACTTATTATCGAACCGTGGATGATGGCATGAAAGGATTGTCTTAGCATCACATCACTTTGAGGAGATTTTCTTTCCTACTCATGTTAAGTAGAGACATCGTTGGTTCCAAGGGTGTACCATTATCACTTATTGTAATCAAGATGGGATACTCAGAGAAAATTTATGTCTAACCATGATCTTGTTTAGAATCATAGTAGCACCCAAGATTTATCTTTATGGGCCTATATATCGAGACTTTAGATCATATCCAAGAATTCATAGACTCATCAGCTATTTTGTACCACGTCTCTCGAGATAGCTTCCCCTCGTCGAGCTATGGATCGTGTCTTATCGTGGCATTCTAGCTAGAGAATATGTGTTAGGTCTATGTGTGAGAGAGCCACGAGAGCTTGAATGAGAGTAGAAGAGCACGAGTCCTAGATCAATGAATCTCCTTGTGCATAAATAAACTATGGAATAATGTAAGCTTTTTGTAAATTACTTGAGGAAGTTTCTAAATTATTATTCTGTCCATTAGTGTGACTTCACGAAGGTCGGATAGTTCCAAAATTTTTAAGAATTCCTAGGTATTGGATTTAGCTCCTAAAATAAATCAAATGAACAATTTATGTTTACCTTTTTCCCATGTCTACTTGGTTGTGTCAAGACTTATAGGGATTGACAAATGCCAAGAGGAAGTAGCTTTTTGCCTACAAAGGATTATCCTCTAGTCCCTAGCTAGAGAATGAGTTATGAAGAACACATGGGATAACCTTTTTCACACTAAATGATGCTTTCTATGGAGAGATAGAAGGGCATTGAACAAATTTGTCCTTTATATAGGCATAAGCAATCAACCCTATGTGTGAGATAAACTTGTTCTCATAATGATTATGGAAAAGCTAAGGTTAGTGAATAAGTATATCATATAGGAAGATGAATCACTATCATTAGGAGAGTTCATTTCAAGGCTAAATTCCTTGAGCTTATACATCCCACATCATAAGTTTGTATAGAATGACTATGGAGACAAGCCTACATTATTTGAAAGTCACAGTAGATATCAGTAAGGTAAAAAGATCAAAATAATTGAAAAGTATTTTGGGTAGAATAATGAATAAAGGGATCATGTTAGTAAATGAATTGTAAATGTATGTAGACTCTTATTATTATAACTCGGAACCAAACCATAGCCCATACTTAAGAAGCGGTGAGCATAGCTTTTACACATACTCAAGAAGTAGTGAACATAGCTTTTGCACATCTAGCCTTGGATAGAGATATGAGAGATCAATGCTATCTGGAGTTCAAAGAACATTACTTTGGTCAACCTTACCAACATCTTTTCATATGGTCACATGATGATGGTTGCAAACCAAGAAGGAATTTGTGGTGGAGATAAGTTTCGATTCATTGATCCTTCTATGCATCAAAACTTAGCTTATCAAATGATAATGGAGAAATTAGACTTATTAGAAGAATAATAGTACCCCTTTACCCTTAGATGGATGAGTGCGACGTAAGGCGTGACATCCTACATGGTGGACATCACGAAGGTACCAAACAAATCCACCAACCCTTCCTCCAAGCACTATGAGGTTATACAACTAGGGGGACCCATCACGGGTCACCAACAGAGGGTGCAAGATGGTCAAATCCCTCTCATACAAGGCCAGCAAGAACCCAACCATAGGCCCACTGCTCCATAACATAGAGAACCACCAAAGATGTTTGTGGAAGAACAAACCTTTCCCTTGGTGGGGGTGTGTCCTAAGTCTTGGACGAGAGAACACTACAAAAACTTCCTAATTTACCACTAACCGTGTCACAACCCCACCCTCCTCTCCAAAGTAGTTGAGATAGGGGAACCCCTTAGCCTTTCCCTTTTGCTAAGACCCCATCCCGAAATTCAATCTTGGCACTACATAGAGGAGGCTCATCCCATCCTATTAGCCTCTTAGTTGTGGGACCACTCCACCCTACTTGAGCAAGCCCGCTGCCTTCTTCCAATCTTATAAGGATGTATTCTCCTGGACATACAAGGACTTGGAAGGTGTTCTAGCCGCAACATTGGTGTTCACAACACCATACCACTCTAGGAAGAGCTCGACCTATTTGTGGGTGGGCCTACAAGCTCAACCCAATGTATGTAGAGGTAGTCAAGGTGGAGCTGGAAAAGATGGAGGATTCCTAAATCATCTCCCTAGTGGAACAATCCAAACAGCTTTTCCCCAATGTCATCCCATCCTATTAGCCTCTTAGTTGTGGGACCACTCCACCCTACTTGAGCAATCCCGCTGCCTTCTTCCAATCTTATAAGGATGTATTCTCCTGGACATACAAGGACTTGGAAGGTGTTCTAGCCGCAACATTGGTGTTCACAACACCATACCACTCTAGGAAGAACTCGACCTATTTGTGGGTGGGCCTACAAGCTCAACCCAATGTATGTAGAGGTAGTCAAGGTGGAGCTGGAAAAGATGGAGGATTCCTAAATCATCTCCCTAGTGGAACAATCCAAACAGCTTTTCCCCAATGTCATCTCTCCTAAGAAGAAGACCAACAAGATCCATGTATGTGTGGACCTCCTCAACAAAGCAACCATCAAGGATGGATTTCCATTCCTATTCATGGGTCGAGTTTAAGAGGATGTTTTCAGGCATGCCTTGTACAGCTTCATGGGGACAAGTTTACTAGGTACAACTAGGTCACCATCCACCCAGATAACTACCCCAATACAACCTTTATCACCCAATGGGTTACCTACACCTACAACAAGATGTCCTTTGGGCTGTGCAACACTCCGGCCACCTACCTTGTCTTCCAAATAGAGGCCTTCTCCATAACATCTTGCTCAGTTAGCTCTCGTTTTTGCCAAGTGTTTCTCCTGTCGCCTATGCCTCAATCCTTTCAAGTGTCATTTCTTTAGTGGTCTTAGGCACCCTCCTAGGTCACATCATATCTTTTGCAGGTTTGGCTCCCGACCCTAATAAAATCATTGCCATCCTTCACCTACCACATCCCATGAGCCCAAAAGGAACCCAAGTCTTTGTTGAACACACAGTGACTGGCTATCATTATTGTTTCATCGATATGTATGCTAATGTGGCCCTTCTATTGACTCGCCTAGTTCAGCCATCCACGATCTTTGAGTGGTCTGACCCTGCATCTATTGCCTTCTCCTACCTTAAAAAGTACCTCACCGAAGCTCCCATTCCACCCAACTAGATGCTCATATTTCATGTCTATAGAGATGCAAGTCTCACTATTGTGGGCATAGTCCTCACTCAACCCAGTGCGAAATACAAGATGGATAGACCAAGCTACTATGCCAACCACCTCCTCACACGTGCCCGCTCGTCACTCACTGAAAAAAACTACAACACCACTAACCGAGAAGCCTTGGCCATACTCTATGCTTACCTAAAGTTTCGACACTATCTCTTGGGCTCCCACTTCATCATCATCCTGGACCACCTACGTCCGTCTTTAATAGCATCAGAAAAAGCATTGGAATAACTATCTAAAATATCGTTAGAACATACAACTTCACATATGAACACGTGGTGTGGTGTTATTTACGAGCCTTCATGCTCATATTCCATGCTATGAAAAGAGTGATCTCCCTCCATCACTCCCTCCAAGGGTCTGACTTGTTGGATAAATCATAGTCAAAGAGTGTGTTCTAGTGTGTACTAGGAACTAGTTTATGAGTCTTTGTGTGAGAGAGTGCCACGTGTCACTTTGGCCTTGATGCAACTCCTACTTATGCGTGAAGGATATGGGAAGTTGTTGAGAACGACACATTTGATGCACTCGATCAACCACAAAATGAAAAATTTGGAAGTAGCAAAATGCAAATGCCATTGCCCTCATTGGTCTCTGCTTGGCGGACTCTCTCATTCATCACATTGACTTTACATCCACGGCTAAGGATATTTGGCATCGATTGGAGAGCATATTTGGTAACAAGGTCACTAATTCCAAAGTTTTTCTGAAATTGAAGTTTTATCAGCTAAAAATGCAAGACAATGAAGAGTTAAGTGATCATCTCTCCAAATTTAATTCTCTTGTTCAACAACTATCAAGTTTGAAGTGTTCTCCAGATGATGAGGACAAGATGGCAGTACTAATCAAAATCATGCAAGGCATTTCTCGCTTTGAGCAGACCATTGAAGTATTATGCCTGCCCGTTACTACATATGATGACTTTTTACTCTTCTCATTGAGAAAGACAACCGGAACAAGGAAACCACTTCTAAATCCTTGACCTCAAAGCACTGAAGAGGTGCTTATCTCCGCCAGCAGCAGATGGAAAGCCAACAAGAACATCATATGCAGATACTGTAAGCAGAAAGGTCATATTAAAAGCCAATTGCTTCAAGAAGAAGGAGAAAGAACAAGAACAACACCATGCTAATCTTGTTGCTGATGAACCACCAGACGAGTACCCAAAGTTCATGCACTTTCTGCCCATGTCATCCTCGATGAGGATGATAAAGATTATTATTTCTGATTTCTTCTATATGTGTATGGGTGCACCCAGTTCGGAGTAAGAGGGGGGTGACGAGTGATGGTTCTCACCACCGGTCGCAAGCTAACTGAGTAGTCACTGACACACGAGAGGTGTTGGTCAGTTGGACTGGCTCTTTGTAGTATTGCGAGCGATGGAGGGGGGATCGGTTTACTCCTTGCGTATTGAGTCTCACACTCTTTGCTCTGAGGGGGGATGTTGGAGAAATCATAGTCAAAGAGTGTGTTCTAGTGTGTACTAGGAACTAGTTTATGAGTCTTTGTGTGAGAGAGTGCCACGTGTCACTTTGGGAGTTATCCCATAAGCATATGGTACTTGAGTGTGTGTGTTCACTCTATAAGAGTGATGTACTTTCTTGTGTGTCACATCAATCAAATCAAGCTATCTTGGTCTACATGTAAGTACTTGTTCATTGCTTTCATTTCCTTCATTTCCATTTCATTATGTTTGCCATTTTTCCTTTCTACACCTAGAGTTCGCTTGCTCTACTGTTCCAACACGACTTGCCTCTCCTCCAAGGGTTTAACTTGCCTTCCCTCCAAGGGTCTAACTTGCCTTCCATACTAATTTGAATTTAACTTTTTTTTTTAAACAAGCTCTCATGCTCACCACCCTCTCCCCATTCAAGTCACCCCTTCACTCACCATCCGCCGACTCACCCTTCCCTCACCTCACCTCACCTCCGACTCGCCTCATCTCCACCACCTACTCTCCTCCCTCACCATCCCTCCGACTTGCCTCTCCCTCAAACCCCTACTTGCCCCCCTCTCACCCCCCTCACGACTCCCTCTACTCGCCTCTCCCTCACCTCCAACTCGACTCGCCTCCCTCTCACCTTCCTTCCCATTTCCTATTCACCCCTATCATATCTCCGACTCGCCCCTCCCACACTCCCTCCCTCTATTTGACTAGCTTCCCCTCCAAGGGTCCACCTTGCCTCCCCTATAATTTGAATTTTATTTATTTATTTATTTAAAAAAACAAGCTCTCACATCATTAATCACCCTCTCTCCCCGTTGGAGTCACCCCCTCACTCACCGTTCGACTTGCCTTCCCTCACCTCCAATTTGCCTTCCCATCCACCCTCTTACTTGCATCCCTCACACCTATTAGCTCGGCTCTTTCCCATGTCTAACTAGCCTACCCCTCCACCCTCCTCCTCGCCCCTTATGCACTTGTCTGACTCAAGCCCTACCCCCTATTTTGACTCACACCTATCTCCACCTACCCCCTCCACCTATCCACACCTATCCACACCTACCCCCTCCACCTATCCACACCTATCCACACAGTCCCCCTCCCCCTTCCCCACTCCCTACCTGTCTGTAACTTGCTGCCCTATCCCCCCCTGCCTACCTCTCCCTCCGACTCACCTCTCTTCCATCACCTTTGACTTACCTCGTCTCCGCCACCTCCCCTGCTTGCCTCCTCACCATCCCTTCAACTTGCCTCTTCCTCACCTTCAACTCGACTCGCCTCCCTCTTGCCTTCCTTCCCTTTCCCTATTCACCCCCTATCACATATCCGCCGACTTGCCCCCTCCCCTTTGTCCCGACTCGCCCACTTCCCTCTTCTACCTCTCCCCTTTAATGACTTACCCTTCCCTCCCTCTCTTCGACTCGCCCTTGTTATGTAGCAACTCGTCATCTCGACTCCCCCTTCTCTCACCTAACACTTGCCCTACTCGATTTCTCTATTTGAGTCACCCCTCTCTATGTTGTCCGAGTCCCCTCCCCTCCTCTCTGAGTCATCGCCTCTCCCTCTATCCCACTTGCCTCTCCTCCCCTGCTCGCCTTCCCCTCTCCCTCTATTGGCCGCACCCTCTAACTCGCCTACCTTCCAACTCCCCCCTCACCCCCCTCTTCTAACTCCCTCTATCCCACATCGCCTCTCCCTCTATCCCACTCGCCTCTCCTCCCCTGCTCGCCTTCCCCTCTCCCTCTATTGGCCGCACCCTCTAACTCGCCTACCTTCCAACTCCCCCTCACCCCCCTCTTCTAACTCACCCCCCTTTATTTTCTAACTCACCCCCCTTTACTTTCTAACTCATATCCATCCCCTTCACCGCTGACTCATCCACTTGCCCCTTCTCTCCCATTCCTCGCCCTCTTGTCCCACTCCTCACCCTCTCGTCCTACTTCCCTCACCCTCTCGTCCCTCTCCTCACCCTCTCGTCCCACTCGCCTCTCCCTCTCCCTCATATTTGCACCCATCTCCTCTATAGCTAGCCTCACCCACTTTTGACTTGCATCCTCCCTCTCCCTCCTACTTGCCCCCCCTCACCCACCACGACTAGCCCCTCATCTTCCCCTTGTTCTGCTTCTCCCCTCTCCCTTTAATGAGTCCCCCCCTCCTATCTAACAACTCGCCCCCTATCATCCTCCTACTCGCCTCCCTTTTAGAAACTCTTCATGCTCGTCCCCCCAACATACCTTCTTATGCTCGTTCCCCCAACATGCCCTCTCATACTCGCCCCCCCTTGACCTGTCATGCTCACTGGTGAATTGTCAAAACACTTCCCCCATCGTTTCCTCCTATTTTCCCCTTTGTAATCTTTCCCAAAAAAACCAACTATGTAAGGAAATGTTTGTAGGCTATGGCTATCTCATGGGGAAATCTCTTCCCCTCCATCCAATAATGTAATATCTATCTACTTTTCATGGTGTGATCATTCTCTCTCTTTCAAAGTTTGAGAATTCAAATATCTCCTTTCACCATATTCTTCTTCTTCTTTAACTCATTGATGACAGTGAGTACTCTAGTGGTGGACAAATTTCAACCACCAAGGGTACCCACACTGCATTGGGACAGACCATCTCTCCATGTCACATCGCCACACCGTAATAGTGTAGCTCCCACAAGGAACCACCATCCTATAGCATTTAGCGGACCATCCAGAAAGGGAGGTGCACCTCTAAGGATACATGCAGCACCAGTATTGAAGGCACCGCACTAACACTCCAACGGGCATCTTCAAGTGATAGGAGATTCTAGCATAAAGACCGCCAGTCTGAGGGTATCTACTAGAGATAGGAGATGCCACCGACTCCACCGATGCTACCACATCTTCCAAGAATGCTTATATGGTCCCTTGACTCATCTTGAAGGACATCCTTCATGCTTTATCCTTCATACTACATTGTAGCCTTAGCCTTGGGTGCTGCAGTCACTTGTCCTTGAGCCCGTGTGTCGTCCTATTCACTATGACCTCTACTGAGTGTGCACAGTACAATAAAGGACATGTAATAGTGTTTTAGAGTAGTACAAGTGTTGTCCATCCTTCTTGTTCATCTTGCAATCTTGTCACTATGTTGTGTTCCACTCTATCTGTCTATTCATATGTGTGCGATGTTGTGAGAATTGAGGACCCTAGACTTACTATCCAAAGAAGAGCCACCACTTAATGTGCTGGGGAAATCAACCCTACTACAATTAATTTCCTTTAAATAAATGGATTTGAAGAACTTTGTATAGTATACAATTAAACCACACAACATGAAGAAAGTTCACCTTGGAAACCAAAAGTTGCCACCCCCATGATGTTTCATGAGATCACATTAGGCAAAGGTATACAGCTGGCCAAAATATGTGCCCAACATGCCCCACAAAACAAGGACTGCTAGCACCCTTGAGGACACACATATTTTCATGGGTGTGCAAAGGTATTGGCATGCTAAGTTAGGTCCCCACTATGCCTAATCAATGCTCCCTCCAATCTTCCATAAAAGATAAATTCAAGGGAGTTGAAGATATGAGGGGTCCCTATACCCTTCAATCTTCCACATAATCTTTACATGTGGGATTACTTCCCATCCCTTTTTCGGTCTTACAATCCACACTACCCATGCAAGATTTGCAGCTTTAATAGAACATGCATGCTATGAATAATTGTATGTTCATGTACGTGAATGGGGTACATGACACGAATGACTTTATTCACATACATGAATGCGGTACACGACGTGAATGACTATATTCACATATGTGAATACATCTTCATGACCTGAACATGTGAGTCAATTGTGTGCTAGGTCAATTGAGACTAATTTTTAAGGCTACATTCACAACAATTAGTAGCATATTGATGTATGATCAAGATAAATTTTGCACATTAACAAATCTTATTCATGCATGTGAATAGTAGTTTCTTGTTTGTTCATGTCGTGAGTGATAAGTTGGATAAGACAAAGTTGATCACACACATGAGTGTATGTATGTTCATAGTGTGAACGATGATGAAGTTTTGTTTACATGACTATTTTTTTTTAGTTTTATCACATCTAGTATCTATCCATAAATGTGACTGTAGGTTTATGATGTCAACCACTATTTGTTCACGTGCACGAGACTTTGTTCATATCAGAACAACATAAGAGAAATTAACACATGTCAAGAAGATATTTGTTAGAGATTTCTTAATCATACTACATTGAATTAGGATTTTTGCTCTTGAAAGTAATTACTAAAATTAAGATCAAAATCAATGCAATTAAGGGAGTTTTTCTTGGTCTCGCTAAGATTTTTCACGTATTTAAACAAATTTTGTTCATGCCATTAACCACCCTGGGTCTTTACATATGTGATATCTTAAGTGCAAAAAATTGAGAGTGATTTGCATATGTGATACCTTGAGCACAAAAATTGAGAGTTCTTTCCATATGTGATATCCTAAGCACAAAAATTGAGAGTTTTTTCACGTATTTGAACAACTTTGTTCATGTCATTAACAACCTTTGGTCTTTGCATGTGTAGCTTTTTAGGGTTCCCTTGGGGAATTTGGACTCTAATAAGGTCTCTAATCTATCCTAAAGCTAATCTACTTGATTGATTAAAGGAAAACAAGAGAGTATGAATATTTTTTTGGTTATTCTTAGGCTATATACTATTTGTAAACAAGGAAATTACAAAAATGGGTGCTCAAAAATGCATTTTAATAATGTTCATAATGCAAACACGTGTAATCACATCAACAATGTTCCTTTTTCTATTTAAACTACAACATAAATCAACAAAAGGATGACAAGCCTTTAAAGACAGAAATAACCTTTTCAACACATAATCCTACTCCAATATCACATGCCTTTCATGGTATGACCCACTAATCAACATTGGCACTATTTAGGTAAGCCCATAATAATGGAATAGAAAATCCAACTAAAGCTTAGCACACTAAGCTCTGTCCTTACCTTAGTATATGTCACAGAGTTTTCCTTTTACCACCAAGACACGTAGGAAGTAAACACTCATGGAATAGTGCTAATTTGACATGCAATGGTTTTTCCTCCTCATTGTCACACTAAGAAGATCCAAGAGAGGTGGCGAGATAAATGAGAGCTCTCTCCTTGTCTAGATGGAGCAATGGGTTCTTCACCTAACTTAATGCTAACCTTTCCACTCAAGACACAAGACAAAGTCCTAAGTGTGTCAGTGCAAGACTAACCAGTTATATACTTGACATCCACATCTCCATCTTAGCCTACAAGTAATTGAGACAAACTTGCAATAGATTAAGGGAGGGAGAGTAGAGGGTGAGACAAAGAGTGCTCACAAAAGCTTATCCTAATTGAGAGTGCTAGATTATCTCAAAACATGAGAAGATATCCTAAATCTCTACAAAATTGTCTTATATACATGGAGCTATTTTCACATTTCACATATAGTCCTTGATTTCACTAGACTAGCACTAGTAGCTTCTTTTTTTAAATACAACAAAGTCAAATGTCTTCTACAATTGCCTTTAAGCCCATTATGAGGCACTTTATAGATCTAGAGTGTAGTCATATAGTTTATATACATGGAGCTATTTTCACATTTCAACTAAAGTCTTTGATTTCACCTATAGTCCTTGATTTCACTAGACTAGCGCTACTAGCTTTTTTTTTAATAGAACAAAGTTAAATGTCTTATACCTATAGTCCTTGATTTCACTAGAGTAGCGCTACTACCTTCTTTTAGAACAAGGTTAAATGTCTTCTACAATTGCCTTTAAGCACATTGTGAGGCACTTTATAGCTCTAGAGTGTAATCAGACTATAGTCTGTGTGCAATCATATAAAAAGATATGCCTTGGTTAACCAGGGCAAAGTCACCTTCTTTGAACTATGGTAAATGAAGGCAGTGGTCATGCCAAGGGTGCTACTCTACTTTGGTAGCCATGCAAGCAAGTTGTTGGGTCTCTTCCAAAACTTCTAGTTGCATATGTCGAGCCTCAATGGCTACTCCAAAGTTTGGGTCTTTTGACTTGCCCACAACCTCGGGGGTTGTCCAATGAGGGAGCTTGGTGGAGGGAGCTTTTCTTGGCTACCCTATCTCTCTACTTTGAAAACTCTCTCACTCACTCTCCCCACCACCATCTCCTCCCACCACCTCCCAGCCAGCCTAGCTCCTTCCCTCCAAAGTAGCTCCTCTCTCTCTCTCTCTCTCTCTCTCTCTCTCTCTCTCTCTCTCTCTCTCTTCTAGCACACTCTCTTCTCTCCCTCTCCTCTCTCTCCAATGATTTCACATCTCTTCCTCTCTTCTCTCTCACCAACCATCTCTTTCTCTCCCTCGATTCTCCCTCCCATCTCTCTTCTCTTCTCTCTCTCTCTCTCTCATACCACCTCTCTCTCCCTTCACTCTTTTTTCTCTCTCTCCATGTCTCTCCTATCATCTCTTTCCCTTACCCTCTCCTACCCTCGATGTTGGTACAGACTGTTGCCAATGAATAATTACATAAAAAGAAGATATAAGAAAAGAATAAATTATTAGCTAACATAATCTCTTATCAACATATGAAAGTTCTATGCTCTCTTTCACATGTGCTTGAAAAAGAAGAAGAAAAAAGACCAACATTGTGTATGGGACAGAGGTATGACACAAGTCTCCCCTTAAATTTATCAATATAGGAAAACATGCCCTTTCTCTGTTTAGAACTATCAAAAGTGTAGTGAATGGGTGCTTTTTTCAACGTCGCATATAACATGAAGCATTATCCTTATGTTAAAAATCTTGGCTCGAATAGGCAAGATATTTTGTCTTGTGGCTTCTAGTTGTTTCACATATTTGAAACAACAATGTTAATGTTGTAGTTCATAGTTTTAATGTTGTGCTAGGTTGATCATTTGTCTTATTAACAAACGTATGTAATCTGACACATCATCTAAGGAATTCGACACATTGTACTTGTGTTAAAAATCTTGGCTCGAATGGGCAAAAAACCATAACCTTTCCACCAAAAAGCTTGTCAAACGTGGTAACCAAAATGTTCCACATACGAAGGTCATCATCATAACCTATATAAGGACCACTAAAAAAACTCATATACACAATGACCCTGAACTGGAAGATATAATATATCTAAGTAGAATCAGATGGTGCCACAAAATCTTGGTATTCTAATGACATAGAACCTCCTTTGTCAAAAAGGTGACATGTACGTATTGTCCTACGAGTGCGACAATGCCTATACTCAAAACTACCAGCTCTATTCTCAAATTGACCTGTACCCATTTAAAAGAGCTTTATAATCATGTAATCATACCCTAGTCAATATTTAGCATACCCTGGTTAATAGACGACCTACTTTCATGGACATGCGTATGAGTAGGCCTCAAAAAGCTATACATGTCTCTATAGAAAGGGATCTGCATAATTTCTTAGGTAAAGCACTTTATTGTTATTATTAAAGACACATAAGCAACACCTTTAGTACTTTTACAATTGTGTATCTTTTCCACTCGAGCAGAGGAGTCAACGAGAAACACAAAAGGAGTTAAGAGGAGTCAGCACAATGTCTATGTAGAGCCAAAATTCTTAAGGAATTATTAGCATAGAGGAAGTACCAAAATTAATTTGAATCACACAAACAGTTAAGAAAATGACCTAAAATTTTACCTTTCAAAGATTTAAAAAACTTACCAAATTACCTCTACATTCATCTCAAAGCCAATTGCAAGACCTCCTTGAACACCACATTTGTGGTGTAAACAATGCTGGAAGTACTCATGTGAGTTTCAGATGCGCTATTCGAAATAAATACTTTCATAGCATTTGATGATCTCACTCGTGAGAAAGCCACGTATAATTGTCCATGTGATTGAATATATGTGTCACCAAGTATAACCCTAGAACTTAGAGTGTTTGTCCTGGAGATTTATTGATGGTCATGGTGGCAAATACAAGCTTCATCAAAAATTTCCTTTGTCTCATGTCAAAAGGAAACTGCAAAGTACTTGGTATGAAAGTTATTCTAAGGATGAAAGCCATATCCCCAATATTGTACCTGTAGATATTTCTACTTCTATAATGGTAGAATGGAAGTGCTTACATATTAATCTCATCCCATTGCATAATCCTTTTCGCGAATCCAAATTTCAAAACAAAATAATAGGATCATTTTCTTCAAAACCACTCGATGAGCCGGATAACCATTGTCTAAATTCAAGCTATTAAGATATTTTGTTGCATATAAAAAGTTAGCCTCACTAGCTCCGGACACAAAATCTGCACTCAAGTATTCCTTGTTCTTTGCAAGCATTGCACTTAGAACAATGTCATTAAGAGCATCAATCTCAACATTCCAAGGTGCAAGGATAGCATGCTCTTTAAAAAAACTTCCATATTCTCTAGTTCTCAAAAGCCCCATGTACACCCATTCAATGAGTTGTTGCATAGACCTTATTTGAAGAAGAATTCTCTGAGGGATTGACACAACACCTTCTTCTATTTTACTATGTATAGTCCCATTACCAATGTCTAGGATCCACTATGCAAATTCTCACTCCATCTTGTTACTTGTGTTCTGAAGAACACACATGTTTTGCATAACCTTTAACGCTTTGGTCTCTCTCTGTAGATTTTTGAATAGGACAATGTTGAATTAAGATGTCCTCTCTTCCTCCCTTTGGAACAGCTAGCAAAATTATATGAAATCCCTACTATGTCTTGTAGCATTCTATCTAATGATTCAAAGGCATATCGATGTGTCATTGGTGTATCATCCCAATTATCAATCTAGCCAATCTCAACACCTCTGCAAGTTGACTATTGACTTATATCGCAAGTGCTAGTGGCATTTAGGTCTAATGGTATCCTGAATTGAGAGTGAGCCGTACGCCCACCATTAGCAAACAATAAGGTAGCTATACCAAATGAAGCACAAGCAAGAGAAACTTGGCCATCTCCACATGCTCGACAAAGCAAGCAATTGTAGAGGAAGGTCTTTCCAAATCCTCTAGGACCATCATGAAAAGAACACATCACCAATATTCCTATCAATTGCATCAAGAATCTGATTAAAGGCAGCCTATTGTTGTCTTGTTAACAAATTGTTAAGTGTCATTTGCATCTGATTGGCCATTTTTTCTTGTTGTATAGGATCAAACATTATCTCTTCTTACAACAACCCATTCACAACTCTTTTCATACCTGATCTATCAATTGAAGGCATTCCTTCAAACTCGGACAACCTTCATCCATGCTACAAAAGAATACACTCTACTTGCAACAAAGCCTCATTTTTGCCATAGCTTGATAGACATTAATAGTTTTGCATTGTACCTTGTCAATCATGAAATATATCCTCTTAAAGATATGATTAGAATGTTTCACACAAATGCCCAAGAAATGCAAGCTCACAAAAGACCAGAATTGTTGCAAATAGTTGTCTCAATTGTCGGCACTTTGATGAAATGCAAATAATTGTCTCAATTGTCGGCACTTTGAAATGCAACCTCTTGCATACATATAAGCTACTCTTCATCACTTTCCAATAGACCTCTAGCTACGCAAGTAGCCTTGAATTTTGGATAAACTCAACCATTAATAGTACACAAGGCATCAAAATACACAACCTCTACAATAGTAAGCAAGATACGTAAAAAATTTATTATTTACGTCGCCAACAAATGGAGAAACGTTGTTCATGCAACCAATGGTGTTACCTACCTTTCTTATGGTCCATTTCTTTGTGCATTTGTTCCAAACCCAATTTCAAGGAAAGTCACTATACATCAGAGTGTTTGCATCGACATGAAGCTCATTAGTTACAAACCACTTTGTAAAAGTAGTTTTCTGATTGTTATCCTCCTCAACCACATCTCGCATTTCATCATTATCTTGAAACATCATGTTATTTACAACAGCAGATGAACTTGTAATCTCTAGATATCTTACTTATCCTTATGCAAATCATATTTATAAATTCTCCATTATGCCTCTGATACTAATATATAACGTGCATCCAAGTATTTACAAACTTCATCCATTACACCAATGCAATCATCCATCCTTACCATTGCTCTATCAAGACCCTTAGACACATACTTGTATAGATATTTCATAGTGAAAATTGTGGATCAGGTTTCAATACTAATGTCAGCCTTGTATCTCATGGAAAGGAAAGGAGAGTATGGCAAGATCCACCTATTGTCCACAGTAACTCCCTTTACTCTATGAAGAACCTTATACACATACTTGTATAGATATTTCACATGAAAATTATGGAGCACACTTCAATATTAATGTGAGCCTTGTATCTTATGGAAAGGAAAGGAGAGTATGGCACAATCCACCTATCGTCCATTGTAACTCCCTTTACTTGTACAATGTTAACATAATCTCAACACATGTAAATGGGATAACCATCACTATCCACTACTGTAGATTGAGTGAAGTTATGTGGATAACACCGAATACATCTCCCATCAACCATACAAATAGCACTGGGAATCAATGTACCACATGGACCATGAACATTACACTATTTAACTTCATGCAACTCCTGAAACATTTCTCTATTGGGCAGCTCAAAGCACATACCAATCGATCATAGTAAGCTACGTCACTTGGCTTGAATTCATCTTCTAGAATCGGTAATATGTGTGAGTGTAGAAAACCTCTCTTTTGAAATTCATTCCCAAAAACATAGCTAGCCACTTTTCTAGAAATATAATTTTCTTTCTAAGTAACCTCATCATATTCTTATGCTTCTTGTAAAACACATGGGTAGTAAGATCCGGTCGATCTTGGGCAGTTTTCCTAGCAATAAGGCTCCAGATATTTAATGCCATTTTGGGTTGCATCATGTAAAGGTAATAAACAAGTCTGGCTTACCCTTCTTCCTTACAATTTCCATGGAATCTTGGTAAAGCTAATACATAAATCGAGGCCCTCTCATAGTAAAAGAAGACGGCAACACAACTCTTTGCCCTGCTGTGCAGTCCTCCCTGATACACTTTGTGCACCATCAGTTACATTAACCATGTCAGATAGTCCTTAGTAGACTTCAACATGTAAATTTTCTTAGTTATTTTGAATCCATACTAATCTTGAGTCCTTCGTAGACTTCAGCATGTAAATTTTCTTAGTTATTTTGAATCCATACTAATCTTGAGTCCTTGATAGTACTATAAGAATTAACAATGTATTGCTACAATAGTCTTTCCCCATGCAAAAGGCATGCAATGGTATCAAGTCTAATTTGTAGTTGATAATGCATAATATTGCCTTTGACTGACACATTTATGAGTCGTCCCACTTGTTGCATACATGCGCATGTGGAATATTTACATGCCATCCATCCTCGTGGAAATAAGACAACATACATGAGTGGCATATATGACCAATGCAAGTTACTTATTCTTTTCGCCACTCCATTATGGAAACATATTTGAATATCTCGAAACCCAAGATAATGATCATCCCATTTCCTTGATATAATAGTAGTGACCTCGCTCGGCACCAAATACTGCCTTGAAGTACAACGTGTCTCACAGATTACCATCCTTAACTCTAAATGTGGATTACTTTGCAAAAATTCCCCCACAGAGACCGAAACACATTGGCATATGGATTACATTCATGCATCATTTCTTACAACCTTCCCAACATATTGGGATCCAACCTAGGCATACCATCTAAATGATTTTGTAACTCATGTTATGTGTCGTACTACACATGCGATGGTGCATACTGTGGATTAACTTCTTGTGTCTGGTTAGGCAACAATGTTTCGACACGAGGATACAAACTACCACGGATTTGAAAATTATACACACCTCTATTTCTACCAAATCTTTCATTAACATGACCATGGAGCGAAACAAAAGCCAAGGCATTATTTTAAGCTCATATATCCTTTTGAAATAACTTGCTTTTGGCATCATTACCGAGAAAAAGATCTTTTATACCCTCAACAAGGGAACTCTCTAAGGCCAATAAAGATACCTTCCCAACTCCACAACAATGCTTCCCCACAACTTGTTGATGGAGAATTCTTATCTCTTCTTTCCATAATTCAGTCCCACAAAAATAAAAATATAATCCAGACCTCCCAACAAGTGAACACTAAACGCACCAAAAAATAATGGATATGTTGCTAAATGTCTTATGTCATCTCTTGCAGGATATTGATGGGCAATAGAAAGACATGGGACTCTTGACCCTGGTAGATCCGTGAATCGTGCTCCTTGAAAACTAAGTATTAAGAATCTCTATTTCCTTTCAAATGAGTGAAACTTTTTTGATATGGATGAATTTTTAGTGTCACATTCTTGGCCTGATTGATACACTTAGGTTGATCCTTATATGCACTTATTCCTCTTCTAACACATGACATCCTTTCTTTTATTAACCTAGATATTACTATTTTGATCTTGATTAGCTACTACTAACCTTTGTTTAGAAGTCAATAGTGTCATATTCTAGCCTTGATTATTACACTCAGGTTGATCCCTAACTACCACCCTTTGTTCATTAAACCTAGATGCTTGATTTCTAACCACACCACTATTCTTTGTGTAGCAATGTTGTGACGTGCTTTACATATGACATCCAAATGAGTAAATATATATTGATTTGGATCAACTACTCCAACTGTAAACTGGCCTTGGTCTTCAAACAAAACCAAAGGGCGGTCCAAAAACAAACTTGCACACAAAACACTTCAACACCATCGAGGACCTAGAAAAGGAAAACAAACAGGGGGAGCCAGAGTGCTCCTGCAAACAGTACACGGACACCGATTGGTCCCAAAACGCAGTGGCGCCCCTTGCGGTATTTCTTTAATGGATTATAAGAGCTTTGATTTTAAATAAGGTTGAAAACTCAGCCGTCACAATAGAACTCCTGAAGCCTACAAAGACCCTGCATCATGGCTTCTTGTCCACTCGACATCCATAAACAAGTCCAGCCATTGTTCACATCGAAAGACTCTCTCACATTGAGTCTGCATACAGAAGCTTTCTCCCATGATCAGGGTTGCCACAACCATCCATAGCCACTCACCCTATGAATAGCATCACACCCTGAAACATCTAGTGCTTCTGCATCACAACACATAGACTCCCAAACTTTCTCTCATAAGAGAACTCGCATCACACCACAGCATGCCATACAGTAGACACACCTGTACACTCCCTCTCTACCTTCTAAGGATACTATCCATCTCTGTCATGGATTCCATGTCCCCTGTCCAATCAATAGCAAGGCTGTACCAAACATGTGTCCACTTTTGTGACCGCTGCCTACATGTGACCTATCTCCTGGAGAACCATAAACATGTTTCCTCGAGAAACCTGCTACACTTTGTGCACCAAACATTAACCATGTCAGATAGTCCTTAGTAGACTTCAGCATGTAAATTTTCTTAGTTATTTTGAATCCATACTAATCTTGAGTCCTTGATAGTACTATAAGAATTAACAATGTATTGCTACAATAGTCTTTCCCCATGCAAAAGGCATGCAATGGTATCAAGTCTAATTTGTAGTTGATAATGCATAATATTGCCTTTGAGTGACACATTTATGAGTCGTCCCAGTTGTTGCATACATGGGCATGTGGAATATTTACATGCCATCCATCCTCTCCTCGTGGAAATAGGACAACATACATGAGTGGCATATATGACTAATGTAAGTTACTTATTCTTTTCGCCACTCCATTACAGAACATATTTGAATATCTCGAAACCCAAGATAATGATCATCCCATTTCCTTGATATAATAGTAGTGACCTCGCTCGGCACCAAATATTGCCTTGAAGTACAACGTGTCTCACAGATTACCATCCTTAACTCTATATGTGGATTACTTTGCAAAAATTCCACCACAGAGACCGAAACACATTGGCATATGGATTACATTCATGCATCATTTCTTGCAACCTTCCCAACATATCGGGATCCAACCTAGGAATACCTTTTAAATGATTTTGTAACTCATCTTATGTGTCGTACTACACATGCCATCGTGCATACTGTGGATTAACTTCTTGTGTCTGGTTAGGCAACAATGTTTCGACACGAGGATACAAACTACCATGGATTTGAAAATTATACACACCTCTATTTCTACCAAATCTTTCATTAACATGACCATGGAGCGAAACAAAAGCTAAGGCATTATTTTAAGCTCGTATATCCTTTTGAAATAACTTGCATTTTGCATCATTATCGAGAAAAGATCTTTTATATCCTCAACAAGGGAACTCTCTAAGGCCAATAAAGATACCTTCCCAACTCCACAACAATGCTTCCCCACAACTTGTCGATGGAGAATTCTTATCTCTTTTTTCCATAATTCAGTCCCACAAAAACAAAAATATAATCCAGACCTCCCAACGAGTGAACACTAAACGCACCAAAAAATAATGGATATGTTGCTAAATGTCTTATGTCATCTCTTGTAGGATATTGATGGGCAATAGAAAGACATGGGACTCTTGACCCTGGTAGATCCGTGAATCATGCTCCTTGAAAACTAAGTATTAAGAATCTCTATTTCCTTCCAAATGAGTGAGTTACACTTAGGTTGATCCTTATATGCACTTACTCCTCTTCTAACACATGACATCCTTTCTTTTATTAACCTAGATATTACTATTTTGATCTTGATTAGCTACTACTAATCTTTGTTTAGAAGTCACTAGTGTCATATTCTAGCCTTGATTATTACACTTAGGTTGATCCCTAACGACCACCCTTTGTTCATTAAACCTAGATGCTTAATTTCTAACCACACCACTATTCTATATATTGATTTGGATCAACTACTCCGACTGTAAACCGGTGTCGGTCTTCAAACAAAACCAAAGGGTGGTGCAAAAACAAACTTGCACACAAAACACCTTCACACCATCGAGGACCTAGAAAAGGAAAACAAACAGGGGGAGCCAGAGTGCTCCTGCTGCAAACAGTACACGGACACCGATTGGCCCCAAAACGCAGTGACGTCCCTTGCGATATTTCTTTAATTGATTATAAGAGCTTTAATTACAATAAGGTTGAAAACTCAGTTGTCACAATAGAACTCCTGAAGCCTGCAAAGACCCTGCATCATGGCTTCTTGTCCACTCGGCATCCACAAAAAAGTCCAGCCATTGTTCACATCGAAAGACACACATTAAGTCTGCATACAAAAGCTTTCTCCCATGATCAGGGTTGCCACAACCATCCATAGCCTCTCACCCTATGAATAGTATCACACCTTGAAACATCCAGTGCTTCTGCATCACAACACACAGACTCTCAAATTGTCTCTCATAAGAGAACTCGCATCACAGCATAGCATGCCATACAGTAGACACACCTGTACACTCCCTCTCTACCTTCTAAGGATACTATCCATCTCTGTCATGGATTCCATGTCCCCTGTCCAATCAGTAGCAAGGCTGTACCAAACATGTGTCCACTTCTGTGACCCCGCTGCCTGTATGTGACCTATCTCCTGGAGAACCATAAACATGTTTCCTCGAGAAACCTGCTACACTTTGTGCACCATCAGCTACATTAACCATGTCAGATAGTCCTTAGTAGACTTCAGCATGTAAATTTTCTTAGTTATTTTGAATCCATACTAATCTTGAGGCCTTGATAGTACTATAAGAATTAACAATGTATTGCTACAATAGTCTTTCCCATTGCAAAAGGCATGCAATCGTATCAAGTCTAATTTTTAGTTGATAATGCATAATATTGCCTTTGAGTGACACATTTATGAGTCATCCCAGTTGTTGCATACATGGGCATGTGGAATATTTACATGCCATCCATCCTCTCCTCGTGGAAATAGGACAACATACATGAGTGGCATATATGACTAATGTAAGTTACTTATTCTTTTCGCCACTCCATTACAGAACATATTTGAATATCTCGAAACCCAAGATAATGATCATCCCATTTCCTTGATATAATAGTAGTGACCTCGCTCGGCACCAAATATTGCCTTGAAGTACAACGTGTCTCACAGATTACCATCCTTAACTCTATATGTGGATTACTTTGCAAAAACTCCCCCACAGATCGAAACACATTGGCATATGGATTACATTCATGCATCATTTCTTGCAACCTTCCCAACATATCGGGATCCAACCTAGGAATACCTTTTAAATGATTTTGTAACTCATCTTATATGTCGTACTACACATGCCATCGTGCATACTGTGGATTAACTTCTTCTGTCTGATTAGGCAACAATGTTTTGACATGAGGATACAAACTACCATGGATTTGAAAATTATACACACCTCTATTTCTACCAAATCTTTCATTAACATGAGCATGGAGCGAAACAAAAGCTAACAAAAACAAAAATATAATCCAGACCTCCCAACGAGTGAACACTAAACGCACCAAAAAATAATGGATATGTTGCTAAATGTCTTATGTCATCTCTTGTAGGATATTGATGGGCAATAGAAAGACATGGGACTCTTGACCCTGGTAGATCCGTGAATCGTGCTCCTTGAAAACTAAGTATTAAGAATCTCTATTTCCTTCCAAATGAGTGAAACTTTTTTGATATGGATGAATTTTTAGTGTCACATTCTTAGCCTGATTGATACACTTAGGTTGATCCCTATATGCACTTACTCCTCTTCTAACCTTTCTTTAATAAACCTAGATACTTGATTACTATTTTATATCATGATTAGCTACTACTAATCTTTGTTTAGAAGTCACTAGTATCATATTCTAGCCTTGATTATTACACTCAGGTTGATCCCTAACTACCACCCTTTGTTCATTAAACCTAGATGCTTGATTTCTAACCACACCACTATTCTTTGTGTAGCAATGTTGTGACGTGCTTTACATATGACATCCAAATGAGTAAATATATATTGATTTGGATCAACTACTCCGACTGTAAACTGGCCTCAGTCTTCAAACAAAACCAAAGGGTGGTGCAAAAACAAACTTGCACACAAAACACTTCAACACCATCGAGGACCTAGAAAAGGAAAACAAACAGAGGGAGCCAGAGTGCTCCTGCAAACAGTACACGGACACCGATTGGCCCCAAAATGCAGTGGCCCCCCTTGCGGTATTTCTTTAATTGATTATAAGAGCTTTAATTACAATAAGGTTGAAAACTCAGCCGTTAGAACTCTTGAAGCCTACAAAGACCCTGCATCATGGCTTCTTGTCCACTCGGCATCCACAAAAAAGTCCAGCCATTGTTCACATCGAAAGACTCTCTCACATTGAGTCTGCATACAAAAGCTTTCTCCCATGATCAGGGCTGCCACAACCCTCCATAGCCTCTCACCCTATGAATAGCATCACACCCTGAAACATCCAGTGCTTCTGCATCACAACACAAACAGTCTCTCATAAGAGAACTCGCATCACAGCACAGCATGCCATACAATAGACACACCTGTACACTCCCTCTCTACCTTCTAAGGATACTATCCATCTCTGTCATGAATTCCTTGTCCCTTGTCCAATCAGTAAGCAAGGCTGTACCAAACATGTGTCCACTACTGTGACCGCTGTGCCTGCATGTGACCTATCTCCTAGAGAACCATAAATATGTTTCCTCGAGAAACCTGTGACCTATTTCCACATGAAACCCTTAGGCCTATTTCCCTTTGAAACTTTTGTCCTGTTTTCATACAGAACCCTTCATAACACCATTCAACAACAGTGCCAACAACGCCATACATCTAGTTACCTGTTCTCTCATGAAACATCTGGAAACATAGAGATGCCCATAATTGTAGGTCCCTCTGTTCCTTTCTAGCAGGAAGAAAACAATCTGCTCCATGAGCATGCAGCCATGCGAGCTTGCATCACTCCCATGCCAAGAAACACTTTCAATTGACCTGTACTTGCAGCCGGAATCCCAAGCACATAGCTGAATTTGCAGCCAACCAAAAACAGCCCATAAACAGTCCTCGAACCGATCTCAAAACAGTCCCAGAATTGCTCATGTTCATAGCCACATGCACTACCATGAAACAGTCCATAAACCCTTTCCAAAACAGTCCCGAACCAAAGCAAAGGGAAGCTAAAAGTTTTATCCATTGAACGCCACATCGACATGATGTCTGTGTTCATGTGTTCGGAACCACCAAACACCAAGTTGATGCCCCACAAGAATGTAGGGGAAAGAGAGAAACCCACACGGCTGTGCACTTCCTGCAGGCCGCCTACAGCCCTGTGTCTCCTTCCAACCTGTTGTCCAGTCCCCTTTTCTAAGAGAGAAAACGCACATGTTTATGCTGCCCGATTTCTAGCCAGCCGGAGTAGGCACTCAGCACTGAGCTGCCTATGTGTCCAGAGAAACTAGCCCCCCTGGCCGCCTGTGTGTCTAGAAGCAACCAGCCCTTGGCCGCATGCGCATATGTTTTGGAGTACAGCCACCAACTAGCTTCTCTCTTCAAAAAATCAAAACCAGCAGCTAGTATTTAGCAGCGCCTATATGTGTTCCAGCGCAGCCCGCCATCAGCCTTTTCCAAAAAGAAAGAAAGAGAAAGAGGCGCATCCTCCAAGAGTAGAGTAGCCTCCCCAAATTAGCCTTTTTGGGCCACCAAAGGTTATAAAACCTTTTTAATTAAAATCTCTTTGTCCCCTTCACACTTGGGGTTGTCCACACATGGGTTTCCTTTTTAACTCCAAACTGATGCCATTCACACTGTCCACCATGTCCCCGTGCCCACCTGCATACTATCCAGAGAAAAACAAAGGGTCGTGACATACCCCCTCTTAAAAAATAGCAAGCGTCCTCGATTGCACTCAATGGCACAGTAAGGCATCTTATGAGCCAAAGACTCCCCATATGACAAAAGCAATAGCCCTCAAGTGCATCTAGGTGATGAAAAAAAATCATCCTGCACAATAAGGTCACACCGTCACGTCAAAGTGACGAACAACTCTTGCTTGTTCCTTCAAAACCTGCAACAAAATTCTAAAACCAAGTGGAAACACGTTAATTGTGTTAGCCAAAAACAAAACCATGCATCATTCTACATATGGCACACATATGCATGACACATATATGCATTCGCAAACAATATGCTCCTCAGAATGCTCTACCTACTCTAAAGTAACAGTCTAAGGGCTGCTCACAAGTCTTACGCCCATGGACATCTCGTAGGACCCACAAGTGGTGGTACAACATGAGCATATGAAAGCACTCAATGCAAAAACAAAACATCCACTAAGTACTTCCCACATATGTCTCATGGCCATCCCGCAGGAGTCACACCCAGTGGTGCATCCATGAACATAATAAAGTACTTGATGTATCATACCAATATACATGCATCACATGACACAATCGAGAGTATTACCCAATGTATTCTCAATGGTACCAGGATCCAATGGCACCAGAATACAATAATACCTCAAAAAGTGTATGCATACATGCACAAATAGAGTTAGATCTATATAGCCATGAACCAAACCAACTCTAGGACTGCTTGCAAGGCTTATGTCCTCCATAGAGTCTCGAAATGTTAGCTCAGGTTGCCGTAGACTTTGAGCTCAACCAAACCATGCCATTCCAAAGGAGACCAACTCCACAAATAGCATCCTCTCAATATCCAATTGACCTATCTTGTGGTCAAGAACAGCCAGAACCATATGACAAAGATCAATGTCCAAATCTTCTTCAGTCATCATACCTTCGTTCCAAAGGCAACGTTCCAAAGGCAAAAACCATCTATGTTAACCATAGGTGTAGACAGAGTTATCCATAGTTGCAGTTATAGTTCAAGGTGCGGCCGACTATGAACCATACCCAACTTTACCATCTCATGTAACTAGAACACAATATCATAGAAGTCCCATAATCAGATGTACTGTCAGCCTCAGTACCTTCGGGTGAATACAAAGATGTCACCAAGCGACTCCTAGATGACAACTGAGCCTGTCTGTAAACAAGGAAGCGGAGGTGCTACCCCCCTCTTGAGCATCAGGCAATGCTCCAAACCTATGCTCTTTCTGAACCTGAATGAGCCGTAACAAGAGTCGGCTCCAACTCAAAGGCATCAAGATAAAGCTGCAATACCCAAGGTGAATCTGCTAAGTCACCCTCCTCCATCCACTTTGCATCCATCGATGTAATAGTTCTTGAACTTCATAAGATAGCGACGGGAAACTTTACCTTGTACCTGCCAGTATCTGCTCAGGAATAAAAACCTCTTCAAGTTCCTCCGCTTCCGTCTGAGCCTCATCTGATACATCCTCAGGTACCCAAAACCTGCTTGCACTCCACCCAACTGGTAAGCACAAGTCCCCAATGAAGCATAGTAGATCACCACTGCTAAACATAGAAAGAAACTGTCTTCCAAACCCATGAAGCCTCTATGAAGATACGACCAGTGGACAAACTATCGAAAGCCATAGCCTTCAACCCATGTTTTGCACCATAACACTTCAACTGCTTCTTGTTTCTGGCCGACTACTTCTTGTCCTTGGTGTCTTTTCTCCTGAGCTTCATCTTTAGCTTTTGCTCTTCACCTCATATAGGCAGCAAAGACACAATCCTGCACTACCTCCTGCACTTCCTTTTCACTTTCCACATGTTGAAGCTTTTGATGTGACTCTCACGAGACAACCACAAGCTCGCCCCATTAGGAAAGTTGGCGATTGTCTCGACCAGAGCAACCATGAGCTCGCCCACTTGAGAAGGCGGCGATGTCTCGGCAACGGAACCTTGTAAACCGGCCTCGGTCTTTAGACAAAACCAAAGGGCAGTGCAAAAACAAACTTGCACACAGAACACTTCAACACCATTGAGGACCTAGAAAAGGAAAACAAACAGGGGGAGCCAGAGTGCTCCTGCAAACAGTACACGGACATCGATGGGCCCCAAAACACAGTGGCACCCCTTGCGGTATTTCTTTCATTGATTATAAGAGCTTTGATTAAAAGAAAGCTGAAAACTCAGCCGATCACATTAGAACTCCTAAAGCCTGCAAAGACCCTGCATCATGGCTTCTTGTCCACTCGGCATCCACAAACAAGTCCAGCCATTGTTCACATCGAAAGACTCTCTCACATTGAGTCTGCATACATAAGCTTTCTCCCATTATCAGGGCTGTCCACAACCATCCATAGCCTCTCACCCTATGAACAGCATCACCATGACACATCCAGTGCTTCTGCATCACAACACACAGACTCCCAAACTGTCTCTCATAAGAGAACTCGCATCACAGCACAGCATGCCATACAGTAGACACACCTGTACACTCCCTCTCTACCTTCCAAGAATACTATCCATCTCTGTCATGGATTCCCTATCCCCTGTCCAATCAGTAGCAAGGCTGTACCAAACATGTGTCCACTTCTGTAACCGCTGCCTGCATGTGACCTATCTCCTGGAGAACCATAAACATGTTTCCTCGAGAAACCTACACCCTGTTTCCACATGAAACCCTTAGGCCTGTTTCCCTTTCAAACTTTTATCCTGTTTTCATAGAGAACCATTCACAGCACCATTCAACAATAGTGCCAACAAAGGCATACATCTAGTTACCTGTTTCCTCATGAAACATCTGGAAACATAGAGATGCCCATAGCTGTAGGTCCCTCTATTCCGTTCTAGTAGGAAGAAAACAATCTACTCCATGAGCACGCAGCCATGCAAGCTTGCATCACTTCCATGCAAAGAAACACTTTCAATTGACAATTCAGCACTGTGCTGCCTATGTGTCTAGATAAACCAGTCCCCCTGGCCGCCTGTGTGTCTAGAGCAACCATCCCTTGGCCGCCTGCGCGTATGTTCTAGAGTACAGCCACCAACTAGCTTCTCTCTCCAAAAAAGCAAAACCAGCGGCGGGCGGCAGCACCTGTATGTGTTCCAGCATAGCCCGCCACCAACAGCCTTTTCCAAAAAGCAAGAAAGAGAAAGAGGCGCATCCTCCAAGAGTAGAGTAGCCTCCCCAAATTAGCCTTTTTGGGCCACCAAAGGTTATAAAACCTTTTTAATTAAAATCTCTTTGTCCCCTTTACATTTGAGGTTGTCCACACATGGGTTTCCTTTTCAAATCCAAACTAATGCCATTCACACTGTCCACCATGTCCCCATGCCCACCTGCATACTGTCCAAAGAAAAACACAGGGTCGTGACACCGACTCTCTTTGATTGGATTTTGACTCTGAGGTATCCTCTTTAGAATCAGATTCCGAGGTTTCTTCTTCTTGTCCTTCTTTTTCTTTTTGGAATCTTTGTTTGTTTTCTTTAGGACTCCTTCAGCTATGGCGACTCCTGCTCTGCCACCACTTGTTCTCGAAGGTCAGGGCTTCCAGGTCGTATAAGGTTACTACCGTTTGGAGCTTCTCCTACAATCCTCTCACAAACCACTAGCTCAGTGTGGCTGAAATGGGACGCTTAGGCCGGTCCAAGCGCATCAACATTGCTCTGGATTCGGTCGTGTAGTCTTTTGTTGGCCTCTTTTTCGGTGTCATCTTCTGTAGCTTTTCTGGCACTTCCGTTATGGTCTTGTCTTTTCTGAATCTCTTCAAGAAAGACTTCTTTAGCTCCTCAAATGTCTGGAAGTGCTCCAGTATTGGGCGTACTAGCTGGTATTGTAGCAAAATACTCTGTCTTTGCTCCAACAGAGCTCTTTTTTTGCTTGGAACGTGGTTTCAAAAGCAAAAATGTGGGCATCTGGGTCCTCCTCACTCTTGCCTTTGAATTTCAAGTAAATGAGGGACATTCTGCCCATAATTGCTAGTTCTTCTCCTTCCTGAGCTTCATGCCTCCTATTTGGTGGTTCTTGACGATCTTCTTCCTGATTCCTTGGTGGTTCTGGAATCAGTCTCTCGTGCTACTGTGGAATCCCGTCCGGTTCCTGATGATCTTCTTCCTGATTCCTTAGTTGTTCCAGAATCAGTCTTTCCAACTGGTTGTGGAATCCCGTCCGGTTCCTGATGATCTTCTTCCTGATTCCTTAGTTAGTTGTTCCAGAATCAGTCTTTCCAACTGGTTGTGGAATCCCATTAGCTTCCTTTATTCTCCGTGCCCGCTCCATTGCTCTTATGATTCTCTAGTTAACATTCCTAACACTAATTAGTGTGTGCTTTCTTTCTAGGTTGCTTTTGACTAGTTCACTCTTGTGACTGTGCATGACTTAACCTATACTAGCTCCTATATCTCTGCTCCCATTCCTGGCATATCATTCCCCAGCAGGATCGCCAAAAGTGTCGGTGTCTGGTCTAGACTCGGCACTTACATGGTTTCAAACCACCTAGTCGACTAATACAACTATGCGCAACACGATAAGTTAATGTTAGCGCGCTGTGTCGCCGATCTGCATATTGCAAGGGACCTAGTTACCAAGGTTAGCTCCTGCATCTACTGAGATCTTGGGCTTAGCTCCTGATTCTATTTCCAGATAGGAGTCACTTCCGGACATGAATGACCTTAGACTTGGACTCCAGTTATTAGAAGACATGTTTAAACAGAAAACATTGATGCAACGTAGAAAACACTATAAAGAACAATACCAATAATCACTGTATATCAGAGTTAAGACTTAACTCAAAGTACAATGCCCTAGTCCACCGTTGACACTCCCTATCCTCCTCCCTCTCGATAGTGTTTCTTTTTCCTTTTACATCATCTCAGGTACTACCCGTTGGCAAGATTTGGTTACAAGGTTGTTATAAGAAAGTTGTTGCTCAACATATTTACAAGATGGCAAGACTGGGCACCGGCCGTCGCCGGTGGTTGGATGACCCCCAACATCCTTATCCTTAGTTATGGAGATAGTGATGTGGCTAGCATTTGAAGCTAGCAAAACTGACCTGGTAGCATACTGATCAAAAGGGAAGGCGGTGCAGCTGAAGGAGACGAAGGTATGGTGAATGGTTAAGCAAGTGGAGGTAGCAATTGAAGGGGGATCTTAACAAGTGTACAATACTAGTGGCGAGGCTGGGCACCAATCAGGCATCCCCACATCAGTGGTGTGTTGACGAGCTTGTTGTGTGTGAGGTAGTGTTGTGAGCGCAAGTTCCCCACAGTAGCAACGACACCAGTAGTAGAGACGTGCATCCTTAATTGGGCAAAGAAGAGAACCTTGGTAGGTACAGAGTAAAGCCTTACTAAGATGAGTAGATGATATAGCTGACTGGTGGAGACAGGCTATCAAATGACAATCTGGTGTTATTGATGAACGTGGGCAGCACAAGCAATGTGTAGATAACCTGTAGACTTGAGGATGGCCAAGTGGCAGGAAAAGTAAGGTTAAACTACTTGAGCGCACAATGGAGAGAAGACAAAGTGGTAGAGGACTCTGCGCATAGTGCAACATGTGGCTATTGCTAACAGGTCAAATGATTGCCGGTAGTACCATATTGCAAGATCATTCAAATTTTTAACACTTGAAATGGTTACTCTTCAAATGGTCATCTTTCACATCCCTAGCCTTAGCTTTAATTCCTAGTTTCTTACTCTAGTTTTTGGTTTTCTATTTAGACATGATGGAGTCTCAATACTTAATTGATTGTATCAACTGGCCTCTCCCACAAAGAATAAGACTTTTTATAAATGTCTATATTTATATATTGCATTATATATATTTTGGGCCACACATGTACACACAGACACACAAAATATATATAGCTTAAAACATATATGTAAACCCTATATTTATATTTATATTTATATACTACATTATAAATATATTTATATATTTATATTTATATACTGCATTATATATATTTTAGGCCACACACATGCACACACACACACAAATATATATGGCCATATATGTGTGTATGTGTGTGTGACCTAAAATATATATAACCTAAAGATACACACACACTATACATACATACATACACACATACATACATATGGTGTGGGAAGGCTATGGGTTGCGGTCGTCCGTTCTTTGTGAATAACATTTACGATGTGGGCAATGTTTCAATGAGCTTTGAGGTTCCTGTCTCCTCACGTGGTGATGCAGGGAGTCAAGCACTTATGCAAATGGAATCATGAGTTCCTTCATCCTTCATTATTTCCATATGTATATACTGTTGAAATACATTAGCTGTGTGCAAGAACACAATCAACACTTGTTTGCTCTGGTAGAACTGGCGCTTTCTCGGGGTATCAGATTGTTTATGCCGGTAGAAGCAACTTTTCGGGTACTTTCATTATGGTTAAACTTGCAGCCATGTGTTGCATACAATGACCCACATGGACAGTGGATGGTGGTGCAGTGTCTCATTGCTGGTGAGATTTACGAGTTTGCTAGTATATATGCTTCACAGACATCGCTTCATAGAGTGAAACTTTGGTGCTCCATCCGGTGTTACCCATGGGTTACAAATGCATTTCTCACAAGGGATTTCAATAACTCACCTAGCCATGAGGATAACCCCTCACATCGTTCCCATATGTTGCTGACTGAGCAAGTAGACTGGCATAGTATGATTGAGGGTTTGCATGCTTTGGATCTTTGGAGACGGCTCATGCCGAACACTCCTGGATTCACATTCTAGCATAATGCTCAGTCGTACTATTTTGCCCGTCTTGATCGATGTTATTTGTTAAATGCAAATCAGTATGATGCCTTTACATGCTGCATATGGATTGACCACACAATGTATCTGTCTGATCATGCCCCATTGTGGTTAGCTCTATACTTTGGAATGGGGGTTCATGACCCACCTCTGCCACATAAACGATTACTTCTCATAAACAATAGTTACCTCACTCATGATGCATTTGTTGCTGATTTGGTACACTCGGTTGTGCAACCCCTTTTGCTATAGTTGAATGAGGATGTTGACAATGCATGGCATTGTTTTGTTTCACGCATGCAAATGCTGATAAGGGATGCAAGTGGTACATGGGTGCTTTATGAGAGAGGGTGGCAGAGGCCAAAAGGATTGTGCAGTCTTACACTGCACTTAGTCATACAAGACCACTGATTGTCAAGGAAAATGTCACACTAATGGATGCTAAATCTTGTATCAAGGACAATGATGAACGAAAGATTGCAAAGTGGCAAGTGCATGGCAAAAATCAATCCTTGATAAGGGATGCTCTTCCAAGTGCTTTTTCAAAGGTCTCCATGCCTCTAGACAAAAGCAAGGCATAGCACATGTTATGTTGTTTGATGGCACGTGGACCTCTACCAAGCAACAACTTGCGGAAAAATGTCACTCTCATTTCAGGGATTTGTTTGCCCGCCCTATGCCACTTACACAAGATGCATTGGCTACTCACACTATGCTTTTGGATGAGGTTGCACCAATCCTATCACTTGATGAGGCACAAGGCTTGGAACAGTCCTTACGAAGGAAGAACTACAGGATGCACTTAGAGGTTTGGGCAAATGGAAATCTCTTGGGTGGGATGGTTTGACGGTTGAATTCTTTCACACATTTTGACCGGAATTGAAGCTTCCATTGCTATGCATGATCAATCAATGTTGGCGTGATAACATGTTGCCTCATTCTTGGAAGGAAGGCTTGCTGAAATCACTACCAAAAAAGCAACTCTGTGAGAATTTAGGTGACTGAAGGCCAATCTATCTTATGCCCATTGTTTATAAATTGGTCACAAAAATGATAGTTATTGATCGAATGGGCTTTGGACCCAAAATGTGAAATGTGATTTATTGGCTATACCAGGGGGTACTGCTAAATGCATTTTTGGTCGGGAACTTTTGGTCACTTGGACCTTGGGTAAATCGGTACATCACGACTACCCACTTAGTGCGTTACTTTATGCCATTGCCACACATCCCTTGCTTATCTAGCAGGGTAGCTTGCATGGTATTGTGATGCTGGATGGTTCTCACTTTGTGGCACAGGCCTATGCTGATGACTCCTTCTTCTTCCCTAGAAATAACCCAGCGGATTTGCAACGGATTATGGATGCCCTAATTTATAGGCTGGCAGCTCGATTGCATGTCAATTTTTGAAAGTCGAAGCTGTTATCAGTCTGCCACTATCTCTGGCATTCTAATCTTTGGCTAGGTCAGATTGTTCCACCCGGTCAATTAGTCAGGCATTTGGGATACCCAATTGGTTAGGATGTTTCTTTGAAAGATGAGGTGGCATGGGTGCTGACTCAATTGGAGTGCAAAATTCATTACTGGAAGCTATCCACTTGGCCTTTGCATGTCCACTTGCAGTCGATCATCATGGCGTACATTCAGTTTCACCTTCTTTTGTTACCCTGCACTAGCAAGCAGATTGATACATTTATGTCTCGTGCCATTGCCTGTCTCTTAGCAACATAATCGGATCGCAAAGGGCTTCATATGCTCAAATATGCTTATGTGTGCTCGCCCAAAATGCATGGGGGCCTGAACATTCTCGACATTCACTGTCACATGCTCGCACGTAAGGCCACATTGCTATTGACTTTGTCCATCAAACACAGCCCTGGACAAAGATGTTGGTAGCCATGTGTGCACACATGAAAGTAGATGCTTCTGGTCACTGGGTTTTGGATCACTCAGATGTCATTTTTGGTCATACTATTGGGTGCATACCAGGTTGCCCTTATGCCACTTCCTTGATTACAGCTTGACAGCAAATCTTATGTTTTATCCATTGGTTAGGTAGACCTCCACATACATGGAACTAACTCCGATCCCAGAGCATTCATTGGAGTCAAGCCTTTCCTCGGCCTTTAGTGGTTTGGATCACCCAAGAAAGGCTTGTCATCTATCGACTTTGGGAATACGTATGGTACAGGATGTGGTTCATGAGCATGGTATGGTTCTCTCTTTCCCCATGGCCACCAGGCAATGGCATCTGGGCATGCATCATAGGCCGATATGGCATGCCATAGCTGAACTTCTGGCTCCATTTCAGCCAGTACCCCCTCTCGAGGAGGAGGATTCATTACAGGATTGGCATTTTAATCGTCAGCAGCCGGGTGATGCCTCATTCCCATTCCATCTCCTCATTGCTTCCAAGGCCTACCGTTTGCTCATTCCTCGGCCTAAGATAGTGGAACATGGAAACGTGCTATGGCACTTGAATAAGCCTTTGCTCTGGTGGAAATCGAGTTTGAAAAAGGTGTGGAAGTCAAAGTTTCCACTTAAGAAGCGGGTCTTTTTTGGCGATGCATATTACGATCGCACTACCGGTTGGCACTCTGCTAGCCTAAAGGCGTATTGCTCCAGCTTTATGTCAGTGTCGTCGCCTTATGCCCAAGACCATACCTAAGTTGTTGTGGAGTTGCTTGCATTCCCACGATTTTCTTCAACATTTGACAGCACTACTACAGTATAGATTCCCTCGACACCACTTTGGGTGCCTTTTTTGGATTTTTGGCAGATTGTCCTCGGCTTTATCGGGGTATGATGATTTCTTCGCATGGGTGTGCTGATGGGCTCTTTGGACCATCTACTGGACTAGAAATCATAAGCACTTTTTCGGTGATGTTCATCCCTTCCCCTATTTCGGTCTCTTCGCAATTGCTATAATCTTAATGAGCTTTCTCTCCAGTAGTTTAAAGAATTTTCCTAGTTTTTCTAGTTCATTCTCATAGTTCCACTCGCTTCGAGTGACCATGTCTGTACAATTTACTATTTAATATAAACAGTTGTTTCACAAAAAAGTGTGTGTGTGTGTGGATAGATATATATATTATTTTTGTGTGTGTATAGCCTGAGGCTAGAGGGTTGTTTTGTTCCAATGTATATACAGCTTATAAATAAATAAATAAATACTAAAATACATATATTCTAATAGATTTTTAGCCATGTGTGTGTGCGCATACATGCGCATTATATATATTTTAGGCCACACACATGCTCACGCATGCACGCATGCACATACACACACACACACAAATATTTATAGCCTAAAACATATATTTTAGGCCACACACACACACACACACACACACACAAATATACATAGCCTAAAACATGTATAAGCCCTAATATATATATGTTTATATTTATATTTTGTATTATATATATTTTAGCCCCCCACACACACACTCTACTGTAGTAGCGGACTGGGATGCCCGTTGTGCAGGCACACTAAATCGCTAGGGTCCTCTCTAGGGCAGTATACCCTCAGGAGTTGGCACATGCTAGGGAGATGGTGACCTCTCTGTCCCACTCCACTACGCACTCACACAGACTCAAGAACGGAACACCACACAAGAGCTACCTAAGTGACATACACGCAACACAAGATAGAAGTAGGCAATAGTTGGGACATCATAAGACCATGTATTGCATTGGGGATCCTCCCTTGGTACAACAGGCTCTCTATATACATGGGCGTGCCCCTTGGGCTATCATGAGCGAGGTGCTAAAAGTGGTCACTAACAGCTGCCTTTGGAGTAGGTGAGAGCGCCAAGCACAAATAGGTGACAGATGCCGTTGAAGTGGGTGAGAGGCGCCGAAGAGTAGGTGGGCGCCGCTTCGTCGGTCAAGTGGGTAACCAAACTTGGAAGTGGGGTTACCAGATATTCCCACTTTGTGTGGCTGGTGGTTGGCCTTGTGGGCGCCCTTGAGGTTCACGAACTTTGGGATGCCTGATCTTGGGGTTCACACAGTGAGGATGCCAACTTGGGGATGCCCGATCTTGGGGTTCACACAGTGAGGATGTCGACTTGGGGATGCCCGATCTTGGGGATTCAGGGGGCTTGGGTGCTAGACCATGGGTAGTGAGGGTGACTACATGTACACATGGCTGAAAATCTATATATGGCCTAATAGATTTTCAACCATATGCATGTGTGTGTGTGTGTGTGTAATAAAATATGTGTTATGTAAAATACATATAGCCTAATACATTTTCAGCCATATGTGTGTGTGTACACGCACGTGTGTTTGTGTGGCCCAAAATATATAGCATAATATATGTGTACGTGTATATGTGTGGCTATATATGTGTGTGTGTGTGTGTGTGTGTGTGTGTGTGTGTGTGTGTGTGTGTGTGTAATACATAAATATATACATATTTATATATGTTTTCGGTTATGTATCTATTAGGCTATATATTTTGTGTATGTGTGTGTGTATAGATATATATACATATATAAATACAAAAATGGAATGAAATACATATAGCTTAATATGTGTATGTGTGTAGCCTAAAATGTATATAGCTTGAAGATATATATGGCCTAAAGATATATATATGTTTAGGCTATATATATATATGTGTAAATAGTAAAATATATACCTTATTAGAGATATATATATATATATATATATATATATATATATAATTAGGCTTTAGGCTATATATGTGTGTGTGGGACTATATATATGTGTGTGTGTGTGTGTGAAGCTTATATATATATATAAAAATACAATAAAAAGGAGAGCAAGAGTCTTGTTTTTACCCATTAAAAAAATACACAGACAATAGCGACAAATCCAAAGGGTTGTTTTGTTTCAATGTTTTAACGCACATTAAATAGACTTCTATATGCATTCCCTAAAAAAAAGAGCAGGAGTCAAAAAAATACAGAGACAATAGAAAGGGACAATTTGTTCCAATGTTTTAACAAACACGATAAAATATACACCAAAAACATTGATACATATAGGAGTCGTACGCTTGGGATGCAGAATTGTCGCAAATGACTGAAGTTGGTGGGAGACAGTGAAGCGCAGCAATTCGGGGAGCACTCACCTGAGAGCAGTTCGGGGAGCAGTCGCCTAAGAGCAGCTCGGAGAGCCAGTCAACTGAGGAAAGAGAGTCGTCCCGCTGGCGAGTAGCATGGAGGAGACAGTGAAGCGCAGTAATTCGGGGAGGAGTCGGCTAAGACCAGGTCGGAGAGCAGTCGGTGTGGCAAGAGGTAGTCGGTTGACATGCGGCGGGAAGAGGGAGAAGCGCAAGAGGAAGTCGTCTGAGGCAAGAGGCAGTCAGCGAGAATAGGGAGAAGCGACTAATATGATGCAGGACATGTGTACCACGAAACGTGCATTGCACAATTGCTACCAACTGTCGCTCCCACAAACGCAAATCTCGAACCTCCTGGAACGCCGCCACATGGTTGGTTTGGGAAAGTCTTTCTTAAGATAATATAGAGATACACATGTTCTAGACTCCACTTATCAGATTAGGGAAATAGTCATTAGTGTGCTAAAAATAAGCTACCTCCACGTAGGGCAGTGGAGAGGCTCAACACACAATCTTAGCGGGCTCAGACGAGAGATATGAAGGTATGTATGAAAGTCTCTCTTGACCTTGTTAGGAGTCACTTTTCGAACTGGGTAGAGGAGAGGGTCAACACGCATTCTTAGCAGGCTTAGACGAGAGATAGGAAGGTATGTATGAAAGTCTTTCTTGACCTTGTTAGGAGTCAAGTGGGCCTCTTCTCCTTGTGTAGTGTGATCGTGTTCTGTTCTAAGTCTCAGCGGCGGGCTCAGACGAAAGATAGGAAGGTATGTATGAAAGTCTTTCCTAACCTTGTTAGGAGTCAAGTGGGCCTCTTCTCCTTGTATAGTGTGATCATGTTCTGTTCTGGTAAGCCTCCCTCTAAAGTTGACTCTAAAGTTGATAGTGGTAAATAGCTCTAAGAGGACATCTTTCATGATAGGGTGGTCTCTCAGGTTTTTTTACTTAGGAAAGGGGTTTTTCAACATTCTATTCACTAAAGGCCAAGGAGTCTATGAGCTTTTTGCAAGGGCACCTCTATTTATGGGTCATAGACTAGTGCATGCAATGGCTTTTGATCCTCTTTTTGATGTAAACAAAAGCATGATAGAAGCTTGTCCTGTTTGGGTTGAGATAGTAGGCTTGCCCCTTTGGCTAAGGCCTACATTGAGCGAGATCACTAGCGCTATTGGTCTAGTTCTTTATTTGCCAAAAGATTATGTTGGAGGTCATCAAGCCAATAATATATGCAGTTCATGAAACACTATGGTGGAAACCCCCAAGACCTTAGAGGTAGAATTAGGAGAGCTGGGTAAGTTGGAGCTGAACTTGAAATTTGGGCCATTTTTGGGCGCTTGCTTTAGACATGGTGGCTTTAGGCACATAGCAAAAAACTGTGTTAGGGGGGATACAGGTAAAACCAGACAGTGAAGTAAAGGAGATGGGAGAGACTTGTGGAGATAATAG
This sequence comes from Cibotium barometz, assembly GCF_041138505.1. NCBI lineage: Eukaryota > Viridiplantae > Streptophyta > Polypodiopsida > Cyatheales > Cibotiaceae > Cibotium > Cibotium barometz. The sequence continues at coordinate 23,450,273 of NC_141109.1, forward strand.
GGCTAAGGGAAAGGAGACATGCACTGACAGAACTGAAGAAAGAAAAGGGAAGGAGACCTTATACAATGAAGGGAAAACTCAAGGTGAGGGAGATTGGAAAAAAGTTGAAGGGAAAACTAATTTAAGACAGGCTAAAGAAAAGGCTAGGAAAGCTCTCAACAAAGGGGTTGTTAGAGAAAATCAAAGGAATAGGTCTTCAAGTAATTTGAGTCCTCTGTTGTATTCAAGTCCCTTTAGTCCCTTGGGTGATGAGGATAGTGGGACCTCTTCTATTCAAAAATTTAACTGGTAGGTGGAGGAGGCTTGGAAAGAGATACAAAAAGGCGGGGCTCATAGAGGGAATGAGGAGGAAGTGGACATGGTACCAGAAACAACTTTAACATGAGTAAGTCATTAAATGTTAATGGATGTACATGGAATGTTACATGAATTAAAGATAATTAAAAAAAACTCTACTTTTTGGGGACTAGTTAAGGAGTGGGATCTCTCTATTATGACTATCAAAATGAACATAACTTGTTTGGTCTTAAGTCTATTAGAAAAGATAGACATAAAGATTGGATTGTGCTATATGGGGGAGTGAATCGTGGCTTTAGTGGAGTGATGACTGTTATGAAAAGTAGTTTAAAGCCTAATATTGTAGCTAATCATCCTAATGGTAGGGTATTGGTAGTGGAGATTCTAGTAGATGGGGAAAGAATGTGGGTAGTGAATATTTATGGGGCCCATAATGATAAAGTTAGAAGTGGGATGTGGGAGTGGATCGCTAATCTAAATATCCAGGGACAATGTATCTTTTAACATGGTTGAGAAGTAGAGGGATAGGTGTGGCCTGGATAAGGACTTGAAGGAGGGGTAGGTGAAACTCATTCCTAAACAAGCAGCCTATGGACAGATTCAATCATTGGAGACCCATTACCTTGTTGACTATTATATATAAAATCCTGGCCAAAATTATTGCTATAAGGATTACCCCCGTCTTCCAAGAAATCATCTCCAAGAGGCAATATGGATTTTTAAAATGTAGGTCTATCTATGATAACATTTATGCTACTATATTGGGGAGAGATCTAGCTTTGAGAACACATTAGAAGTGCATATTATTATAACTAGATCTTGAGAAGGCTTATGACAGGGTGCATTGGTCATTTGTGGCATAGGTGATTAAAAAATTGGGGTTTGGTGTTAGGATTGCTACATGCATATATACCCTTACATTGGGAGGACAGTCTAAGTTGATGTTGAATGGGAGGTGGGGCGGGAGGGTTTGAGGTGAATAAGTTAGTAAGACAGGGTTGTCCTCTTGCTCCCCTATTATTTTCTATTGCTTCTCATCCTTTGATAGTGGCGCTGGAAGATGCTTATGCTGAAGAGAGGGTTACTGGACTCAAGTTGAGTAATGGTGCGCAGCTGATTATACAATGCTTTGTAGATGACTCTTTACTCTTTTTGAAAGCAGATGATGACAATGTGAGACAAGATTTATGCATTATTTAGGAGTTTGCAGATGTCTTTGGGTCCAAGTGCAATGTACAAAAGTCCAAAATAATAAGTCTGTTTGACTTTGGGCATACATGATGCAGCATGTTTTGGTTGCAAAAGGAGTGTGGAACATTGTGCAGGGTACGGATATACGTCCAGGTTCTTTTGGGGTAGAAGTAACAAACAAATAGCTGAATGACTAGGCCCTAGAGAGATTTTGTTAGAAGCTTAAAAAATGGGAAGGCATTAGAATTCCATTCCATGATAGGGTGACTATATGCAATACTGTGCTGAATGCTTACATTATGTTTTTATGCCCTATGCTAGAATTTGGGAAGTGCCATTGGCAAAAGATTGTGAGGCCCATAAGGGATTTCCTATGGACAAATCGAAGCTCTAGTAAGAAGGTTTCAACCTAGCTTACATGGGATAAACTAAGCTTACCCACGATTGAAGGAGGCATTGGTATTCTGCATCTCCCTTCTGAGACTGTAGCAAGGATGGCTTTACTTCTTCCTAAGTGTCTTCAGTAAAAGGAGATATGGACTAAGATGTTGAAGGAGATTGTGGAAGAATCCCATATTTATCTTGAGGAGGGTAGATGGCAATGACCAGGATGGAAGGATAAACTCTTTTCTTATGCCCCTCTTAAAATCACAGGATCTCCTCTTTGTAGAAGGCTTTGTAGTAAATGGAAAGAGGCTTTGAGGTTGATGGTTTGGGATGGATGTTGCAGAGCTTCAGGAAATTCTCTCTTAAGCATGGGAATTTGGTGGACCCATAATTTCAACCCTCCTTTAGCTCTTGAGGGTTAAGGAGGCTATCTAACTGCTGGGATGAAACCTCAGTGGGGTGGAAAGAACCTGAACATCTAGAAGAGGAATTTGGAGTGTCTCCCAGGGAGGGGCAGTTAGGTAGACAGGTGATTGAGGAGGTACAAAAGGATTGGACATCTATAACCTTTGATGAATCCTGTTGGATAAAGGTTGGGTTTGGTACAATGGCGTAAAACTGGACAAAGGGGCAACAAAGGATTTATATAAGGAATTAAGAAAAAGTGAGGAGAATGTAACAAAATCTGGAGGGTAAACTGGAGCCCAAACAGTTGGAGAACGAGATGGACAACAATATGGGAGATTAATATTCCCACAAAATCTCAAGTCTTTCTTTGGAGAGTATGCCTGTGGGCTTTACCCATTGGGGCTAAGCTGCTTCAGAGAAACTTCACCAGTGGTTGCTGTCCCAGGTGCAAGGCTGCTCTTGAAGATGGGAAACATGCCTTTTGGGACTGCCTTGCTATTAGAGGTACTTGGACCATAATTGGGAAATGGGTCTACTGTAATATAGGGATACAAGGCCAATGGGGGGACTGGATTTTAGGGGAATGATTAACTAATGATGTTGTTGCCATATATATAGGTAGTGATGTGTGTGAACACACTTAGGACCGCCGGGGCACTTTTTCCCTCTTTAGGAGGTTTTTTCCCCCGGCTTGTATATACGCCCATCATTCTAGGGCTAACTTATCTTTTGTACATTGACACAATCTAATACACTTTGTGTTGTGTGCATTCTTGTTTCTTCTTCTCCAAGCTTTGTGTGCTTTCCTGCAACCTTAATTCCAACAATTGGTATCAGAGCAGGCATCGGCTCCCAGGGCTACGCCACCGGCACCCTCCGACTCACGTTCTCCGATTGAGGTGAGCTTTCACGAGCGCTTGCAGGTCCTTGAACTCTGCAAATAAGCCCGTATGGTTTTGCGTTCTCAGAAATCGCATCTGAGGTCGCTTCGGGCTCCGTTTTTGCATTTCAAGTTCTGCACAGGTGTTTTCGTCATTTTCTGTAGAAATTTCGACAGTGCAGTTTTCTGCAAAACAGGCATACGTATTCTATTGTGGACCGTGCTACATAGCACGAGTTGTTTTCTGTTCAGTCTTTGCTTCATTACAGGCAGCTTTTGCATCAGTTTCAGTCAGTGGCCATGGCTGATAACAGCAATGATGTATTTCGCATGTTGTCTGCTGAAGACAAATGGATGGAGACAGCAACTACCCACTTTGGGCATACATGATGCAGCATGTTTTGGTTGCAAAAGGAGTGTGGAACATTGTGCAGGGTATGGATGTACGTCCAGGTTCTGTGGATGTAGGATCTGTTGAGGATGTTGCAGGTTCTAGCAGCTCTACTGTTGCTGCTGTTTTACCCACTACTGAACAAGCTCGTTGGGATGGTAAAGATGCACAGGCTCATGCCTTGATTGCACTTTCTGTCAAACGTAATATCACCCCACATATTCGTTCAGCTAAAACAGCAAAACAGGCTTGGGATATTCTAGCTGGTTTGTATGCAGGTCGTAACGAGGCAAAAATCTCTTACCTGCGTAAAGAGCTAGAATTGAAGATTATGCAGGAAGATGATGACATGAATGTTTTTCTTGCTGAGATTAAAGATCTCAAAGAACAGTTGATTTCTGCAGGTGAGATTATTCCTGATCATTCTCTTGTGCAGACTGTTCTTGATGCTTTACCTGAGACATATCAGACTTTTGCTTCCACGTGGAGACTTCTTGCTGAGGACAGACCTGATGCTGTCAAGTATGATACTTTAGTCAACAAGCTCTTGCAAGAAGCGCAGTCCAAGCAAAATAGGGCCAGGCAGCGTGCAGTTGATCAAGCATTTATTGCTGCCCAGCAGCAGAGAAGAAGTGGTAAGGCAGCCCCTTCCACTGTTTCTTCTCCTATTAGTAGGTCTGCAACTTCTTCTCCTTCCACAGGTAGCAACAATAAGTCTGAGAAGGCTCTTGATAAAGGCAAGAAAAAGACCAGGTGCAACTATTGTAAGGCAAATGATCATGTCATTAAGAATTGCCCTAAGCTAAAGGCTAAAGAGGCAAAGAAGAAAGAGTCAAATGCAGCCACAATAGTGGATGCTTCTACAAATGCAGATTCTGCAAATGTTGTGCAGGATACAGAATGGGCATTTAGCGTGTATTGCCAGTATGACCCATCTGTACATGATGCATGTTTGGCAGTTTCTGTTGACTCTAATGTATGGTATTTTGACAGTGGTGCTACAAAGCACATTACCTCACATCGTGATATGTTCACTTGTCTTGAGGCTGTCTCTAATGGGAATACTGTCACATGTGCCAATAATGCTTCTTACCCAGTGAAGGGCGTTGGTAAAATTATGCTTACTACTGCAAATGGCAGCGCTTTCACACTTTCAGATGCTCTGTATGTGCCAGGGATAAAGAAGAATCTATTGTCTGTCTCTGCGCTTGCTAGACTTGGACTTGTAGTCAAATTTGTGGATGACAGATGTACTGTTCATGATTTGACTTCTGGTGATACGATTATTGCATCTGGCACCTTGTTTCGTGGGTTGTATAAGCTCAATTCTTATGACAAGTGTGTGGAAGATTCAGCAAATGCAGTTTCTGATAAAAAGGCAGTTTCAGATGCAAAACTATGGCATGCTCGTTTTGGTCATCTGAACTTTGCTAGTTTGCTGCGTTTGCAGAAATTTGATATGGTTGCTTCATTGCCCCCTCTTGAGGCACCATTGAAACATGTTTGTGAAGGCTGTATTTTGGGCAAAATGCAGCGTTCTGCGTTTCCAAAGGATGGTTCTGTGCGGGCTACTCGCAAATTGCAACTTGTACATAGTGATGTATGTGGGCCTATGCAAACTCCGTCATTTGGTAAACACTTGTACTTCATGACTTTCATTGATGATTACTCAAGGCATGCATGGGTATATCCACTGAAGGCAAAGTCCGAAGTGTTTTTGTACTTCAAACAGTTTTTTCTTATGGTTGAAAATGTATCCAATTGTACTGTGGGCACCCTCCGTTCTGATCGAGGGGGGGAGTACTTGTCTAAAGAGTTTGATGCATTTCTGGCTAGTCGTGGGATAAAACACCAATGTACAGTGCCGTATACCCCTCAGCAAAATGGTGTTGCTGAGAGGAAAAACAGGTCACTTATGGAGATGGCATGATGTATGGTCAAGAGCCAAGCTTTGCCACATGCTTTTTGGCTTGAGGCTGTCATGTGTGCTGCATATGTACTCAACAGGTGTCCCACTAAGGCCTTGCAGTCTATTACTCCATACGAAGCTTGGCATGGCAGGAAGCCTTCTATTGGTCACTTGCGTGTCTTTGGTTACTTGGCCTATGCTTTAATGCCTGTGCAACAACGCAGAAAATTGGATGATAAGGCTGTCAAATGCATTTTTGTTGGTTACAGTGCTGAGAGCAAGGGTTACAGATTGTATCATCCACAGTCAAAGCGTATCTTGATTAGTCGAGATGTTGTTTTTGTGGAAGATGTTATGCAGCCTTTGTTATCATGTACCAAAGAGACAGGTGTGAGCTCACGGGATGTATTTGATACATTGTTGCCTCTCTTTACAGGTGGGAATTCAAATGTAAGTCCTAATGAGGTAAATATTCAGCCTATGCAGATTTCAAACGACATCATAGATCAGCCTATTTCTGATGCAGATTTACAGGATGTAATTCATGAGGATAGGGCTGAAAATGAGCAGGCTAGAGGTATGCCTAAATGGCTGGTGCAAACCTTGCGTGATAGTAAAATTGATGCACCTATATCTAGTCGTACTCGTTCAGGTTTTCAGCATGCCTCTTATGCATCAGATTGTTATGCTTTGGCTGTGTCTAGTATGTGTGAAGAGGAAGAACCTCTTTCATTTGATGAGGCACAAAAATCAGAAAATTGGTTGGCTGCAATGCAAAGTGAATATGATGCTATAATGAAGAATGGTACATGGTCTTTGTGTGATTTGCCTATTGGTAAAAAGGCCATTGGATGTAAGTGGGTTTTTAACTTGAAGCGAAAGCCAGATGGCAGTGTTGATCGCTATAAGGCTAGACTTGTTGCAAAGGGTTATGCTCAAGAAAAGGGCATTGATTTTGATGAGACCTTTGCTCCCACTTGTTATATGACTACGATTCGTAGCATTTGTGCATTGGCAGCTCATAATGGTTGGAATGTACATCAGTTGGACATAAAGACTGCGTTCTTGAATGGAGATTTGCATGAGGAGGTGTATGTATCGCAGCCTCGTGGTTTTGTTCAAAGAGGGCAGGAAAACAAAGTGTGCAGGTTGAAAAAGGCTTTATATGGTTTAAAGCAAGCTCCACGAGCTTGGTATGAAAAGATACATGCATATTTGACTGCACATGGTTTTCAGAATAGTCCAACAGAAAGCACTTTGTATGTTAAACGTGTGGATGATGTACATCTAATCATTGCTCTCTATGTCGATGACATGCTGCTCACAGGACCAAATGAGAGTCATATTGCTGATTTTAAGGCTGATTTGAATGCTTCTTTTGAGATGTCAAATTTGGGGCATTTGCATCATTATTTGGGGATACAAGTTAAGCAGTGTGATGGAGGTATTGCTTTGTGTCAAACAAAGTATATTGAGACATTGTTGCGGAGATTTGGCCTTGAAGACTGCAAGTCTATTGCTACTCCAATGAAGAGAGGTTTGAAATTGAGTCTTCATGATGCTGGAGATCACTTTGATGTCACACTCTATCAGACAGCTGTTGGTTGCCTCATTTATGTATGCATTACGAGGCCGGACATTCAGTTTGCAGTCTCACAGGTGAGCAGGTTTATGCATAGCCCAGGGTCTCAGCATTGGAAGACAGTTTAACGCATCTTTCGCTACTTGAGTGGCACCATACATCTTGGGTTGTTTTATCCCAAGGGGGGATCGGCGCCGCCAAATTTACATGCTTTTTCGGACTCAGATTGGGCTGGTTGCTATGACACAAGAGTGTCCACAAGTGGTTTTTGTTTCATGCTCGGTAGCTCATGAATATCTTGGTTGAGCAAGAAGCAACCTACTGTGGCCACTTCTAGTTGTTGTGAAGCTGAGTACAGGGTAGCTTTCACAGCTACGGTTGAGTGTGTGTGGCTCAAACGGCTTATGGCTGACTTGGGTGTTGGACAGGAGTCTGCCACCTCTATCTTCACTGACAGCCAGAGTGAATTGGCAGTTGCGAGAAACCCAGTTTTTCATGCTCGCACAAAGCACATTGAGGTGCATTATCACTATGTCAGGGAGAGACTCTCAGCAGGAGAGATCAGCTTGGCCTATGTGCCAACACAGGACAACCTCGCCGATCTTTTCACAAAGACGCTTCCTCGTGAGAAGTTCGAAGCTTTCGACAAAGCTTTGGGTTTGCTCCCCTTTGTGGACTGATCTACTTCGGGCATGGCACTCCCCTATACATGAGTGCCAGCTCTCGTTCACACCATCACTCCCAGGGGGGATTTGTTGCCATATGTGTGTGAACACACTTAGGACCGCCATGGCACTTTTTCCCTCTTTAGGAGGTTTTTTCCCCCGGCTTGTATATACGCCCATCATTCTAGGACTAACTTATCTTTTGTACATTGACACAATCTAATATACTTTGTGTTGTGTGCATTCTTGCTTCTTCTTCTCCAAGCTTTGTGTGCTTTCCTGCAACCCTAATTCCAACAATGGACATGCTGATTTAATCTTCAACATAATCAGGTTCTGCTATCTTTGGGAGATATGGAATACCAGGAACTGTATAGTTAGAGTTGATGTATAAATGTATATACATGTGCTGGTCTATTTACTATGTGAATAAGCTTAATAAGGAAGAGATGATGCAGATGATTCACGCCCTGCAAGCAGCAATAGTTTGATTCCTATGCCTTTTAGGGAGACTTTCATATATATTGGGCTGAGACTAATAGGTTCTTTTCTCTATATTTTCAAGAAATTACAGGGTTATATTTGAAGCCAAAGCCAGTGAAGTTTGGACCAAAGACCAGAAGGTGGAACCGTAAAGAGAAACATATTGTCTACACTTTTGTGGCCTTTATAGAGAACCCAGTTGGAACTAGACCAGTAATTAAAATTTGGACTAAGAAGGGTGAAGTTTTGGAGAAACAATCTCCTAAAGGCTACACTATTGAAGCCATGATTGAGGCTTGTATTCAGTTAGGGTATTAGATCTCAAGGGGAGAGTCTTCCTTTGTATTAGAAGATGATAGATGTTCTTTGGTTTGTGATTTTCTGAATAGGGTATGAATGATGTGAAATCTGATGTAAAGCTACTTTTTGGTAATATATACCTCCACGTAGTGTGTGCACTTAAAACCTATAAAAACTAAACACAATTTTGCAATATTTCCCTTTTAACCTACAACCTTTATTTTTTCAAAGATTATGACACTTTAGTTTAAATTTAGATTCGTTTTGTGACAAAATCATTTTTTACAAAGTATGTAGTATTGTCCCACGTAAATAAATGTGCCAGCAAAAGAACTGTGTATTCCCATTACATTTACATAATCAAGCAAGCTGCTAGCTACAGATCAAGCGAAAATATGGAACAAGAGGTGGAGGGCTTTCTGTCAGCGCTGGAGCGCCTGCGGCCTGCTCTCTCTGATCCTCACCATCAAGCTTCTCTTTCCCAGGTGCGTGGGCGTTTTTGTGTGTATGTGTGCGCGCGCTCAGTGATGTCAACCCTAATAGACAGACAGAGCCTTTTGAAACGGTTCAGGACCAACATGATCTGCCTGGTGGCACGATAAAAACTTGGCCAGGCCATACCCTAGGCACATCTACCCGAATCGATCTCCATTTTAGCTTACAAAAAAACATAAGACGCAAGACTATACGTTGCACACATTCATGTAGGTCATTCAAACATAAAAAAGCATTCACATTCCCGGGAAAAAAAGAAGAAGCATTCACGTATGTATGTCAAGAATGCGTTGCATAAAAAAGAATTCATGTGTGATTATAGATCGCCTTGAATGAGAATATTCGAATGCAATGTATGGATGATTGCCGTGAGGACGGCATTTTCTTCATGCCTTCTATGCATTAACACATGCTAGTACATATGAGGCATTGACATGTATGAAGACTACATGTGGGGGCATGAAACTGATTTTGGATCATGGAATTGATCTTGTTGAAAACAAAACAGGTTAGGCTAAAGCATAAATCAAAGACTGTTTAATGGATTTTTTGGGACATTATTATTAGATTATTTGATGAATGTCCTTGTATGATTTGCCGGGAATGAATGATTTTTGGAGGGTCAAGAAGAAAACTTTCTCAAGATTCTCATCCATCTGGCAAGAATGGAGCTATGAAGACTGAAGACAGGAAAGAGTCAAGGAATGTCCTAAATGTTGCAGAGGTGAAAGAGGGATCCACTATTGCAGCAAATAGGCACAAAGCTCCCAGAATTCTGGCCAGAGTCCGTGAAAGCCTTCAAACACCATCTTGCAACAAACATACTTGTAAAGGTTATCAAAGGGGTTGCTGGGCCCAACCACAGTTCCATTTGGGCTCCAGAGCATCCTCAGCTTGATGCTAGACCTACATCGATCATGTGCATCACTCAATTCTTGGCATCCTTTACAACTAGAGCTCACTATCCAAGTGTTTGCAGGGTAGCTCGACAATTGACTGAGGCTGGCTAGCTGGAACAATAGCCTGGGAATCATCCTCATACTCATTTGGTTCTCCAAGAAGTGGTGGCTCATCAATAGTGGAAGCTGGGACATGCTCATCAAAGGCAACATCCTTGCTGACAACAACCTTGTTTTGCACTGTGTCATACAACCTGTAGCCTTTGGAAAGAGAGTTATATCCCAAAAATACAAGCTTCTTGGACTTCGAGTCAAGCTTTTGTCTTTGCTTCTTTGGAATGTGAACATAGGCATTACTCCCAAAAACACGAAAATGGGAGACATTTGGTTTCCTACCAAAATAAACCTCATATGGAGTCATCTTAGGTACTGAAGTCGTTGGAGATCGGTTGAGGCTATGGACAGCCGTAGCCACAGCCTCTCCCCAAAGTGGACAAGGAAGATCATGATGCTCCAGTATCGTCCTCGCCATCTCCACCACAATCCGTCTTACGCTCAAGTATTCCATTCTCAGAAGGACAGCTCCTGCATGATGCCATGCTCCGCACTAAACCGCACAAAAGCATTAGAAGAGAACCCCCCTCCTTTGTCAGCTCGAAGAGTCTTCATCTGCAATCCAGACTCCTTCCACTCCTTGAACCGAGTAAAGGCTTGGTCCTTCTGGGAAAGAAAATAAACCCATGTAAACCTGCAACAATTATCCACAAGCAACATGAAGTACAAGGAACCTCCCAAAGATGGGGTTTGCATAGAATCACACAAGTCAGTGTGTACCAACTCCAAAGGTTTCGAAGCCCGCCTAGTAGCTTGCTTTGGAAAAGACTCCTTATGTTGCTTACCATGAATGTAAGAACTACAGTGTCCTTGCTTGTTGCCAACATCTGGCAAGTCATCCACCATCTGGTCCCGGAAAGCTCGTCGCAACGCATCCATATTCAAGTGGTCAAAATGGAAATGCCACAAATCACCGAGCTGAGTACCTGTCAGAGAAGAGAGTGCTGAGAGTTTGTAGATCCCATTCTCCATGCCTTCCCAAACAACTTGGCGTGTTGCTTTGTTCCGGAGAGCAACAAAATGCTCATCAAACTCCACTTGGGTCCTGTATGCCAGTCTTGCAAACCTCATGCAGTGACAAAAGATGAAAACCAAGGGATGGGACATCAGGAACTTGGGAGGAGTGCTTTCTCCCTTTGCCATTGGGAATAATCTCTAACCTGTCCTCATTGTGAATCGGGATAGTGGATTTGTCACCAATGAAGATGTGACCTGTCTGTCGTCGAAGATCCTGTAATAACTCTCGGGAAGGATTCATGTGCCTGGAAGCACCACTATCGAGAATCCACTCCCGAGTATCCTGACCAACTGCCTCCCTGCTCGAAGAAGATGAAGCATCTGTGTCCATAATCTCTAAGTACACAAAAGCTGGAGTCTTTGTAGTTGCAGTTGAAGAATCAGCACTTTTCTTGGTACTCCGTTGAGGATACTTCCTCCAATAGTGACCCTTTTGGCTACAATGGTTACAGGTCCGCTCGGCCTTCAAAGCATTACTCTCTGAGTTGGGCTTCTTCTCAGAAGACTTTCCTTTGTCCTTCTTGTTGTTGTTGTTGTGGCCTTTCGACGGCTCGCCAGTCAGAGCCTCCGAACATCGGCCCTGTGGACGGTTTGTAAACCTCTCTTCTTGATCCAAAACCATCGGCACAAGCTCCTCCCATGTGATGGTGCTGAATATTGAGGGGTAAACAATCTGCCTCCCACTGGTGATCAAAGAAGAATAGAAAGCTGAATACTGAGGGGTAAGATGAGATAGCAAAGTGATGGCCATATCCTCTAAAGATATCTCCTTCCCAGCCTGAGGAACCTCCTGCTGAAGAGCTTGGAGTTTGTTGATGTGCTCTTGTATCGTCGAAGACTTTGTAGGATTCATCACTCGCATCTGCAATTCCAAGGAAATCTGCTTCATGGGTGATACCCTGTTATACAATGTTGGTGTTGGACTCACACACACACACACACACAAACCTGCACATTAGGGTTAGGTGCAGGATGGAGAGAGAGGGCCAAAAGTGTGGTAGCCACAAAATGCAAGTCAACCCTTGCATGTGTGTCACATCCATATAATATAGAAGTACAAAATATTATATGTAGAGTGTCCTTTCACACTTGATATCCAAGGGGAAAAACCACATGGGAAAAAGTGTCCTTGGTTAAGCCCTGTTCACACATAGCACTACCATAAGTGAGCATATGCCTACAAAGTTGAATTTTCCAGTGCATTCCACCCACAGACGGACGACCAGACAGAGATATACAACCAGTTGGCCTTTGATGTGTTGAAGTGTTATGTCCACGATTAGCAAGGTAAGTGGAAATCTTATTTGCCTTTAGTTCAAGCTGTTTTGAATGATTCTTTTTCTTCAGCTATTGGCAGGACTCCATATGAGGCAGCGTTTGGAAGACCTTTTCAGTCGTTTTGCTGACCAGGACTTCGTCTAAAGTACCTGAGGCGAACAGAGTAACAGAGTCTTACTAGGAGATTTTAGAGTCAGTAAAAGACAGATTGGCTAAAGCGCAAGAGGCCTACACTCGACAGGCCAATAAAGTCTGAAGAGATATGAAGTTTTCGGAAGGGGATTGGGTTTATCTTCGGATTATGAAGCAAAGATTGAAACAGGTGGGCAAGAGATGCCCAAAGTTGTCTTTCAAGAGCTTTGGACCTTTTTCCACCATCAGGAAAAAGATTAATGAGGTGTCTATACAGTTAAAGCTACCTCCGAGTTGGACTATGCACGATGTGTTTCACGTTAGTTGGTTAAAGCCATTTGCAGGTCCTATCCCTTTAGAAGTCAAAGACGAAGCGGAACCAGATATTGTTGATGAAACAGAAGTTATGGTTCCAAAACAGATCCTTCTGCACCGTTTCAAGCATGGCTTAGGCTGAAGACTAAGACAGTTCCTCACAAAGTTTTAGGATCGAGAGACCACGAAGCGGTATGGCTCGACAAAGAGTTTTTCGAAGACTATCCGGCGTTATCGACGGATTATTTGGAGGCTATGCAGCTTCCGTCAAGTTAAGCAGAAGGGGACGTCACGTGCATTCCGCACTTGGATGCCACGTAGACATATCTATACAGAAGGTGCAGGACCGGGGATGGTGAACTGGTCCCATGTGAGCCCAGTCCGGGATGAGTCAGCCTGGGATCCATCTTAGTCGTCCGAGGTCAGGTGTGCATTGTCCTGCACATGAGTCCAAGGTCAGGTGTGCAGTGTCCTGCACATGAAACAGTGCCAGTCCGCGCTGTGAGTCTCCCTCTAGAATGATGTCAGTGATTTTGTGTATCTGGTATGGTACCGGATGTCAGATCTGTAGTTAGTTAGGGTTTGCTTTTAGAACAAGGGGTCAGCCCATAGGGCTACCCCGGGTCTTTGTGTGGGCATGGGGATAGTGTGAAAGCATTCCGAACCACGTTTGGGTTGTATGAGTTCTTGGTTATGCCCTTTGGTTTGACAAATGCGCCTGCCACATTTAACAGAATGATGGACAGGATTTTTAGGCCTCATAGAGAGTTTGTGGGCACATTCTTTGATGATATGATTGTGCATTCACAAACTGAGGAAGAGCATAGAAGGCATTTGGCCATTGTGTTTGCAGAACTCAGAAACCATAGGCTGGTTGTTAATGGCAAGAAGAGTGAGTTCTTTTTGCAAGAGATACATTTCTTGGGGCATATTGTGTCTGCTCATGGAGTCCGTATGGATCCAGCAAGGGTGGAAGCAATACTTAATTGGCCAGCTTTGAGGACCGTGCATGATGTACGTAGTTTTCTAGGATTGTGTTCCTATTACAGGTGGTACATACGGCACTTTGCTGAAATTGCTTCGCCTCTTCATGCTTTGACGAAGAAGGCAACTCCGTTTAGATGGGCTGATCGGGAAATTACAGCATTCAAAAAGCTCAAAGAAAAGCTTACTTCGGATCCAGTATTGGTGTTACCGGACCTCCGAAAGGCTTTTGTTGTCCAATGTGATGCATGTGGAAGTAGCATTGGTGCAGTTCTCATGCAAGAGGGACATGTCATAGCCTATGAGAGTAGAATATTGCAAGATGCCGAGAAGCATTTACAGGTTTATGAGAAAGAGATGTTGGCTGTAATTCACGCTCTTTCTACATGGAAACACTACTTGCTTGGGGCTGATTTCACTGTGCAGACAGATCATCAGACCTTGCGATATTTCCTCACGCATACTAAGCTTTCAGAGAAGCATATGCGTTGGGCAAACTTTTTGTCTATGTTTCACTTCCAGATTGTGCATGTGGAAGGCTAAAAGAATGTAGTGGCAGATGCTTTGTCACGCAAGCCACAGGTCTCTGCAGTTTCACTTGCTTATCATCATGAGCTTGATGAAATGAAAGAGCAGTATGCCCATGATGAGGACTTTGAAAGGTTGTATGATCAGATGTCTGAGGGTCAGCGGCATGAGCACTATACTCTCAGGGATGGATTTTTATTGATGCATGGCAGACTGTGTGTTACCAGGCCATTGCGACTCAAGGTTATGATTGAAAGTCATGCTCCACCGTATGCAGGTCATAGAGGTATTGACGCCACGGTAAAAGCAGTGGAGACTTTCTTTTATTGGCCAACCTTGAGAAGAGATGTTGATGCCTTTGTGAGGCAATGCATCGTATGTCAGAAGGTAAAGTTTGACCGTCAGAAGACACCAGGGTTATTACAGCCTTTACCTATTCCAGATAGACCTTGGGAGAGCATTGCCATGGATTTTGTATTTGATCTTCCACAGACACAAACGGAAAATGATGGCATCTGGACTATCATATGCAGGTTCAGTAAGCAGGCTCATTTCATTCCCGTGCGTAAGACGATCAAAGTGGATCATATGGTGAAGTTGTTCATGGCGAACATCTTCAAGTATCATGACTTGCCTACGTCTATCATTAGTGACCGTGATCCACGGATGACGAGTTTGTTCTGGAGAGGGTTGTTTGACAACATGGGTACAACTCTCAAGTTTTCATCGTCATTTTATCCGCAGACAGATGGTCAGTGAGAAGAGGCTAACTCTACAGTGTTGGATCTTCTCAAGTGTTATGTGTCAGAGCACAAGCAACAATGGGAAAAGTATCTTCCTTTGGTGGAATTTGCATATAACAACACTGTGCATACCTCGACAGGCAAGGCGCCTTTTGAGATTGTAGGAGGGAAGAAGGTACCACCCATTTTGCATACAAAGGATAAGATCTTTGAAGCTGACCAGTATGTGGAAAACATGGATGAAGCTTATCGGAGAGTTAAGTTGGCACTCCAGAAAACTCAGCAGAAGCAAAAGAAAGCCGCAGACCGTCACAGACGTGATTTAGAGTTTGCATTGGGTGATTGGGTTCTTTTGCGCTTTGAAAAGGCTAGACTCAAGAAGATGAAGGGTAAAGAGCGCTTATTCCCTAAGTTGAGCATGCGTTATTATGGGCCTTTTCAGGTTTTAGAAAAGATTGGTGAGGTAGCCTATCGTTTGAAGCTACCAGATCACTGGAGGATCCACAATGCTTTTCACGTGAGTCTCCTTAGACCTTTCCGTGGGGATGTGCCTGAGGATGTATCATATGAGGCTCAGCCGGAAGTTGAGGAACTTGATGAGGTTCTGATTCCAGAGCAGATACTGGCACATAAAGAAAGGAAGGTACGAGGTAAAGTTTCCCGTCGCTATCTTGTGAAGTTCAAGAACTATTCACCGATGGATGTGAAGTGGATGGAGGAAGGTGACTTAACAGATTCACCTCAGGTTTTGCAGCTTTATCTCGATGCCTTTGAGTTAGAGCCGACTCTTGTTGTGGCTCATTCAGGTTCAGCAGAGCATGGGTCTGGAGGATTACCTGATGCTCAAGAGGGGGGTAGCACCTCCACTCCCTTGATACAGATAGGCTCAGATGACAATATGTGTACTAGTCACATGGGATTTTGTGGATATGTATGGTTCACAGTGGTATACAACTTGGACTATTACTACGCCATTGATTTGCAGTGAATGATGTTACATGTGCATGGCTTAGAGAGATTGGGACGCTGATCTTGCCATATTGTATATTTCACTTTGGATATTTTGCTGTATCACCAGAATGCAATCGAGGACGCTTGCCATTTTTCAAGAGGGGGGTATGTCATGGCCCTGTGAAAATGGAATAGCACAAGTGTGGGCATGGTGGTTGCTGAGTCAGAATATTGAATGATTCACATGGGGGGTGCCCGGACAGAGAGTTAATGATGTGTGGACATCCCTAGGTGTGAAGGGGGGAACTAGAACATTAGTATTTTAATGTTTTATTAAAGTTGCCCCTAGGCCTTAGTGGCCCCTAGGGAAACTTTAATAATAATTAAAGTGGGGGGCCCTAGGATTATTATAGAGAGGGGGCAACTCCACTTTTGGAGGTATGACTCTCTCTATTCTCTCTCTCTTGCTTTTTGGAAAAGAGGCGTGTATTCTCAAGCGTGGAAGAGAAAGGAGAGGATCTGGTCGACTGCTGAAGGGTGGTTTTACTGTTGTTTTTCTCTGTACAAACCAGCCGTACAGTTCTGTACGGACAGGTTGCAGCAGGTACAGGCTGCGCTGAGTGATCTATGCACCAGGAGAGTGGGCGGCGGCTGTAACAGACTGCTGCAGTGGCTGGTACAAGCTGTGCAGACAAGTACAACTGCAGGTACAGCACTGTACGACTGCCGTACAGTGTACGGACAGTTCAGGTACAGCAGTACTGCTGCAGGCGGCGCTGGATAGGTTCTGGACAGATCTGACTGCGCAGGTACAGTCGTGTACAGGTGCTGGCTGCAGGCGGCGTATGCAAGGACAGCTTCTGGCTCGTATCCCGAGGCAGTACAGACTGGTACAGGGCTGTTTTTCAGGATTGTACAGACAGGTACAGCACTGAGGTGAACACAAGGAGGAGGGTACAGACAAGTACATACACTCGTGTGAAGCAGGGTTGTGGAAACAAGTGCCTGCAAGTACAGATTAGTACCGTTGCTTCCTCCAGTGCAAATACACGGGCTGATTTTGGTAAGCTCTGCATCTGTTCATCTATCTCTCTTTCTACTGCTTGATGTCTGTTGCAGATTTGAGCTATCTGGCCCCTTGTGAGAGGAGGGGTATGGCAGATTGACAAGGGTTGAGACAGGGGTTGGACAGTACATGTATGTATGAGCTGAGATGTTGAATCATGTGCTTGAGTTATGCCAGATGTATGCTCATGGCTGCCCTGCTTAGTGGTCTTGGCTGATCAGAGGGAGGCACAGTGTGTTATTTGAGACACAGGTCTGTGTGCGTGGATCCTCTGTGCTGAGAGGGATTGTGGGCCGTCAGATTGGACATACAGGTGTAATCTCTTGGCTGATTTTTGGTTGTACTCAGCCTTTCATACTTTTGGAATTGAATAAAGAAATACTGCAAGGGGCGCCAAGCTTTGGGGCCAACAGGTGTCGCTTTGTTTTCAGATTTGGGCACTCTAGCCCCAATCTTTTCTGTTTTCATATCTAGACTACAAGTGGACGGGTGACTGCTAGTCTACCGCACTCTGGTTTCTATCAGAGGCGGGTTTCAGAGATAAAGAGTGCGGCGAAATCACACATACAACACACACAAGAGTTTGTATTATGTGCAAGAAAGAAGTGTTACAATTGTACTTCAAGTACGAAAGATATGGTTGAGTGAAAATGTCAATTGCTGCCCTATGACCTATTGTATACGTACTTTATACTTCAAGCTAGCACTTGGCCTACATAGAAATGATTTGAGGTCCAATATTAAGACAAGCATGTGATTTTCCAACATAAGTACATCTAAGCATCACTATTGTTGGCCGGCTAGCAAATACAGTGTTGGCTTGACCTGCCACATCATCACTGCCAGTCTGCCATGCGGCACCTGTACGAGTCCGAGTGCTCCCACACATGCTGCATGACTTCTAGAGTCTAGCCACGTGTACCTAGGGTGAGGTATGCCACATTCTCCCCGACTTGTATCGCAACTGTCCTCAGTTTCACGATGTCCATATAAAGTTCGCTTTCATAAAAGAAAAGATCCAAGCAAAGGTCATCCAAGATACCCAAGATCCCGAACATTGTGAGACCACTTTGTGTTTAGTGCAAAGGTTCACATTTCGTCCTCACCGTGTCTACACAAAAATCTAGCACAAAGACCTGCAAAGAAACATGCCTGCTCTAGCACTTTCCGTTTGTCCTACTGTCCATGAAGAAACACTGAAGGTTGTTGAGTGTCCTCTGCTGCTAGTGAACACTGTAGAGAAAGGCATGGAAAAACTCAACTATCCACCCTCTAGTCACTAAAGCATCGGTTAGATGGATCACGATACCCGTATGCACCAACTCCAATGCACCGTGACAAAAGAAAGCAACCTAGAAGTGCTGCAGCCAAATCTGTGTCCATTAGTGCTGCTTGGCACCTGCATGTCTATACCACCATCTCCTTGTGGAACATACTCCAAGTAACACATCCGTTGATACACCGAAGCAAAATCTCTCACTGTTTGTTGGTACAATCTCCAAGAAAATTGTGCACTGTGACACACAGCCACTGGCATATCCTCCCAAGGTGAAGACAAATCCGGTGACATGTCTTCTTGTGGTTCCTCCATGACACTAAACACTAAAGAAACTCCACCCAATGCAAACGACAAAACGTGAGAAGAGTCCTTCTGTACTAGCCCTGAAACTGAAGCAATTGCCATTGAGGCCAAAGATTCTCCACCTAGTGCACATGGCCACTGCGAAGACTCTCCCTCAGAGACACGGCTAGAAACTTCCTTTGTTCAAGCTTGTGGCATGATGCAATGAAGCACCTTGGGCGTGTGCTCAACCTGAGACGTGAAAAAAGCCGAGACGCACACACATACATCTCTTTCACGCTAATCCTCTGGTTCTGCAGAAGTCTCCTCCTCAGACTACTCAAACTGTAGAATATCCTCCTATCCAAGAGCTAGCAAAGCTGCCTCGTGCAGGGAACACTCCCGATCGAAACACCAGCCAACCACCTGTGAAACTCATTAATATTGCCTTTCTTTGGAAACATGTATGGATATATTAATATTTTACCATCATATATGAATCTCAAAGTATTCCATAAAATCTACCTTAAAACTTGTATTCTAATTTGGATTGTTGATTTGAAAATGCTTCCTTACTTTACATTTTATGTGGTTTACAGCTGCAACAGTATGCAGATCGCATTATGTCTCTATCAAAGTCCCTACCAGGACAAGGTAGAAGAGATAAGATCAAGGTTAGTGAGCTTTTTCCTTCCTTTTTTGTGTTCAACACAAAAAATATCTTATGGTATTAAAGTAACTGGATTTAGCATGATATGCCCTCAGGAGATGAGCTCTGAGGTGGTTGATAGCAATCCTTACAGCAGGCTGATGGCGCTTAAGCGCATGGGCATAGTAGACAACTATGAACAGATTCGGAACTTCTCTGTTGCTATTGTGGTAAGGTTATTGTTTTTTTTTTTTGGTTTTGTTTTGAAGGGAATCTTAATTTTATTTGGTCACAAGCCTTCACCATGATCTTATTTTTGACTTCAGGGCGTGGGTGGTGTGGGCAGTGTGGCTGCAGAAATGCTCACTAGATGTGGTATCGGCCGTCTGCTACTGTATGACTATGACACTGTGGAGATAGCAAACATGAATAGGCTATTTTTTCGGCCTGAACAGGTAGCAACTACATCTAGTTGTACAATTACTGAACACCAATTTTTGGGTAGGTATGGTAGATCTTTTCTTAGCAAGCTCTGTATTTGAGTTTCATTCACATTAATATCACAAACTACAGTTGAAGCTTAAGTGGTTTCAACGCGTGTGTGTGCAAGAATGAGATGAGATGCCTAATATGATCCTTGTCTTGCCTTTATATAGGGAATTGGTAGCAAGCTGTATTCAGGTTGGCTAGGGCTTTATGACCCCAGAAAGCCATCAAAAAGGTCTCTTATTAGTGCCCACCTATTGATCCATGTCCTAGGCACCTCCGGACACCTATTGGGCTGCCCAAACAGCCCCAAACAAGCCATATGCTGCCAAACAGCCCCAAACAAGCCACATATTGTGCCATGTATTTTACTAAGAAGGCAGCTGCAAGATAAGCTTTAGAAGGGTGTGAAATATGGTTGAGAGAAACCATTGAAATCTAAGGTTTAGTGAGAGAGTCTTTTGCACAAATCCCTATGTAACCAGAAATGAGGCATTGTATTGTAGGTTGCATTATGGTGTGGTGTGTAAATAAGTTTAAATTGGTTGAAATAAACCCATTTGATTAATGTGGTTCCAAAAAATCATAAGAAAGGGCGAAAATGCACATATTGTGAGACATTTTGAGCATTTTACCTTGATTTAACAGCATGGAGAAGAGGGCGTGTGAGAAATCCACGAATTTTAGTGTGTGTAACTCCGGGTGGGGCAGGGGTTTCACAACTTAAATCGGCCACAACCTTAAACTTGTGCCACTTAATTCTACAAAACTGTAAAAGAGAGGTACATTTGACACCACATAGAGGCCGGAATGGGTCAACAAACCCCACCCCCACCCCTTGCATGGGTAATTTATTACCCAAGGGGAAAAATATCATGTACAAGCTTTGGGGGAGCACACACTCCAGATTTATCCACATACAACCATGAATAATTCGTATACACGGGTTGTCATCGAAAAGCCCCATGAAAATGCCAAGAATATGTATATTCAGTGTATATATTGACCAAATGCTTTGTTTTTGTCTCTGTCCTTCTTCACTATTATTTCTTTCTCAAATCTCTCAATTCGTAAGTTCAGATTTTTATGACCTTATGAAGGTATATGTATATTGACCAACATGGCTTATCCAATAGTCCACATAGCTGTCCATAATTCCATATGACTGAATCGTAAGCCCATAAAGCTGTCCATAAATCAATAAGGCTCATCCATGAGACGGACACTTTCTGGCGAGACGAGTCTTCACGCCCTTGAGCAAGTTGGTGAGAGGTGCTACAAGGTGAGAAAACTTGTCCATATGCTACCGTAGTCTTGACAAAGACCCACAAATGAGTGGATTTCCTGGGCTATCTTGGGAATATTCCAATTGAGAATGGCTTGTATCTTTTCAGGATTGAGGCTAATACCTTGTGAACTAATGATTTATCCCAGGTAATGTATTTTCGGTACTTTGCTTGGCATTTATAAACAACTCATTGTCTTGCAAGAGTTGCAAAACTTGTGCCACATCCCGCTCATGCTGCACTATCGTTGGTGCATTGGTGAGTCCAAAGGGCATCACCACAAATTCGTAGTGGCCATGCTCGGTCCCAAAGGCGATTTTTGGAATGTCAGCCTCAAAGACCCGAACATGATGGTAGCCACTCTTAAGATCTATCTTAGAGAAGAAAAATATTCAATTCATCGCTCGTCGGCAAGCTCCCGTTAGATCCCCTACGCCCTCTTCCCCCCACCCGCTAAGTGCCTCTTCTTCCTCCCTCTTTTTCCTTGCTTCATTGCCCGCCTCCCCCCCCTTTCTTAGCTTCGCTGCCCACATCCTCCCCTTTCATCTCTTCACTGCCCCTCCCCCCCTCTCTTTGATCTGCTGCCCACTCCCCTCCCCTTTCGCTGCCCTGCCCTCCCTGTTCGCTCCCTCTGTCCGCCTTTTACCCGCCTTGCCTTCCCCTTTTCTTTCTTTCTTTTCTTTTCTTTTCTTCTTTAAAATAAAAAAATAAAAAATAAAAAAATAAAATTTTATTTGTATTTGTATTTTTAATTGTTATTGTGTCTCCACTCGGCTTTTTAAAAATATTTTTTATATTTTTAATTGTTTTTTTTTGAGCCTCCCCCCCTTCTTTTTTCTTGTTCTTCTCGTTTCCTCGCCCTTCTCCTCCCTCCCCTCCCGTGTAGGTAGTTGCTTCTTCCCGGTTTCTGGGGGTTTTAGTTTTCTTGGCAAGCTTCGGTTCATTCTGGTCTTCATCCTCAAGAGGACTCCATGGCTGCCGCTCCGTCATCCCCGACCGAAGCTGCCGTTGCTTGCATTTCCTTCTCCGAAGCAGATCTTCAGGTTCTTGCCACGACTGTTGCCTCACTTGAGGCCTCCACCACCCTGGTCTGCAAAATTGTTGGTAGCCATCCCACGCGCGGACAAGTTAGGGATCTTTTTCAGGCCAGCCTCATTGGTGAACCTGCAAAGATCACCGATATTCACTCTTTGGGACGCGGATACTACTAGGTGGAGTTCGACTCGCCATCGGCGTCAGACCGAGTCATGCAGCTGAGCCCCCTTGCACTGCGAACGATGTAGGCCTTCTTTGCTCGGTGGTAGCATGGCTTCGATCCTGCGTCTGACCCATTGGTTGGCGTTTCGGGCTTCCCAGTGACAGTTTGCTTCCCAGGCCTTAGGAAGCAGTACCTTCCTCTTCTCCCGGTGATTGGTGGTGCCATCAGGAGAGTGATGGAGTCCCCCCCTCCCCACTGTTGCCTCGGCTCTAGCGAGGGTAGCTGGGATCCCATCCCTCCGTATCTGTGTGGCCTCACCGGAGTTAGTACCGCATTGCATTTCTCTTCCTAGCCTCTGAGGGGATCCCATACAGCAGCGTGTGGAGTATTCTAGCCTCCCAGGCCAATGCTTCATTTGCAGACAGATGGGCCATCTGGCTAGGAGACCGCCCCGGTGGTTCCCCCTTCTACTTCCCACTGAGATCCTCACCAGGGGACTGAGGGAGGAAAAGGTTCCGAGGCTGTGGAGCACCACGTTCCGACCATGGATGACCCATCAACCGGAGAGGCAGACGCTTGGCCCCCGCCTTGGTCGTTGGCCAAGCACCAAAGCTAAGCGTTGATGGCAGAGAAGCGGTAAAGCTGTTTACGCCCTTATAGGGTGCCACACTTCCACACACGCATATAAACACACCAGAACACCAGACCCAAGATGCATGAACAAGATTTATATTTTAGAACAGATACTTATCTTTACAGAATTGTATATTTCAAACACCAGCCCCACTGCTAATCAACAGAAAGCAACACCCCTGGCCTGAAACTCCAGGAGATAGAAATCCACAAAAACCACACACACACCCTCTCCCTCTGGCTCTCTGTACTGATCCTCTGCCAGCCAGTCCAAACCCACTTCCTCTGCCACTTCTCTGTAGTGCTACCGGCCCCACCAGCTTAGCAGCCACACACTGTTCTTCTCTTCTCTTCACTCGGCACCCTGCTCTGTCCCTTTTCAGCTTCAGCTACGCGGCCCACACCAGCCCTCGTAGATCACCTGTATCTGCTTGTCCACAACCCTCTGCAGCTGCACCCAAAACAGTTCTTCCTTTGTTCTGCCAACACCACAAAGGCGGCCTCCAGCAGCTCTCGCTGACACCTCTATTTGTCGAAAACCAAAGCGGCTTCCACTCTTTGTGTGCCCTGCCCGCACACCAACTGCTCTCACGCCAGCCTTTCTTTGGCGGCTCCCCACGCTATCCTTTATGGTTCCCCTTGCCAACCTTTGCGTCTCCACTCGCTGCGGCTCGCGTGCTAAGAGGGCTCTTTGCCAGCCTGTCACCTACGCCAACCAGCCCATAGGCGGCCTATACACGCCAGCCCACTGCTTCTTTTTACACTTCACCACCCACCCTGTTGCAGCCCGTCAGTCCGACTACCAGTTGCACTCCACATACGCCTTGCACCTTGACGCAGCTGTATGACCAAAGCCCACCTGTGGTCTCATCCTCGCGCCAGCCACTTGCGTATCTTCACAGTGTCTCCCACAACTTGCGCCAGCCACTCGCCCTTTGCCTTTCGCCAGCAGCTACGCCCTGCACTTCACAAGGGAGACCCCCGTTTACACAATGGCCCTGTCCGCCTGGCTGCAGCTCTCCTCTGCACACGCTAGCGGCTGCACACGCTTGAGAACCCCCTGAAACAACATGGCGGCCTCACCTCTTGTCTCCAGCTGCGCCGACTCTCCACGATTCGCCAGCTTCGCCATCTTTCCAGAAGATGCGCTGGCAGCACATATTAGCTTCCAAGTGGCTTTTCACATATTGGCCACGTTTATCATTATTTTATTTTTTAAAAGATGGCCATCCTCTCTTCCATTTCACACCAATCTAAGGGCTACCTTGGCCCATTAATACTCAATTGCTCCCCATGCCTTCATGCCTTCTTAAATTGCAACCTTCAGTGCCCAATTACCTCTTGGACACGTACACATTTCAAGCAATCAAGCAGCTAAAGTCATCTCCAGCACACTACGTCTCGGACAGGCCTGCACAAGCTCAAAATCAAAAGCCTCTACTCTGTACACCTGGCAACGCTCTCAAAAGCAAAACCTTCACACACCATGCACACGTATGTACACATTACCAACTTCTATTTTGTCTACACATATTTAGCAACCCCCTACTTCTGCTGAGACATTCATGTCCAGCAGCTGTACAAACAGGGATGAAATATTCAGATTTTCCTCTGTATCTTTCACAACCTCCTGATATGTACAAATCAAAAGCCTCTACTCTGTACACCTGGCAACGCTCTCAAAAGCAAAACCTTCACACACCATGCACACGTATGTACACATTACCAACTTCTATTTTGTCTACACATATTTAGCAACCCCCTACTTCTGCTGAGACATTCATGTCCAGCAGCTGTACAAACAGGGATGAAATATTCAGATTTTCCTCTGTATCTTTCACAACCTCCTGATATGCATCACAAGCTTCCTGATCTTCTTCTTTCACGGCTAACATCAATCGAGCAAAATATTTCTTCAGTCGTAAACCATTCACTCTCCTTTTATGCTTCGTTCCATTCAAATCAGCAAGCTGATAACTCCCATTATCAAATCAGCAAGCTAATGAGTTCCATGGGAAATTCCTGGAGGATCTCATTAGCTAGAACGACCAGAGGGGGGGAGCTGCACTTACATCACCGCATACTTGGAAAAGGGAGTATCTTGTGAAACCCCTTTTTGGGAGGGAGACATTTGGCTACACACTAAGCCGCCTCCAAAAGGTGGCTTTGAGACTCTTGGCTCAAGATTGCGCTTCGGGTGCATGTGAGGAATTGGAGCACCTACTCTCTCATACACACGAAGCTCCGCAATCGCTTGAGCACACGACAGTTAGAGCAACTAGTGTGTTGCCGCACTAACTTGCGCATGCTGCATACCATGCACAAGATGGACTCGACTAGACAAGTATAACTTATAAGTTATAACTAATGACCACTTAAGAGTTAAAACTTAAGTTGTAAACTTCTAATGTGTCGCTTTTTGAGTTTTATTTGATAATAACTATGTGTCAATGCGCGTTATCGTTTGTAGGTCAATGTGGACGAGTTCAAGCTCACAAGCGACTCTCTCAAGAGTCTCTACAAGGAGGTAGATGAGGAGCATGAGAGATTGTATGCAGAACTCTATGCGGAGCGTAACAAGATTGATTGACGAGTTTCTCGTACTCTTCGTGGGTGTGCAACAACACGACCTAGCAGTAGAGGAGTGCGAGTAGGCACTCGCAGATGCACCTTTCGTCCCAGCTCGAGTAGCATAGTGCAAACCTACACACGACGAGGTTCCGATAGTTCTTCCTCCGCTTTTGCAAATGAGAACGCTCTAATTGCCTTGTCACAGGACATTAGAGAGCCCGAGTTTGATGACGAGGGCAACATCCTTAGCAAAGGTGACTTCCGCGAGCACTCCAGTATGGGCACTCTTCTAATGGAGATGATCCTAGCGAGAGCTCTGATTTTGATAGTGATCACTTCTCCATCTAGCCTCCTCCATCTAGATTCTAGCCCCAACCCTTTAGCCTCTCTTTTTTGTACACCACTTCTTGTACTTACTACTACCTGCGCCTAAAGCACCTCGCATTGTATGACTTAGCCTATCATGATTCATCTATGTATGTTTTCAATTTGGTTTTAATTGAATTTTGGTTTGTGTCATGTAACAACTTATCTTCTCTTTGAAATCGAAAATACCGAAGTTTGTAAGTATTTTTTTAAAAGACCATATTTTACCATACCATAAGGAAAAAAATTATATTGTACCGTATTTTCCCGTACGGTATCGTATCGTAACCTCCAACTCATTGGGGAAGTTGTAACTTGGTGGCAGCATTGGTCACAACTTCACACAGACCCCCTCAGACCGATTCCAATTTGATTGGGCTACTGTTGTGGCTGACCTCAAGGCTCATTTTCTTCCACCACAATATATGACCAATCTTGAGGATGAGTTTTACAAACTCACTCAAGGTGGTTCCCCTATTTTGACCTATTCCAACAAAGTCATTATCATGGCCCAGCAGTTGGGCATATCGGAAGAAGATAAGCTAAAGCAGTTCATTAGAGGTTTAGACACAAACATTAGGTACCCAGTTAAGAACTTTCAGCCTCAAACTTATCGAGACGGGCACTGACTCTCACTCAAAATCAGGAACTAATGCTAAACGGAGGTAAGCCCAAGCAAGCACAATCTAATCCTAAGCTCCAATAGCAATCATCTACCCAACAGTCATCAAGGGGGCTTAGAACAACAAAAACCAAGAGGGCCAAAAGAAAAATTCTTAGGGTCAATCGAGCAATAAGGAAGATTCCACACCCAAGAAGACTCCTGAGGAAAAAGCTGAGGGTATCACTGGAGGTTACCTCCAACCGGATGAACAGACACGGTACAGGACAAAGAACCGTTGTTTCTTATGTCGCACTCTGGGACACAGGAAGAAAGATTGCCTTAAGTTTCAACCTGAAATGTCTACCAAGGCATGCATTGCCACGATATCGACCATAGCATCCCCATCCACACCTCCACCATTAGCCTCTAATGCGGTTCAGCTATTGCCCGCTTGTGCCACCAGTAGTATTTGATGATAAGTAGGAGGGTGAGGCTGAGGGACAGAAGAAGGCTATCATCCATGACTATGGCACTGCAAGGAGACAGCAATTCATTATCCTCTTTGACATGGGCAGTTCTGAGGATGCCATCACTCCAGACTTGGCAAAACAAATGAGTTGTACCTTGGTTCCTTATCATCTAGATATGGACGGGTTTACACTTGGTCTACGTACACACCTCCTAGAAAGCTCAACAATTTGAGTTTCAGGTCAAAAGGGAACATTCCAGCAGGATTTCATTGTTTCCTCTCTTTTAGGGTGTGACATGATCCTCAGGATCTAGTGGTTTAGACAGAATGCACCCATTCCTAATTGGTGAAAGGACACTTTCACTATCGTTGAAGGTTTTCCAGAGCCATCATGATTCATGGGGATCATAGCATTCTTGGAATACCACTCGTTTCCCACATTCGGTTCCAACGAGCCATAAGAAAAGGAGCAGAGTGTGCATTGATTTATGTTCGCTCTCAATCTACTGGAGTAGAGGATGGCTGGTCTTTTGTCTCAATACAACACACCAGAACACCAGACCCAAGATGCATGAATAAGATTTATATTTTAGAACAGATACTTATCTTTACAGACTTGTATATTTCAAACACCAGCCCCACTGCTAATCAACAGAAAGCAACACCCCTGGCCTGAAACTCCAAGAGATAGAAATCCACAAAAACCACACACACACCCTCTCCCTCTGGCTCTCTGTGCTGATCCTCTGCCAGCCAGTCCAAACCCACTTCCTCTGCCACTTCTCTGCAGTGCTACCGGCCCCACCAGCTTAGCAGCCACACTGTTCTTCTCTTCTCTTCACTCGGCACCCTGCTCTGTCCCTTTTCAGCTTCAGCTACGCGGCCCACACCAGCCCTCGTAGATCACCTGTATCTGCTTGTCCACAACCCTCTGCAGCTGCACCCAAAACAGTTCTTCCTTTGTTCTGCCAACACCACAAAGGAGGCCTCCAGCAACTCTCGCTGACCTCTCTATTTGTCGAAAACCAAAGCGGCTTCCACTCTGTGTGTGCTCTGCCCGCACACCAACTGCTCTCACGCCAGCCTTTCTTTGGCGGCTCCCCACGTTATC
The DNA here is from genome assembly GCF_041138505.1 of Cibotium barometz. Classification (NCBI taxonomy): domain Eukaryota; kingdom Viridiplantae; phylum Streptophyta; class Polypodiopsida; order Cyatheales; family Cibotiaceae; genus Cibotium; species Cibotium barometz. The sequence continues at coordinate 23,478,222 of NC_141109.1, forward strand.
CTTTATGGTTCCCCTTGCCAACCTTTGCGTCTCCACTCGCTGCGGCTCGCGTGCTAAGAGGGCTCTTTGCCAGCCTGTCACCTACGCCAACCAGCCCATAGGCGGCCTATACACGCCAGCCCACTGCTTCTTTTTACACTTCACCACCCACCCTGTTGCAGCCCGTCAGTCCGACTTCCAGTTGCACTCCACATACGCCTTGCACCTTGACGCAGCTGTATGACCAAAGCCCCCCTGTGGTCTCATCCTCGCGCCAGCCACTTGCGTATCTTCACAGTGTCTCCCACAACTTGCGCCAGCCACTCGCCCTTTGCCTTTTGCCAGCAGCTTCGCCCTGCACTTCACAAGGGAGACCCCCGTTTACACGATGGCCTTGTCCGCCTGGCTGCAGCTCACCAGTCGCTCTCCTCTGCACACACGCTAGCGGCTGCACACGCCTGAGAACCCCCTGAAACAACATGGCGGCCTCACCTCTTGTCTCCAGCTGCGCCGACTCTCCACGATTCGCCAGCTTCGCCATCTTTCCAGAAGATGCGCTGGCAGCACATATTAGCTTCCAAGTGGCTTTTCACATATTGGCCACGTTTATCATTATTTTATTTTTTAAAAGATGGCCATCCTCTCTTCCATTTCACACCAATCTAAGGGCTACCTTGGCCCATTAATACTCAATTGCTTCCCATGCCTTCATGCCTTCTTAAATTGCAACCTTCAGTGCCCAATTACCTCTTGGACACGTACACATTTCAAGCAATCAAGCAGCTAAAGTCATCTCCAGCAGACTACGTCCCGGACAGGCCTGCACAAGCTCAAAATCAAAAGCCTCTACTCTGTACACCTGGCAACGCTCTCAAAAGCAAAACCTTCACACCATGCACACGTATGTACACATTACCAACTCCTATTTTGTCTACACATATTTAGCAACCCCCTACTTCTGCTGAGACATTCATGTCCAGCAGCTGTACAAACAGGGATGAAATATTCAGATTTTCCTCTGTATCTTTCACAACCTCCTGATATGCATCACAAGCTTCCTGATCTTCTTCTTTCACGGCTAACATCAATCGAGCAAAATATTTCTTCAGTCGTAAACCATTCACTCTCCTTTTATGCTTCGTTCCATTCAAATCAGCAAGCTGATAACTCCCATTATCAAATTTTCTCTCAACTTTATACGGACCTTCCTACTTTGTCTGGAATGCAGTATGAAAAGTACTATCCAGCTTGCTATTATACCTGAGAACCAGATCACCCTCTTCAATTTCTTTCTGCTCCACCTTCTCATTCTCCCTCTCTTGTCTTTTCAATTGCATAGCCGCATAATGATCAAATGCTAGCTCTCTGTCCAACTCGATTGTTTGCAAGGCCAGTAATCTTTCTCTGTAACAATTAATAGCCTCATGCCCTTCTTCAACCAGGAACTTCAAAGCTGGAATTTCCACATCAATAGGCATGAGTGCTTCTTTCCCATAGACTAAATGAAAGGGTGAGAATTGTGTACCAGATTTTACTGCAACCCTGTATGCCCATAATACACGATTCATCTCTATATCCCAATTCTTGATATGGCCTTCTGTCATTTTGGTTATCATCAGCTTAAATTCACCATTGAATCTTTCATTCAAGCCATTGCATTGAGGGTGATAAGGAGTGGAGTACTTGTGGTTGATATTCAATCTTCTGCATAAATGGTCAACTACCTCTCCTCGAAATTCAGGACCATTATCTGGTAATATCTCCAGAGGAATACCAAATCTGCAGCATATATGTTCATACACAAAATCAGCCACCTCTTTACTATCCACTCTCTTCACTGCCTTCACTTCTGCCCATTTTGATAGGTAATCCACCGCAGTAAGCACATAACACTTTCCTCTGGCCGTCCTGGGAAGTGGTCCAACTACATCCACTCCCCATCTTTCAAAAATGTCATATACCAGCATAATATTTCTCGGCTCCATTTTTAAGATTCTCTTCCCCATTCTCTGGCACTCATGGCAAGACCTGCACCAGTGCTAAATATCCTTCTGAATGGAAGGCCATACATAACCCTCCAGTAATATCTTCTGCAAGGTGATCTTAAATGCATAATGACCCCCACATGCTCCCTCATGATTTGAAGATAGAATATAATAAATTTCTTCCCTCCAAGGAATTCTTCTTAATACCTGATCAGCTCCTTGCATGTATAATTCATCTCCAATCATGACATAATGCTTACTTTTCCTGATAAAATAATACTTTTGGCCTTTTTTGAGCTCTTCAGGCAAGCGACCTGAGAGTAAGTAATCCACCACTCTGGACAAGTATTCCCTCCCTCTGTATAATGGCTCTTCGATTTTTGCAATTACTGGATCCTGATTAATTGCCTCCTGAGCCAACTCATGTGCCATATGATTTTCCTCCCGCCGCACATGTTGAATACTCCATGCTGTAAATTGATGTAGCAGCCTTCTAACATTAGCTAGACATTCTTTTAATCTCGGATTCTTTGCTCGCCAGCTACCCAAGACCTGCTTTACTACTAATAGAGAATCTCTCTTTATGATTAGCTTTTGAATTTTCTGTTTTAAAGCAGCCTGCAGCCCTTGAAACAATGCTGTGTATTCAGCCTCGTTGTTACTTTCAGCTTCGAGATGTATTCCATTCTTTAGAATTAGCCCGCCTTCTGAATCCTGGATTATATAACCCCCGGTGGCTTGATGTATACTCCTCTTATATGAACCGTCAAAGAATAAAACATGAGCTCCAGGAATGATAATTTGTTCCTCTTTTTCTATCTTTGAATCTACTTCCTTCACCAAGATCGGGCCGTCTTTATACGTTAGAAGATCTGCCAGAGTTGCCTTGCAAGTATCTTCAATAAAAAATGAGAAATCATATTCTTGAAGCTCTACTAACCATCGCATCATACCTATTGAGAGTGAAGTACCATTCACCAGCTGAGGGAGTAAAGTATAGTTTGTCAGTACCACAAATGGTCTCATCAGGAGATATGACCTGAATTTCTTGCAAGCATACACCAGACTTGACAAAACCAATTCAGCCTCAGTGTATTTCCTCTCTGCTTCTGTCTTCACTCTACTTGCATAATACACAGGCTTCATATATCTGGATTCATCTCCTCTCTGCATTAAGATTGCTCCAACTACGTCCGGACCAAAAGATGGATTCACATAAAAGACCTGAGAGAAATCCGAAGCTTTTACACTGAAAATACTTCCCAATACTTCTTTCACTTTCTCAAACACTTCCTCACATTCTTCATTCCATTGCAATGGTTCTTTCTTCATAGCCTGCTGAAGAGGGTAAAGCAATTGAGACATTAGAGGAACAAATCTTGCCATATATTTTACCTTCTGGACAAAAGTCTGCAGCTGCCTGGATGTTGATGGTGCAGATAATAAGACAAGAGCTTTTATCTTCTCTGGATCAGGTTCAATTCCATTCTGAGATATCATATGCCCCAACAGCTTCACCTTTGAATTGTCATATTATGCCGGCTGGTTTGGGAGCATGATAAGCTCCCAAACCAGCCGGCATAATATGACAATTTATTAGCAAATCCGAGGAAAGTAAATGAGCAGGAGCCCACACAAGGCGAAATGGAGCTCCTTCCTGATATTTGTCCATCGGTTGATGCTTGGTGTGGAAGTGTGAGTGTTGGAGAAGCATATGTTAATGGTGGTGCAGAAATCAGTGTAATGACTTAGTCCTGCATGGAGAGATTGGGGTTAAAGCTGAATGCTAGTTCAGATTTTAGACTCCGTCTGGCAAATCATGCAAAAGTGAAGTGTCTGGGTATATGTACAGAAGTGCCAGTGTGACTGCTTTGGTGTGGTTTGCAACATAAATTGTCATATTATGCCGGCTGGTTTGGGAGCTTATCCACTGATTTTGGGCAGACCTTGGCTCAGACAGGTGGGTGCCATCCAAAATTGGAAAAGGGGAACTATAACAGTACATAATAAGAGAGGAAGGGCCAGGAAGTTCAATATGAGTAGTAAGCGGGAAATGAAGAGTGAGCCTGAAGAAACAAGTGCTGATGAGTATACAGATAGTGAAACTGAAGAAGAGAGTTCTACTTCTGATGATGAGAGCCAGGTATCATTTATAATGAAGGAAGAAAATGAGCATGTGATGCAAGCTAAAGAGGAGTTAAGAGAGGAAGAAGAGAGCAGACTTGAAGATATGGACAGTTTGATGCAGCCTCCATCACCTAGTACAGAGAAAGAGAAGCTGTTACAGGGCATGCTGAATCCTGAATTGCAGCCAGTGGAGAAAGAAGAGTATATGAAGGTAATACATAAATTCCCTCATTTGTTCATTACTTCATATGAAGAGATCCGAGGATTCAAATGTGAACCAATGCCTATAGTATTGAAAGAGGGTGTGAGGCCAGTGTTTCAGAAACTGAGGAGGATAAATAGAGAGCTATTGCTTGTATTAAGACAGGAGTTGAGTAAGTTGTTAAAAGCAGGGTTAATTTATCCAGTAGATCACTCAAATTGGGCAAATCCAGTGGTCTTACTCCAAAGCATACAGGTGGGTGGAGAGTCTGTATTGATTACAAGCCTCTGAATGCTGCAACAAAAAGCAATCACTATCCTCTGCCGTTCATTGATGATATTTTGGACAGGGTAGCTGGATATGAGAGGTATAGTGTATGCGATGGCTTCTCTGGGTATTTTCAGATCTCAATTGCTGAGGAAGATCAGGCTAAAACCACTATTATTACACCATGGGGTTGCTTCTGTTACCGAGTAGTACCATTTGGTTTGAAAAATGCACCCTCGTGGTATCAGAGGAACACTGATAGAGTACTTGCACCTCTTACAAATCATTTTGTGAGAGCTTTTTTGGATGATATATGTGTATATAGTTCTCAAAAGGAGCATGGTAATAAATTGGAGCAAGTATTTTCTAAAATGGATGATGCAAGTGGACAGCTAAATCCAAAGAAGTGTCATTTAGGATATTCAAAGGTGAAGCTGTTGGGGCATATGATATCTCAGAATGGAATTGAACCTGATCCAGAGAAGATAAAAGCTCTTGTCTTATTATCTGCACCATCAACATCCAGGCAGCTGCAGACTTTTGTCCAGAAGGTAAAATATATGGCAAGATTTGTTCCTCTAATGTCTCAATTGCTTTACCCTCTTCAGCAGGCTATGAAGAAAGAACCATTGCAATGGAATGAAGAATGTGAGGAAGTGTTTGAGAAAGTGAAAAGTATTGGGAAGTATTTTCAGTGTAAAAGCTTCGGATTTCTCTCAGGTCTTTTATGTGAATCCATCTTTTGGTCCGGATGTAGTTGGAGCAATCTTAATGCAGAGAGGAGATGAATCCAGATATATGAAGCCTGTGTATTATGCAAGTAGAGTGAAGACAGAAGCAGAGAGGAAATACACTGAGGCTGAATTGGTTTTGTCAAGTCTGGTGTATGCTTGCAGGAAATTCAGGTCATATCTCCTGATGAGACCATTTGTGGTACTGACAAACTATACTTTACTCCCTCAGCTGGTGAATGGTACTTCACTCTCAAAAGGTATGATGCGATGGTTAGTAGAGCTTCAAGAATATGATTTCTCATTTTTGATTGAAGATACTTGCAAGGCAACTCTGGCAGATCTTCTAACATATAAAGACGGCCCGATCTTGGTGAAGGAAGTAGATTCAAAGATAGAAAAAGAGGAACAAATTATCATTCCTGGAGCTCATGTTTTATTCTTTGACGGTTCATATAAGAGGAGTATACATCAAGCCACCGGGGGTTATATAATCCAGGATTCAGAAGGCGGGCTAATTCTAAAGAATGGAATACATCTGGAAGCTGAAAGTAACAATGAGGCTGAATACACAGCATTGTTTCAAGGGCTGCAGGCTGCTTTAAAATAGAAAATTCAAAAGCTAATCATAAAGAGAGATTCTCTATTAGTAGTAAAGCAGGTCTTGGGTAGCTGGCGAGCAAAGAATCCAAGATTAAAAGAATGTCTAGCTAATGTTAGAAGGCTGCTACATCAATTTACAGCATGGAGTATTCAACATGTGCGGCGGGAGGAAAATCATATGGCACATGAGTTGGCTCAGGAGGCAATTAATCAGGATCCAGTAATTGCAAAAATCGAAGAGCCATTATACAGAGGGAGGGAATACTTGTCCAGAGTGGTGGATTACTTACTCTCAGGTCGCTTGCCTGAAGAGCTCAAAAAAGGCCAAAAGTATTATTTTATCAGGAAAAGTAAGCATTATGTCATGATTGGAGATGAATTATACATGCAAGGAGTTGATCAGGTATTAAGAAGAATTCCCTGGAGGGAAGAAATTTATTATATTCTATCTTCAAATCATGAGGGAGCATGTGGGGGTCATTATGCATTTAAGATCACCTTGCAGAAGATATTACTGGAGGGTTATGTATGGCCTTCCATTCTCAGAAGGATATTCAGCACTGGTGCAGGTCTTGCCATGAGTGCCAGAGAATGGGGAAGAGAATCTTAAAAATGGAGCCGAGAAATATTATGCTGGTATATGACATTTTTGAAAGATGGGGAGTGGATGTAGTTGGACCACTTCCCAAGACGGCCAGAGGAAAGTGTTATGTGCTTACTGCGGTGGATTACCTATCAAAATGGGCAGAAGTGAAGGCAGTGAAGAGAGTGGATAGTAAAGAGGTGGCTGATTTTGTGTATGAACATATATGCTGCAGATTTGGTATTCCTCTGGAGATATTACCAGATAATGGTCCTGAATTTCGAGGAGAGGTAGTTGACCATTTATGCAGAAGATTGAATATCAACCACAAGTACTCCACTCCTTATCACCCTCAATGCAATGGCTTGAATGAAAGATTCAATGGTGAATTTAAGCTGATGATAACCAAAATGACAGAAGGCCATATCAAGAATTGGGATATAGAGATGAATCGTGTATTATGGGCATACAGGGTTGCAGTAAAATCTGGTACACAATTCTCACCCTTTCATTTAGTCTATGGGAAAGAAGCACTCATGCCTATTGATGTGGAAATTCCAGCTTTGAAGTTCCTGGTTGAAGAAGGGCATGAGGCTATTAATTGTTACAGAGAAAGATTACTGGCCTTGCAAACAATCGAGTTGGACAGAGAGCTAGCATTTGATCATTATGCGGCTATGCAATTGAAAAGACAAGAGAGGGAGAATGAGAAGGTGGAGCAGAAAGAAATTGAAGAGGGTGATCTGGTTCTCAGGTATAATAGCAAGCTGGATAGTACTTTTCATACTGCATTCCAGACAAAGTAGGAAGGTCCGTATAAAGTTGAGAGAAAATTTGATAATGGGAGTTATCAGCTTGCTGATTTGAATGGAACGAAGCATAAAAGGAGAGTGAATGGTTTACGACTGAAGAAATATTTTGCTCGATTGATGTTAGCCGTGAAAGAAGAAGATCAGGAAGCTTGTGATGCATATCAGGAGGTTGTGAAAGATACAGAGGAAAATCTGAATATTTCATTCTTGTTTGTACAGCTGCTGGACATGAATGTCTCAGCAGAAGTAGGGGGTTGCTAAATATGTGTGTAGACAAAATAGGAGTTGGTAATGTGTACATACGTGTGCATGGTGTGAAGGTTTTGCTTTTGAGAGCGTTGCCAGGTGTACAGAGTAGAGGCTTTTGATTTTGAGCTTGTGCAGGCCTGTCCGGAACGTAGTCTGCTGGAGATGACTTTAGCTGCTTGATTGCTTGAAATGTGTACGTGTCCAAGAGGTAATTGGGCACTGAAGGTTGCAATTTAAGAAGGCATGAAGGCATGGGGAGCAATTGAGTATTAATGGGCCAAGGTAGCCCTTAGATTGGTGTGAAATGGAAGAGAGGATGGCCATCTTTTAAAAAATAAAATAATGATAAACGTGGCCAATATGTGAAAAGCCACTTGGAAGCTAATATGTGCTGCCAGCGCATCTTCTGGAAAGATGGCGAAGCTGGCGAATCGTGGAGAGTCGGCGCAGCTGGAGACAAGAGGTGAGGCCGCCATGTTGCTTCAGGGGGTTCTCAGGCGTTGCCGCTAGCGTGTGCAGAGGAGAGCGACTGGTGAGCTGCAGCCAGGCGGACAGGGCCATCGTGTAAACGGGGGTCTCCCTTGTGAAGTGCAGGGCGTAGCTGCTAGCAAAAGGCAAAGGGCGAGTGGCTGGCGCAAGTTGTGGGAGACACTGTGAAGATACGCAAGTGGCTGGCGCGAGGATGAGACCACAGGGGGGCTTTGGTCATACAGCTGCGTCAAGGTGCAAGGCGTATGTGGAGTGCAACTGGAAGTCGGACTGACGGGCTGCAACAGGGTGGGTGGTGAAGTGTAAAAAGAAGCAGTGGGCTGGCGTGTATAGGCCGCCTATGGGCTGGTTGGCGTAGGTGACAGGCTGGCAAAGAGCCCTCTTAGCACGCGAGCCGCAGCGAGTGGAGACGCAAAGGTTGGCAAGGGGAACCATAAAGGATAACGTGGGGAGCCGCCAAAGAAAGGCTGGCGTGAGAGCAGTTGGTGTGCGGGCAGAGCGCACACAGAGTGGAAGCCGCTTTGGTTTTCGACAAATAGAGAGGTCAGCGAGAGTTGCTGGAGGCCTCCTTTGTGGTGTTGGCAGAACAAAGGAAGAACTGTTTTGGGTGCAGCTGCAGAGGGTTGTGGACAAGTAGATACAGGTGATCTACGAGGGCTGGTGTGGGCCGCGTAGCTGAAGCTGAAAAGGGACAGAGCAGGGTGCCGAGTGAAGAGAAGAGAAGAACAGTGTGGCTGCTAAGCTGGTGGGGCCGGTAGCACTACAGAGAAGTGGCAGAGGAAGTGGGTTTGGACTGGCTAGCAGAGGATCAGCACAGAGAGCCAGAGGGAGAGGGTGTGTGTGTGGTTTTTGTGGATTTCTATCTCTTGAAGAGTTTCAGGCTAGGGGTGTTGCTTTCTGTTGATTAGCAGTGGGGCTGGTGTTTGAAATATACAAGTCTGTAAAGATAAGTATCTGTTCTAAAATATAAATCTTGTTCATGCATCTTGGGTCTGGTGTTCTGGTGTGTTGTATTGAGACAAAAGACCAGCCATCCTCTACTCCAGTAGATTGAGAGCGAACATAAATCAATGCACACTCTGCTCCTTTTCTTATGGCTCGTTGGAACCGAATGTGGGAAACGAGTGGTATTCCAAGAATGCTATGATCCCCATGAATCATGATGGGCTCTGGAAAATCTTCAACGATAGTGAAAGTGTCCTTTCACCAATTAGGAATGGGTGCATTCTGTCTAAACCACTAGATCCTGAGGATCATGTCACACCCTAAAAGAGAGGAAACAATGAAATCCTGCTGGAATGTTCCCTTTTGACCTGAAACTCAAATTGTTGAGCTTTCTAGGAGGTGTGTACGTAGACCAAGTGTAAACCCGTCCATATCTAGATGATAAGGAACCAAGGTACAACTCATTTGTTTTGCCAAGTCTGGAGTGATGGCATCCTCAGAACTGCCCATGTCAAAGAGGATAATGAATTGCTGTCTCCTTGCAGTGCCATAGTCATGGATGATAGCCTTCTTCTGTCCCTCAGCCTCACCCTCCTGCTTATCATCAAATACTACCGGTGGCACAAGCGGGCAATAGCTGAACCGCATTAGAGGCTGATGGTGGAGGTGTGGATGGGGATGCTATGGTCGATATCGTGGAAATGCATGCCTTGGTAGACATTTCAGGTTGAAACTTAAGGCAATCTTTCTTCCTGTGTCCCAGAGTGCGACATAAGAAACAACGGTTCTTTGTCCTGTACCGTGTTTGTTCATCCGGTTGGAGGTAACCTCCAGTGATACCCTCAGCTTTTTCCTTAGGAGTCTTCTTGGGTGTGGAATCTTCCTTATTGCTCGATTGACCCTAAGAATTTTTCTTTTGGCCCTCTTGGTTTTTGTTGTTCTAAGCCCCCTTGATGACTGTTGGGTAGATGATTGCTATTGGAGCTTAGGATTAGATTGTGCTTGCTTGGGCTTACCTCCGTTTAGCATTAGTTCCTGATTTTGAGTGAGGGTCAGTGCCCGTCGATAAGTTTGAGGCTGAAAGTTCTTAACTGGGTACCTAATGTTTGTGTCTAAACCTCTAATGAACTGCTTTAGCTTATCTTTTTCCGATATGCCCAACTGCTGGGCCATGATAATGACTTTGTTGGAATAGGTCAAAATAGGGGAACCACCTTGAGTGAGTTTGTAAAACTCATCCTCAAGATTGGTCATATATTGTGGTGGAAGAAAATGAGCCTTGAGGTCAGCCACAACAGTAGCCCAATCAAATTGGAATCGGTCTGAGGGGGTCTGTGTGAAGTTGTGACCAATGCTGCCACCAAGTTACAACTTCCCCAATGAGTTGGAGGTTACGATACGATACCGTACGGGAAAATACGGTACAATATAATTTTTTCCCTTACGGTATGGTAAAATATGGTCTTTTAAAAAAATACTTACAAACTTCGGTATTTTCGATTTCAAAGAGAAGATAAGTTGTTACATGACACAAACCAAAATTCAATTAAAACCAAATTGAAAACATACATAGATGAATCATGATAGGCTAAGTCATACAATGCGAGGTGCTTTAGGCGCAGGTAGTAGTAAGTACAAGAAGTGGTGTACAAAAAAGAGAGGCTAAAGGGTTGGGGCTAGAATCTAGATGGAGGAGGCTAGATGGAGAAGTGATCACCCTCGTCATCAAACTCGGGCTCTCTAATGTCCTGTGTGACAAGGCAATTAGAGCGTTCTCATTTGCAAAAGCGGAGGAAGAACTATCGGAACCTCGTCGTGTGTAGGTTTGCACTATGCTACTCGAGCTGGGACGAAAGGTGCATCTGCGAGTGCCTACTCGCACTCCTCTACTGCTAGGTCGTGTTGTTGCACACCCACGAAGAGTACGAGAAACTCGTCAATCAATCTTGTTACGCTCCGCATAGAGCTCTGCATACAATCTCTCATGCTCCTCATCTACCTCCTTGTAGAGACTCTTGAGAGAGTCGCTTGTGAGCTTGAACTCGTCCACATTGACCTACAAACGATAATGCGCATTGACACATAGTTATTATCAAATAAAACTCAAAAAGCGACACATTAGAAGTTTACAACTTAAGTTTTAACTCTTAAGTGGTCATTAGTTATAACTTATAAGTTATACTTGTCTAGTCGAGTCCATCTTGTGCATGGTATGCAGCATGCGCAAGTTAGTGCGGCAACACACTAGTTGCTCTAACTGTCGTGTGCTCAAGCGATTGCGGAGCTTCGTGTGTATGAGAGAGTAGGTGCTCCAATTCCTCACATGCACCCGAAGCGCAATCTTGAGCCAAGAGTCTCAAAGCCACCTTTTGGAGGCGGCTTAGTGTGTAGCCAAATGTCTCCCTCCCAAAAAGGGGTTTCACAAGATACTCCCTTTTCCAAGTATGCGGTGATGTAAGTGCAGCTCCCTCCCTCTGGTCGTTGTAGCTAATGAGATCCTCCAGGAATTTCCCATGGAAATCCTCTGGCAATGCCTTAGGCAAGAAGGCATCACGGTCCTCTAGCAACTCAATATTGGTGAAGAGGGCGGGTGATTTGTAGGCCGGATGTAGCAAGGCGGCAAGACCATGGATAGGTCGCCGCATCCACCTCCATCTCCTATCCACAATGCAAAAGATCTTCATGCTTGTCCTCATCGAGGGAAGAACAAGCGCGCAACTTGGCGGTGGCCTCTCGCATGAAGTGGACCAAGAGGCCCAAGGTAGCACCCTCCATGTCGGTCATGCGCAAAACCCTATAGAAGGGGGTTATGGCAATGACAATGCTCCGCACCTTGGCTCAAAAATCCTCATGTAAGCATAGTTTTTGCATGTCCTTTGCATCACTCGTCTCTCTCTCATCCCATCCACTTTGGGCCGACCACTGTTTGGTGAAGGGGTGTCTTCACATCATATAGCGTCTCCAAGAGAAGCCACATGTATGCGAAGCATGTGGTGGAAGGCTTCTTTAGCTCAAGGGCGCTATGTGCACGGAACATGGCAAGCACCTTCACTTTTGAGGTGAAAAAGGTGACGGTGGAAGTGGCTTGCCGCATGATGGTCTTCATCCACTCCAACTTGCCCATGTCCTCCATGAGCAAGTCTACACAATGACGCACATGGCGTCCACACTATGAAGGGATAATCCCTCTCCAACAAGCGACCCATTTGTCGGCAATTCGATGCATTGTCGGTGACGACTTGCACCACATTTTCTGGGCCAACCTACGTCATACATGCCAAAACATTTAAATAAGTAACATAATCATACTTTTAAGAGGAAAAAAGCAAGGCATATCTCATGAGTCTCACCTCAATGATGGCTTGCTTGATATGGCGATATATGAAGTGGTCCATTGTCTTCCTCCCCTTCTTCCTGGAATCCACTGCTCGTACAAAGTATGTGCCTAGAGGGGAAGACACAAGTATGTTGATGATTCCCCCCTTCTTTCTATCACTCAATCCATCAGAGAGGATGCTACATCCATACTTGGCCCATCTTGCTTGCATGGGTGCTAGAAATGATCAATTCTCTCTCTCTTCGTTAAGTCGTTTGGTGCGCATGTCGTGGTATGAGACGCCAGTCCATCCATCATGTGTGGGACCCACATTTGCAATGGCTTTCACCATTGTCTTCCATTGCTACACCTTGAGCACATTAAAGGAGAGATTGCACTCAATAACGGTCCGTGCAATCTCTATCTCTGCTTGATGTTGATGCTCTCGAAGATGTGATAGGGGACCCATGGAACCCCCGGTAGCTTCAGCTCAAGTAGATTGCCTCATGCCTTGGTCGGACCTTGGCCTCTTTGCGGAGGCGGAGGCTGCTTGCTTGCTTGTGCGAGCTCTTATGTGTGCTTGCATGTGAGAGAGTAAGCTGTGAGAAGGGTCGAGTATCTTTGAAGTACAACGGGGTGGTGGCGGCGGCGATGGAGTGGAGCTTTGGAGTGTGGCTGCGTGGCAACATCATCTCCTACGAGAATCCCAAGCACAAGTATTCATGAGGTGAGGACACACCTTGTCCCATGCAAGTGTGAGCTAGGTCATGAAAGATTGGCTTCTCGGCTATTTTATGCTCCCGAGTGTGGTTGGTCAAAGCCCCACGACATTGGTTTGTTCCTGCACTCTTTCTATGGTGCAAGGGTTTTCCAAGTAGGATAACGCTCGATTTTAGATCTCATGCTCGGTTGCAGTCACTCGGTGTTTTTACGACCTCCCTTCTATTGATCTTTGCTTTACGACGAGAATCACTCTCTCCAAAGGATTGTGCATCCATAACTTCTACTCCTGACCATCAGTAACAAACCATCAAGGATATGAAAATCCATTCTATAAGGAAAGTAAATTAAAAATATGAGAATAATTGCAAGCAACCCGCAAATATATACCAAACACTCGGAAAGAAAGTGACGTTACCAAAAAAGCATCTAAACAGGCTACATCTAACTAAGTCAAAGTCAATCATAAGCCAACAAAATAGGCCCAGCTTACAAAACATAACTCTCATCCCAATCATTAAAATGATCATAATCAACACTTAGGAAAAAGAAAAAGAAGAAGTGACCAAAGATCAAGTCTTCTACACTCTTCATAAGAAGTGATGAGGATGCATATTATGATCATTTTTTATGATTAAGATAAGAGCTATGTTTTGTAGGGTGGACCTATTTTGTTATATATTTGGGGGTTACTTGTATTTTTATTTACTATCCTTCACTGGAAAAAACAGAGATAAAAGAAGAAGAGGAAAAAGAGATTTTAAAAAAGAAAAAGAAGACGTGAGTAGAGATCAAATCTTCCACACTCTTCAGGTGAAGAAGTGATGAGGAAGTTTAACAGAACTTATTAGCACTTTCATCCATGTTTTGATGTTCTGTATTGCATGTGTGGATCTCCACATTTGTGTGTGATTCTGCAATAAACCCCACCATGTCAAAGAGCATCTCTCTCCCTCTCTTTGAGAGAGAGAGAGAGAGAGAGAGAGAGAGAGAGAGAGGGAGAGACGAGAGAGAAATGATTATGTGAGAGAGAGAGAGAGAGAGAGAGAGAGAGAGAGAGAGAGAGAGAGAGAGAAATGAAATGATATATTAACGTCTTCAGAAGGCCAAAATGACCTATGAGACCAAAAAGGTTACAACAATTGGTGGATCTGATACAATGTCTGTGTAAGGAAAGCTAAAAACAACTAAACAACTAACTAAAAGTGAAACAACTATGAGGAAAAGTACGGTACTAGGAGCTCCTAATGGATAACATATGGGAGGAAAACTCCAGCAACAAAGGTAAGCATCATACACATCACTATCCAAAGATGTCTCTCATCAGTCGATGGCGGATATCCTCAATGTCCTCCATGGTGAGTACTCTGACTGGACGTCTCCCATGCCGTGCTAGTATGGTCCTGATCCTCTGTTGTAGTCTCCGCCGGTGTGGAGATGGGCCTGTCATCTTGGGGCGCCTGGACCGCCCCAGCTCTATAGCCCGATCAATCAGTGTACCTCTGGTGCGGCTGTACTCTGGGGCTAGTTGCAATGCCTGCTGGCCTGACTGCTCAATCTCTGGTCGAAAGAAGTCTGTAATCTGCCTTTGTAGGTGTCTCTCCCTCTCTGATCCCCTCCCTCTCAGGCGACCCTCTCTATGTCTACGCAGCTCTAGCAAGTAGAGAGAGAGAGAAAGAAAGAAAGAAAGAAAGATATATTAACGTCTACGAGAGGCCAAAGTCGGCCTATGAGACAAAAAATAATACAACTGTGTTCTTTCGGTCATCGGAAGAAAAGAAAGAAAAGAAAAAGTGTGCATGTGTCTGGATACAACTGTGAATCATCATGGATCGGTGGAGCCCATATACAAACAATATAAGGGGGGGTGGGATGTGGATGGAGTGCTAAGGCAAGATGCATCTCTATATGTTGAAGGGGTAGTACAAGCATGCTATGCAGATCTATGTCTAACTCCATCCAGTGCCATAAGAGGGATATAAGATATCATACATCGCCGATGCTGAGACTGTGAATGGCGTGAACATGTACCCCGAGTCTGAATGAAAGCAAGCTGCCTTCTCCTGTGTCTCCATCGGGTGTCTCATTCGGATAGCTACTATCTCTCGGTGACGGAGTCGGGGTGCTCTATGTCCAGTCTGTCTAGGTCTCCTCCTGGCTCTCAATTCCTCTGCTCTCTGTGCGGTCACCCCATGTGGTACATCAGCTGGCACTGGCATAGCTCTCTGGAAGAAATCGGGCTCTCCGGTGCTGTCCATGTCTCCTGTATGTAGTGCTGCCATATGTCCTGTCTCATCACTCTGTTCCTCTCATTGAGAGAGAGGTAACCCCGTGGAGACCCCGTGGAGCAGATTGATCATACTGAAAAGGTGGCAACCGCTCAATGTCTATCCCGTGATGTGAGAACCACTGTAGCATCTGTGCATACCAAGATCCAGTGTGTGCCCTCCTGTGTACCCAGCCGAGCAGCCCTCCCAAGCGAAAAAGCACCTTTTCATCAAAAGGGAGGTGCCTCTTTTCTGCCCGCCAGTGCCTCTTTAGAGAGAAAAACACACACGTGGCCCCAATAATAGCATATGGGCCACGTTTACTTTCATAAAGGGGATTAGAATGTTTTTAAAGGTTTTTAAAACCTTTTGTCCCCTCCCTCCACATGGGGTTGTCCACACATGGGTTCCTTTTTTTTAAAACTCCATACTAATGCCATTCACACTGTCCACCATGTCCCTGGGCACACCTGCATACTGTCTAGAGAAAAACACAGGGTCGTGACAGTGGTGATATAATGTGACGGGTGACCAGTCCCTCTAGCTAACATTGTCAGACCTAAAGGCCTAAAATAGGACACCACAAACGAAGCTAGCAGCAAGGGGATAATGATGTCTAACACTTCTATGTGGAGCAATTGCCAAATCCATTGGGTAATAGTCATCAATGGGGAGTGGAAAGTTTCGAATTTTGGTGTTCTTTGTGCACTTGGGAAAAAAATTGAATTTTGAGAGACAATATGAGGTCTAATGTGATGCCGACATGTATCATCGTTGACTTCTATGCATATAACATGTGTATAACATTGAATGAGGCATGTTGACATGTGTTGGCCACTTGTTTTTCTCTAGAAAAACCACAAGTTTTTCCACACCCGGGAAAGGTTGAGTATTCAACCTTATCCCCTATATATTCTGCTTTTTTGATATATTATCATGTGAGAATTCTATTTAATTACATTTGAATTTTCATTTCTTTGCATTTTACAACAAGAAAATAGCCGACAAAACTCTTCTTCTCTATTTTCCACTCCTACTCTCATCTTTTGCAAAAATCAACCATATAACTTTTGCTTGCACACAAAGACTTATCCAAGCCTAAACCCTACACACCATACAACATCTATTTGGTGCTTAATAGTTATTTATAACCTTTTCACAAAGGTTTTAGCCATGTTAAATCTAAATAAAAAATCCAAACTCAAGTTTTTTAAAATATGGAGGGCCTCTGCGCGTGAAACCATAGTGTGTGCACACAATAAACCGATTGTTAATGTCGAGTCCAGGCCTTTAAAAATCCAAGTAAGTGCAATTTTCCTTGGTTTTTTGCTTGTGAAGGAAAAGGATATCCACTGAGCCTCCCACAACGGCTCTTTGTACCTCTTGCAAAAGGACCTCTCTCTGGCTATGAAAATGGGGCGCGCCCATAATATTTTAGGAGACTAGCCAGATAGCTACGAATTGGGGTTGGGGGGGGGCGGGCGGGCAGGCGGCGGGGGCGGAGACCTGTTTGGCACACCCTCTGCACGGAGGGTTTGGAGGGGTAGTAGTTGCTATTTGTTCGTGGTTGAAGGTGAGCTAGGTGAGCTTTGATCTTGCCTTCCATGAAGACCCAATCGCTCTCGCCGTGCTGTATGTATACTTGGGGCTCCACCCATCATAGTAGAGGTCCGGCGTAAGGGGTACCACCCTTGACACAAGCAGAGAAACAAACAAGACCACCTCTAGACATGAGGAGGCGAGGAATTCATTCTAGTTCTGATGCCCTAACCCTCCTAGCACCTTGCGTGCTAGGGGCAAGCAATGGACGACTATATCATGGAGTCGTTCATCTCCTACATGGAGGGAAAGAAAGAAAGAAAGAAAGTTATATTAACGTCCACGGGAGGCCGAATCCGACCTATGGGACAGATCAGGTACATCCATTTACATTCCACTCTGGGTATCGATGCCAAAGAGGCATAAAACTGAAAAAAAAAAACTCAAAATGAACTCTTAAGACTCTTAAGAGTTTAAGTTACAATGGGAGAGAGTGGCTGGATAGCGGAAGACGCCGTCTCGTAGTCCTATGTCAGTGGGGGGTGACACTATGGGGGAAGTTCAAAGGGTTGTGCTGTTGTTGGGGGTGTCAGATCGAGAGTGTGAGAAGAAAACACAGATTTGGAGGGGAGCCAAACTTCAAAGTCTCCGAGAACGCACTGAAATCCACCTGTAAGCATCTGAAGAAACTGTAATCCATTGGCTGCCCCATGATACCGTGGGGGGGGGAGGGGAGGGGGGACTCGGGAGGCAAGGCAGCCATGGTGAAACTTACGATCATCATCTCTACTAGGTCAGAGAATTGGTGAATTAGGTGTCATATATAGCCGAGTTGTCTTCGTTGGGAAAGATCGACGCTATGGGAAGGCAATGGTAATGAAGAGGGGGGGGGGGACTTGAGACCCAAGAGAGGGGGGGTCGGTGGGTGGGGCCCGGGGGACCTGAGACCCAAGAGAGGGGGGAGGGGACGAGAACTTGTGATCAACAACCTCATGGAGTGGCATCTTGACAAAGGAATCTTGAACCTTGTGAGGGGTGGGTTAGGCTGCCTTGCCATCAAGATCTTGGTCATGAGGTAAATACAGGTATTGTTGCCTCGGTGTTACATGCATTGAGCTTGATTGTGATAATATACCTTTATGTGGAGAATCTTTAGCATCAACTTTAGAGAGTAGAGAAAGAAGAGAATGAGAATATAGAAGACGACATAGTATTGAGTCCCAATACCCACTGAAGCCCCCCCCCCCCCCCCCCCCCCCCCCCCCCCTCTCCTGCAAGCAGGAGTATTTGCTTATATTATTCTTTGGAGAAATGCTGTACAAAACTGAGTACAAGTAATATGAATGCCCAACACAAGGACGAGGAAGACCGTACGTCGGCTGAGTATCCACCTAGTCCGAGGCTCTACTGAACACTCTCCTTGGCCACTGATGCAAGTCCAAATAGTTATAGGACTATGCATATGCTGGCTGAGTGTGAAGAGGATCTTCCTTCCTTAGCTTGGAGTCGACTGGATGCTACAAACTATAGGTACTTTGCTGAATACCTGAATGTGGGACTGAGGTGTCTGATTTTATATGACCTCTTGGGGCTGGTCGGCTGCCTGAGAAGGCTGTCAGCCCGATGAATTTCACATGACTGAATTAATTTCTCGGAGTGTATGGCAAAAAGGTCTAGATGCCCTTTGCAAGGCGAGCCCAAGTGGGCTGCCTTGGGGTTGGTGGCCTTAGGGCTGGCCCCCTTCTAATGCAATGAGCCTAACATGCCTACATGCAACTATGGCTTGACAATTACATGCTTATGGAAGATGCTTTCTCCAAGTGGGTTAAGAGGACCTTGTCACAAAATTCCTTACAACTTCTATTTTTCTACTGTTCATGTGTGGCATGAGGAGCCTGACATGACATACATGTATGGTTGGTGTGGCCTGACATGGTGTGTCTGTGTGGCATATGGAGCCTGACATGACAGTACATGTATGGCTGGTGTAGCCTGCCATGATAGTACATGTGTGGCTTGTGGGGCCTCACATGGTGTACATGTATGGCCATGGAGCCTGACATGATGAAAGTTTCTGGGATTAGCTATCTTGGAGATCTTGTGTATTTATGTTCTGGGAAGGTTCCGGAAGGATCATGAGCCCTGGACAATTTATCGTATACAACTGAGCAGATGGGTGTTTCTTCCAATATAATTGCACTCATGTGTGTGCATGACTTTGATTTTATCTTTGGATGACTTGTCTTGTTTTCCTGGTCTATGCTTGAGATTTCTGCTTGTTTTGTCGATGGGGCCGGGGACGCCTGGGCACCCTGTGGACGTATATGTGCACACCTGTTTGGAACTGAGAGGTGGTCTACATATATTTTGCAGGTGGTAAGTATTCCCAAAAACTCAATTTACAGCTTTATGAGTTCACATGTTAATAATTATGGATGCAGATTCACACTCACTTATAAGTGTCCGGACAACTTATAAGTGAGTACACATTGAGCAGGACTTATTTAATACATGTGGCGGCCAAAGACCGGGCACTGGACATTATTTAGACTCCCTTCATGTAGGCGCCCCTTTCTGGACCAAAAAAGCACACGTGTGGGCTATTTTCAGCGGGGAAGCCTCTATTATTGACAAAACTCCAGATTGGAGGGGGGCGCATGCTTTTCAAGAGTGCATGGGGGCTGGTTGGCTGATTTTCAGCCTGTTGGCAAGTTTCTACAGCCATCCATCGCGACTGAAGTTCACCGGATGCATGGGAGAAGCTGGCCGACTCCTTTTGCATGTTCTCCACTGATGTCCGGTGGATTTACAGCTTGAATAGAGGCTGGATAGAGGTTAAAAACAGGGAGGAGCTGGTCGTGGGCTTCTAGACAGTTTTCCTTCCGATCGGAGGTTTGCAGGCTTGTGTACAACTGCTGGTCACTCTCTTCTGTGGCTACTGAGGACTGGTCGACTGCTAAAAACAGCCTTTGAGGGCTGGTCGACTTGCTTTATGAGCTAGACAGGAGGAAGATGATGATGTTGAGTTGTCTCGGGCTGATGTGGGAGTGCTATGGGCTGTCCATAGTTGTCCTGCATGTGCTTGATGCCGGGAATACTCACTTGTACTGAAATTGCTAGCAAATTCAGATATTGTGATGTTTTTCTTGTTTTCATATTGCGTTGGAAGAAATTGGTGCAGCCAGTGGTGAACCTTGGGCACCCGCAAAGTTGTATTGGAAGCAGACTCCTTTTTGGTAATCTAACCATAAAGGGGGGAGGGGGGGGTGGGGGCCAGTTTATCTTCTGGCCCCTAGTGTGGTGTATTGTGCAGTTTTGTCATCTTGTTTTATTTGGTATGCATATGTGTATTTTTAGATTTCATGATTGATTAGATTTTCCGTGTTCAGTTGCCCCTTCCGTTTACATTGGTATCAGAGCCTGGCTTTCTACACAGTTGTGCCTAATATGATGCTGGATATGGCTGTAAGGAGTCATTATCCGTGAGAGAAAATTGGGATTTTGAGGTAGCCCTCGTCTTATTGTCGCGGCTCGAAGGAGGTTACCTTTCGTTTAAGCGGCGGTGAGCGTGCGGAAAGACTTCGTGGCCCTCCTGTCTGTGTAGGGGCACTGTTGCACCCTTACAGTCTATTCGGTATCATACTTGGGAAACTGGTAGAGAGCGATTCTGGGGTACGGAAAATTCTTTTCTTTCTGAAAAATTGAAAGATACATTATGGCCAGCCAGTGTGATCATTCTGTGGAGGACTCTATCACTTATATTCGCCGCATGCGGGAAGAAGATAGAGACAGGGATCATGTTGGGGCTTTGGCGGGTAACGATCCACCGTTATCTGCCAGGGCTGAGGATCAGCAGGATATTGTTGCCTTGATGAATGAGCTTGAAGAGCTCCATGCTTTGCAAAGAGATCCTTGATGTACAGAGGGTCATAGAATCAAAGTCTCATGTCAAGGCTGATGTGGTCACTTTTGATGCAATTTTCCAACAGATGGGAATCGATAAACCTCGAGAGTTGACTGTTGCTTATCTAAAAAGCCATGGCGAAGTTGTTTGCGATGATGAGGGCAAGTGGGTCTTCACACGGGGGAGAGAAGCGGAGGAGAAGGAGGCGTGGGGGTTAGAGAGGCGGGGGAAGAGATGGCGGATTCAGTACCAACCCAGGCATCCCCTTTTTTCAGTACACAGCGAGGCTGGGGCGGCGGATTCAGAGGCACAGGATAGCGAGCACCCCGGCGGCGGCCGAGCATTGGCGGCGAGCGACAGGGGCTCTCCCTTGCCTTTCTTAGGGACTTCTGGCAGCGCCTTTGGGCCAGCTTCCGGCCCCGGAAGGTGACGCTTTTTCTTTGGCTCACAGCGCACAGAGGACTGGCTGTGGGGGCCTGGCTAGCTTTTGGCAGACACCCGGCGTCCTGCCCTTGGTGCGGCCATGCATAGGAGTCGCAGCGGCACTGCTTATGGGATTGCCCACATGCACAGCAGGTCTGGCAGCGCGCTCTCAGGATGGTTTTTGCAGGCTCGCCAGGTGAGATGCTGGTGACGTGGGGTGCGGTGGCTTGGGCCACGGACAACGGCCCGGCCCTTGGATATGAGGACGTTCCTGGCAGTGCGACCATCCAGGTCTCTGACAGGGCGATGGCGGTGGTTCCGACGCCAGACTTCTCTTCGGCAGTCCCTCAGGAGGGGGTCGGGCACAGATGGGAGATGATCAGCAGCATGACGGCTTGGCACATATGGAGAGCCTGATGCAGGGAGGCCATTGACCGCCAGGCGACTCCACCGGCGGAGGTCATACAGGCCCTCTGGGTGGACATCATTCACACCTTGAGGGGGAAACTTCAGGGCGACTCGGACCGCATGAGAGGTCGCCGCAAGGCTTTCCTCCGCACTTGGCAGCCTGGCCCTTTCCTCATCGCGAGGGGCAAGGATGTCACTTGGCACTATAGGCCTCAAGTTTGGCTTTTCTCACCTCCCACATGTACTACTAGGTAGCCCCCCCCAGAGAGCGGCCAGCCACACGGGGGTGGAGCTCAGGTGTTCACTGTGTGTTTTTTATCCCTCCTTGTGAGGTGAGCTTTGTAGCCTTATGGCGTTTTCTCATTAACTACTAGAAGGATCGTTTTTCCCAAAAAAAAAAAAAGTGGGTCTTCACACGGCAACCTCACAGGCTATCCCGTGAAGGGAATTCTGATGATGATGTGAGAGGGCATGTAGGCCGCACCAGTGATGTGAGAGGGCATGCAAACTGCACTAGTGATGTAAGAGGGCATGCAGGCCGAGCAAGTGATGTAAGTGGGCATGCAGCCCGAGCAAGTGTTTTGAGGGGGCTTGCAACCCATGCAAGAGATTTGAGGGGGCATGCAGCCCGAGGAGATGATGTACAACGACATGCAACTCATGGGAATGATGAGGGGTTTTCAGCCCATTTGAGAGATGCAGAAGATCTTCATGCATTGTCGGTGGTATCTCCACCTTCTAGGTATGCTCCTACTCCTAAAGTTCCATCCAGAGTGGAGGGTGTTACGCAGGAAATCAGCCCTAGATCTGGGTATCATCACCAACGTAGGCGAGAGCTATAATGGAAAGTTGGATACTACCAAGGCACTTGCTTTCATAAGGCAATTTGAAATAGCCTTTTGCACTGAGGAATTTACTGAGAAATCTATGCTCAGGCATGTGGGTATGCATCTTAAAGAGACTGCAAGTGATTGGTGGATGGCAAAGCTTTTGGATAGGACAGTTGCCCGTACATGGAGTGCTTTCAAAGAGCAATTTTATGATCAATTCCTTCCTCCTCACTTTGAGAAGGATGTACGAAAGGAATGGGATTGGCTAACACTAGATAGGTCACACCTTTCATGACGATTAGTGAGGACGAGAAGAAAAGAAAGTTTGAGTCAAGTTTGCAACGAATCATTCAAAAGAGCCTTGCAGTGTACCCCCACAACACTTTACAGGAGCTCATATACTCGGTAACTATTTCTGAGGAGTTACATGGCAAGGGAGCATCAAAAAGACAAGAATTTAGCTCATACAAGGGAAAATTCAAAGCTGGAAATGAGCAGAAAAAGGGTGGGCAACCACCTAAGTTTATGTCTCATGAGTCCAAGGATGCAAAAGGGGTGCAAAAGGGGGCTTAGAAAAGAAGCTGGCGGATAAAAAGGATGATCCTAAGCTGTCCAGACAGTATATCTTTGATTGCATGAGAGAGGGGAAGTGTTTCTCATGTGGGAGCAAAGATCACATGAAAGCTCAATGCTCCCAGAATCTCAAAAAGAATAATATGCAGGATGCCAAACTAAGTGTGAATGTTATACCCGATGTTCAGGGTAACACTGCACATGAACCAAAGAGCAAGATTTTATGCGAAGCTTGGGGCAAGTTAAAGGACCAAATAGCTTTATTCCTTTTTGATAATGCCTCAACAGATAACTTCATATCCATACAGATGGCTGCTGCTCTTGGGTTAAAGCCTGAGCAATTGGGCATGGACTTTCATGCAGATGTTGCCTTTGAGCGCAAGGAAGTTAAGGTCACTCCCATCATTGGGAAGCTTCGCATACAGATTCAGGGATATTTGGATCATGAGGACTTCCCCGTGGCACCACTTACAGGATGTGATATGTTACTTGGGATGCCTTGGCATTACCGTTTGGATCCCAATATTTTGCACAAAGAAAAGAAAGTTATGTTTACTCATAGGGGTAGGGAAGTTTGTATTGATGTGGGTACTACTGGGAGTACCATACCCGTTGTAAGCCATGTATCTATTTCAAAGGCAATAAAGAAATCAGTTTGTTCTTACTTGGTCTTTGTACGTGATAATGTTGAGCATGATGCTGTAGCTCCCGTAGATCAAGATAAGATTGATTTCTTAAGTGAATATGCTGATTGTTTTGCCGATTCACTTCCAGGTTAGTTTCCTCTAGAGAGACCAGAGGATCATTGTATTGACATAATCTCTGGGAGCTCCTTATAGGGTGAGTGCTGCCCAACAGGAGGAAATCATGACAGGGTTGATAAGGCCAAGTTCTTCACCTTGTTGTTCTCCAGTTTTACTTTTGCAAAAAAGGATTTTAGCGGGCATTGTTTGATAATATGGGCACAAAGTTGAGTTTTTCATCAGCCTATCATCCTCAGACGGATGGTCAGAGTGAAATAGCAAATTCAGCTATGCTTGATTTGGTCAAATGTTATTTATCTGAGCAGAAGTCAGATTGGGAAAAGTATTTGCCATTGGTTGAATTTGCATACAATAACACAAAGCATTCTTCAACTAATAAGGCTCCATTTGAGATAGTCTATGGCAAGGTGGTGCTTCCACCTATCTTACGAACAAAAGATGAAATCTTTGCGCAGCAGATGAGCATGTCCATGATTTGGATACTGCGTTTGCACAGGTTCGGACAGCCATAGAAAGATCTCAAGCTAAGTAGAAAAAGGCATAGCTGACAAACACAGGCGAGAGGTGTTTTTCAAGGAAGGTGATTGGGTATTACTAAAGTTTGAGAAAGCACATCTTCGAAGGCGGCCAGGTAAGGAAGGCCGGTTTCCTAAGCTTTCAAATAGGTATTACGGGCCATTCCAAATTTTGCAGAAAATAAATGAAGTGCCATATAGATTGGTATTGTCCGATCACTGGAAAATCCAGAATGCCTTTCATGTCAGTTTGTTAAGGCCTTATGTGGGACCACCTCCTATGGAAACAGTTTTGGAAGATCCACCTGAAGTGTCACCATTTGGCCACCCAATTGGTCCCCCCGTGATTTCTTATCATGTATGTACATTTTACTGGTATCCATGGCAATTGTATATGCCGGGGATTGATGCCACTCATGTGATACTGTGGACTTGGCTTTCCGTTAGGACTTGTGCCTCCTTGTACATGCCCGGAAATGCTTGGTGGATTGGTGTTCCATTGGGTCTGGTACCTCGTGTACTTGCCTGGAGCACGTCTATTTTGGTATAGTCTCATGAATGGGGATTGTCCATACCAATGTTGCATTGCATAGCATCTTTATGTGCTTGCTTGCAATTGAAATTGCATGTTGTTTTCATGCTTGCTTGACCAACGAGTAAGGGGACGCCCGCCTGCGAACCGTGCGTGTGAAACTGTTTGTTGACATGGTTATGTGGCATGTGACAGGTGGTAAGTATTGGTCATAAACTTGGCCTTAGGAGTTAGCACTAATTTATAAGTGAGTGTGTACACACTTCATTAAGTTTTGGGTGACCAAAACTCACTTATAAATTATGACCATCCCAGTGTTCACACACACACTGATGTCTCGAGGTGGACATAACCCAATGTCCACCGCCCAGACCTTATCCCCTTTGTACAAAGGGAGTAACCAGCCATGTGTTCACTCTAGCTTGCTCCACAAAGCACCTGCCTACCACCTACAGTGGACAACTCACCACCTCACTCCTCCTCCTCTCTCTAGAGATTGGCGCCTCCTTCATGAGGGCTGTTGGGCTGCATTTTCTGCACTTTCTCCTTCCCAACTCCATATCCAAGCTTGCTAAGGTGTTTCTCAAGCTTCCAAGAGTGTTTCCGGGTGCTAATCACGCTCCTACACACTCCCAATGACTGAAATTCAGCAAAACAACTCTCTTTATTGCTGTAATTTCTGGTCTGTTTGCTGAAAACCCTAATTTCAGCCCTCCTTTCTCAAGTTGAACCATAGGGGAAGCTTTCCTAAGGTTCCCTTCATCCTCTTGAAGACTTTTGTCGCAAAGAAAGGCGATAAATCAAAGATCTCAACACTCCAAGGACTTACATCGCGAAGACTTTCACTGTCATCGACTCTACTTGCTATCAGTAAGCTTTTACGCTTAAATATGGAAGCAAGTAGCAGGAGGGAGGAACCGGATTACAAGATCACATACCCTATGTAGTGTTCTCTTGTCCTACGTGCTCTCTTGCAGATTGTTGCTACCATGTGTTGGTGGAACAATATAGAGCAGATGGTAGGGAACATGGGCACTTGAGAGGGTAGTGTGGATTGCAAGTCTACAACGACAACCACTTGTTTGCAATACTGTATTCATATGCATTGGTATGGAAATCTGGTCAGAAATGCCCATGACACTATGTACTTGATTCTCCCAAGATCAATATACTTTATTTGAGGGAGGGGTCGGCTGTCCCGGCTCATTGTGTGTCTCTTGTCAATTCAGCAATTTACTTCTTGTATTTGAGCAAGTGTCCATCAAATCTTAGTGTATTTAAGTGTATTAATTAGCATTGTGTCCAACCAAGTTACATGAAGTGGATGAACTTGAGGAGGTATTGCAACCTGAGCACATAGTTTTTCATAAAGAGCGCAAGCATGCAGGTGGCAAGCTAGTGTGGAGGTATCTTGTGAAGTTTAAAAACTATTCGGCTATGGATGCAAAATGGATGGACGAGGATTATTTTGTGGATTATCCGGAACTTCTGAAGGCCTACTTCGAAGCTTTTCAGTTGCGGTCAACTGCTTAGAAGCCGGGGGAAATGTCACAAAATTCCTTACAGCTTCTATTTTTCTACTGTTCATGTGTGGCATGTGGAGCCTGACATGACAGACATGTATGGCTGGTGTAGCCTGACATGGTGTGTCTGTGTGGCATATGGAGCGTGACATGACAGTACATGTATGGCTGGTGTAGCTTGACATGATAGTACATGTGTGGCTTGTGGGGCCTCACATGGTGTACATGTATGGCCATGGAGCCTGACATGATGAAAGTCTCTGGGACTACCTATCTTGGAGCTCTTGTGTATTTATGTTCTAGGAAGGTTTCGGAAGGATCATGAGCCTTGGACATTTTATCGTATACAACTGAGCAGATGGGTGTTTCTTCCAATATAATTGAACTCATGTGTGTGCATGACTTTGATTTTATCTTTGGATGACTTGTCTTGTTTGCTTGGACTATGTCTAAGATTTCTGCTTGTGTTGTCCATGGGGTCGGGGACGCCTGGGCATCGTGTGGACGTGTATGTGCACACCTGTTTGGGACTGAGAGATGGTCTACATGTGTTTTGCAGGTGGTAGGTATTCCCAAAAACTCAATTTACAGCTTTATGAGTTCACTTGTTAATAATTATGGATGCAGATTCACACTCACTTATAAGTGACCGGACAACTTATAAGTGAGTACACATTGAGCAGGACTTATTTAATACACCTGGTGGCCAGAGACCTGGCACTGGACATTATTTGGACTCCCTTCATGTAGGCGCTCCTTTCTGGACCAAAAAAGCATACGTGGGCTATTTTCAGCGGGGAAGCCTATATTATTGACAAAACTCCAGATTGGAGTGGGGCGCATGCTTTTCAGGAGTGCATGAGGGCTGGTCGACTGGTTTTCAGCCTGTGGGTAAGTTTCTACAGCCATCCATCGCGACTGAAGTTCATCAGATGCATGGGAGAAGCTGGCCGACTCCTTCTCCATGTTCTCCACTGATGTCCAGTGGATTTACAGCTTGAATAGAGGCAGGACAGAGGTTAAAAATAGGGAGGAAGAGCTGGTCGTGGGCTTCTAGACAGTTTTCCTTCCGATCGGAGGTTTGCAGGCTTGTGTACAACTGCTGGTCGCTTTCTTCTGTGGCTACCGAGGGCTGGTCGACTTGCTTTATGAGCCAGATAGGAGGAAGATGATGATGTTGAGTTGTCCCAGGCTGATGTGGGAGTGCTATGGGCTGTCCATAGTTGTCCTGCATGTGCTTGATACCGGGAATACTCACTTGTGCTGAAATTGTCAGCAAATTCAGATATTGTGATGTTTTTCTTGTTTTCATATTGCATTGGAAGAAATAGGTGCAGCCAGTGGTGAACCCTGGGCACCCGCAAAGTTGTATTGGAAGCAAACTCCTTTTTGGTAATCCAACCATAAAAGGGGGGGGGGTGGGGGGTCAGCCCATCTTCTGGCCCCTAGTGTGGTGTACTGTGCAGCTTTGTCATCTTGTTTTATTTGGTATGCAGATGTGTATTTTCAGATTTCATGATTGATTAGATTTTCCGTGTTCAGTTGCCCCTTCCGTTTATAGACTATCATCCGATGGACCTCTAAAGCTCAGAGACTGACCAACGTAGCTCGTGCTTGACTGTCCCTTGACTGAGGGCTCACAATGGGGTCACGGCGCACGACAAATATTCCTAGAAAAGATTCTACTTCTGTGCAAATGCTAAACTGATGATCATGCTAGTGTGTCATCGTGTACCCGAGTGCAAGGTGCACGTGACAGTTGGGGCTCCCACGAGTCTTTCCTGTGGTTGCCACTGCGCGAGGGAAAAAGAGGGGGGGGGGTGTCATCTCCGCCGCGCTGAAGAGGTTGTTGGACTGCCAGGAGTCTGTGTCCTCTATTAGCGCTCTATGGAGGCTGGTGGTGGGGCGTTGGGTCTACCCTATGTGGCACGTGTCCATTTGGCTTAGGAGAGGGGAGGGGCTGGCCTTTGGACTCATATGCTCGTATCGGGGGGACTCAGAGTGGGTCTTGGTTCGAGTGTGGGCCTGACGTGGAGGGCACGCTCTGGCTAGGTGTCTCATCTATTTGTAAATGAAGCACTGCGTGAGGAGACTTGAATACTCCATGCATTATGGAATGGGCCCCTCCTCGAGGAGGTTGGGCAGCGGAATGACTTGCGGGAGAGGCTTTGGAGAGGCAATGCATACTCAGATGGAGGGAATCCAAGCTGTTGTGGCCACCACTGAGTTGGCAATCTAGGGGACCTGTCCAATCCATCGACCAATTGGTTGCAGGAGGGAGTTATATTGCTTTTGGAGGCTTGGCCGCCTGGGAAGCAAACTATGACAGGGAAGCGAGGTAGTCCTGGAAGGAGGGTCAAAGCTGTGTTGCCATATAGCGAAGAACGCCTGAGCTGTGCGTACCGTGATGAGACTCCGCTGAAGCACCCTATCAGTCATTGTGGGAGGAGTCAAAATCCACTTGGGTGTATCAGTGCCCAAGGAAATGAACATCAAGGATTTTGTTGGGCTCACTAATGAGGGCTTGGAGAAAATCTGGAATTTGACCGCGTGTTGAGCGGCTCCCTAGAGTGGTTCCCCCACGAGCTTTCAAACCAATGAAGAGGCCATGAGCGAGGAGTCTGTCGATGCCAATAGCTAGAGGTTCGCTTCGGAGAATAAGCATGGGGCAGCAGCAGCCTCAGTTGGGGATGACGGAACAACTGCCATGGAGTCCTGCAAGGGTGAAGACCAAAGAGAGCAGAACCTTGCCGAAAACGATAACCCACATGCAAAAACCCTGAACGGGGGAAAGGGTGGAAGAAGCTGTGTGAAGAAGGTGAGGATGACGCAAGGAGGTGGAGGGCTGGCGGAGGAAAGACTCAAGAGGAAAGGGAAGCAGAGAAGATGGGGAGCCGGGAGGAAATGGCTAAAGGCAGCAAGAGGAGGTGGGTGATAGGAGGGGGGCAAAGAAGACAGGCAGATACAGAGAGGTATGGGCGGGGGCGCCTAAGAGGCGGAGGAAGGGGGGATGATAGGAAAGCAGGAGGCGAAGGGGGCATAGAAGGTGGAGATGGAGAGCGGGGCGGAAAATGGTGCATAAAGGGCAGCAAAAGCTGCACAAGGCGGAGATGGGGAGCAGGCAGGCGGAGAGCAGAGGGCCAGGCAGAGAAAGGCTAGCTCGGCAGCGCACATAGTGTGCAGGGTTAGCATGGGGGGGTGGGATGGGTGGGGGACCTTCAGCTCGTCACCTTCATGGATATACCTTGCTTTGTTATGTGGTTTAATTCCCTTTTGGGAAGGGAAGAGAAGGTTTGTGTGTATAGACTTCTGAAAATCGGGCATTCTTGCGTTAGTTTGTAATTGTTGGGTTAATTTGCATTTTTGGCAGTAATTACAGCTAATTTGGTAGGCAACTTAGTGTTTTTGGTGCCCTACCTCACACATATAGCTTCTTTTTTCCTTTTAAAGATTGGGATTTTCAACATGGGTTGATTCCTAAGCTTAACATAGTCTTAACTAGTGGCCTTAGCATGACACGCATCCTTTTCTCGGGTTGATGCATGTGTGTCTTTTCCTAAAGGGGACCAAAGAAGTTATGTGTAAGTAAGTCAACCACAAACCTAATCCTAACTAGCAGCCTTAGCATGACACATGCATCCTTGCCTTAGGTTGTGAAATTACAAGAGAAATCATTTCATGTTGTAAGCCTTTTTTGTAATGGGACCAAAGAGGCTATGAGTAAGTAGGTTGGCCATGTTCAGATGGGGTGCCAAAGATAGACATCAAGCGTTAACACTCACAAAATAATACAAAGGACATATGTTGAAGTTCTTGATAGAAAGGGAGAGTTTCAGTTCCAAAGAGTAGTAGAACTAGCCCTTAAGAGTAGTAGAAATCAGCTTCAAAGAGTAGCAAAGATTGAATCAGCTTCAAAAGCAGCAATTTTCTTACCACGGAGAGCAACAGATCCGGCTTCTAGAAGTAGCGTGAGCAGTAGCATTTGCTTTGTATTGCAAAGAAAGTAGATGGTTTTTTACTTTATTCCTGGCTTTAATCTCAAAATGCTTACTAAGATCAAAATGCACGAATTGGGTTGCCCTTTTGGCATCAAGGAAATTTTCCTTACATGTATGATTGATTATCAGGGGGCTGAGATAGGCATGGCACAAGAGTTAATATGCAGTTTTTGGGATTTTTGTGTATTTCAGGCTGGTATGACCAAGACAGATGCAGCTGTGCAAACTTTAGCAGACATCAATCCGGACGTTATCCTCGAGGTATTGTAGTTGATTGTTTTTGTAGTTGATTGTTTTCATGTAATTGTTTTTATATGTCCAATGGTTATGCTTATTACGAGCAATTTTACCTTAAGTGTTTTATTAAAAGTTAGATAGTTTTGCTGCATCAATTTTCTGATCAAGTCCATGTTTGATATTATAGGGTTTGCTTTAATGAATTATTAAATAACAACAAGATACGATATGCAATAGGGAATGAGGTGTATGCATATGTGCTCATGCATAGACACTGCAATGGGGACTAAAGTATAGTCTGGTTTTATTCTTTTCCAGAAAGAGAAGTATAGTCCGGTTTTTTGCCATGGTTATTCTATAAAATTGAATACAATGCTTTGTGGAGGCATGAAATTGTACATTGTCATGAGATCTAGTGTACATACGAATAATCAATACTAATGATTGTGAATTTGTCTTTTGTATCGAAGATTTCCATACCTCCGTTCTTTCTAGAATTTTTGGATTTACACTATTCTAGAAATCTCACTTGGAGAAAAGTGACATGTCTTCACCATGTATTCAAAACACAATTGAAAATAATCTTGAGCAATGTCTCTGAAATTCAATTTGAACAGCTGTGGGTAAAACAAGCATCAAAGTTCTAAACTTGCTACCCATACACTTGCACTGGCTGAAATTTCCCTGCACAAGGTTTAGCATAATCTTGCCACACACTTAAACTATTAATACTATTAAACAAGATGAAATGACACAAAACCAAACAAAATAGCGATGTTGAAATTTAAATGACAGTGCAATAGGGTCGGAAAGGGCTAACTCCCCTTGTAATATGATTGTATTACCAAGAATTCGTCAAGATACAAGGCTCATGGGCATCACATGCCATATTTCTAATGACATTCATGCAATGAAAACACTTTGCAAACTTGATTGTTGAAGTTGGGGTTGATTCCAGAGCTTTTGTCACAAAGAACCTCACTCTCCAATCCCCAATGACTTGCGACAAGTAGCTATGCTCCATTGGCATTCATACACAAGCATGTGTGTACCAAGACAAGACATAGGAAAACCTTAATGGTTAAGCACACAGATGTAGAGTAGGTTAAAAGAACTTGGAGAAGCTCTTACCAAAGAATTTCCTGAAATTTGTAAGTAGAAATCAGCTTTCGGTTGAATTGTCGGTGACAAAAATGCTCAAAAGCATTTTGAGCAGGTACATATCCAAGAGATGGGAGCTGAAAAGTACTCCCAAGGGCTAGAGAGTAGTGAAGTACTCATTTGTTGGCTGATCCAAGGGTTGGAGAAGCAAGAGACCATGCTAAAAAGTGTGTATGAACTATTTATGCAGAAAATTGCTTTCTTCTACCTCATGAGAAATGCGCCAATTTGTGTGTGTGTGTGTGAGAGAGAGAGAGAGAGAGAGCCTTTCCATACTAAGAGAAGGTGGCCATTGGGCCACCTTAGCACTCCTCTCCCGTAAGTGGAGAGGGTGCCCATTAAGCTATCCACACTTTTTTAATAAAAAGGGTGCTTGATTTGTGAGAGCCTAGTGCGGGCTTCCATCCAATAAGTTCCCAAACTCACTACAACCTATCTGCCCACGCTTTAATGAAGTATGGATGCCCAAACTCACTTATAAATTGTCGGCCGTACTTTAATGAGGCGTGGATGTGCAAAACAGTAATGTGCTATTCCCCTTAAGAAGTATAAACAAAGAGTTTAGAGTCACACCTACCACTTCTTTACAACCCAAAGCAAGGTCAGAATACAGATTCACATGCATGGTTCATGAGGGGGCGTCTTGTTGCCCATAAACTAGACACGGATCATGGGAAATAATTCCAAACATGCAAGTATGCCATGCATAAGAATGTGTTGGACAATCTCCCTTTCATTTACCTTGTAGCAATCGGTCATACCGGGTGTAGACATTACGCCCTTGGGCCAACCAAAATGCCATAATCAAGATATGGGCGTGGACTAAAGTCCTGAGCCTCTCATATCTAGTCTACTGGCCCTTGGTGTAGACATCAGTCTCGTACCATGAGGTGTGAGTTCACATGACCGACAGAGGGCACTATCACACCACCCGTTGAGTTCATCCAAAGCATATGGACGCACATTATACACACGTTCCATGGCCAGTGAGAGAAGCTGCAAGGCAGCTTTGAGCGCATGCGGAAGCGCCGAGAGGATTTTCTTTGGATTTGGAGGAGCGGAAGTCCTTTCCTTAGGGTTAGAGACAACGAGGTTACTTGGCATTATAGGCCACCTATTTGGTTGTTCCCCACTCTCCCCATTGTACAAGATAGCCTTCCTCCGAGAGCGGCCAACTAGCAAGGAAGAGCCCCTCTCTGTCCCCAACTATTTTTCTTGTCTCCCTTGATTGAGACCGTGTCATGTACTTAGCCATTTCGGCTGCATTTTTGGTAACTAATGGAAGGATCAAAAAGAGAAAAGTCTCCTGCCATGAGGTGTCATGTCCACACGATGGAGCCGTTCTATAGGTTCGAAGTGTAGAGAATGCCCAAATAGTGACATCCCCCTTGGCTTCTAAATGGTTGACCGTAGTTGAGAAGCTTTCATGTAGCTGTGAGGAAGTGTGGATACTCTTGGAAGTATACCTCATCCATCCACTTAGCATCTGTAAGCCCAACGGAGCGTGCAGTGACAGATGCAACCACGTGTACGAGAGATAAAGATAGAGAGAAAGAAGGGGGAGAGATAGATGGGAATAGGGGTTTCACACAGTACACCACGCTGAGCGGGGAACATGCCCTACCCCTCTTCAGAAATTTATTTCAGGAACAATCCACAAGCTTTTCCAAGCCAGGACCAATACAAAAAATGAATACAATATCAAACAAAAGTGTCGATGTCGAGATCGGGCCAAAGTTGATGTCGAGGCCCAAGATAACTGATGCCGAGCTCACCATGAGGATGACCCACAAAAGTCTTACACTGGGCTAGTACCAAAATCCAAGTTTGAATCAAATCTGATGTTCCCAAAATATCCACAAAGTTCTTTCACACTCAATCTGAACAAAGGCGATCCCAAGTGACTCCACACCAAGATGATGAGTCTGTGTTTCCACAAGCTAATCCCCTCCTTTTGTAGGTGTTGGTTTCCAGCAGTGTCTAAAGACAGCACAAGGGGATAGTGCACAAGGCAGATAGAGGCTCTGCAGGCGGAGGTGGGTGCTGCAGGCCTTGATGGTACAGGCGGCAGCGATATGCAGGAGGTGCTGTTGGGCAGGTCACTGCAGGCTGTGCACAGGGCAGAGATGGGCGAGGCTACTGCAGGAGACGCGGCTGGGCAGAGCGCTGCAGGCGGCAGCGCTCTTGGTAGAGGCATCGCAATACAGGAAGCACCGCAGGCAGCGTATTTGAGTGTTGCAGACCCTAGCGATGATGCTGGGCTGCTGTTCGAGGTGGCGCAGGCGGCTAGATACTCAAGGCAGCTCTGTAGCACAAGTGGTGGCACAACCAAACAGAAGCGGCGCAGTACAGCAGAGACGCGTAATACAAACAGAGGCAGCACATGGAGATGGAGCAGGCCCAAGGTTGGCGCTACAGGGATGTTGCCGCCGGCGATGGGTGATGTGAGGAAGTAGGGAGAAAAGATGACGACGATGCTTCTTCAACAAGGTTCTCTTTTTTTCTCCACAAATAATAACTCCAAGAATAACTCCAAGAATTTTCTCTATACCCTTCCATAGTGGTCCAAGCCTCCTATATAGTAGGTAGGTGGTCCCTGCTTTTATTTTGCCTTGCTTTTGCTTTTACCTCTTGGCTTTTGTTTTATTTTCTTGCTTTTGCGTTGCCTTTTTGCTTTTGTTTTAATAATAGTCAAAGTTCTTGATTTATGCTTTTACAATCTTCAGGGCCTTGCTTTTTGGCCCTAGAGCAGCTTTTTGAAAAAGCGGCTTTTAGCTTTTTGATCTAGTTTGATGTCCTCTTTCCAACGGTGCTCTCAACTTTTTGGTCAACAAAGTTTGATTTTTGCTTTTTCTTGCTTTTGACCAAGACGGGTCATGGGTCCTTTTTCCAATGCATTTCCATGTGTCAATAATCCTGTCCATGTGTCCGGGCATGGGTTCTATCATATGAAAAGAGCGTGGAGAACCAAATAGTTATAGCATCCATGGGCGAATAATTCTTGAACTTCACTTTGTAGCATCTTTGAAGTTTGCCATCTCCAAGCTTATACTCCTTGTAAAACACAATCTGCTGTGGCTGTAACACCTCTTCCAACTCATCCACGTTAGGATGATTTTCCATAACCGGCTCTTTAGGCTCTGGTTCCACATATTTGTGGAAGAGGCTTACATGAAATGCATTGTGTATCCTTCAATGATTCAGCAAAGCCAACCAAAAAGCCACTTCATTGATATGCTCAATGACCTTGAACGGTCCATAATACCTAGTAGAGAGCTTGGAACACATCCCGTCTTTCCAGAGCCTCTTCCGAAGTCTAGCTTTCTCAAATTTCAGCAGTACTTAATCATTCTCTTTGATGTCCAATTGGCTTCTATGCCTATCAACAAGCCTCTTATGCTTTTCTTGAGAACGCTCAATGGCTGTCTCCACCTATGCATAGGTAATTTCGAGGTCCCTGACATATTCATCGGCAACAAAAATCTCATCCTTTGTGCGAAGGATGGATGACATATTTCCACTGGGTAAATAGACTAGGGGGTTCTATAACAAGGGCTGACGGTGGAGGTGCTCCTCTAATAAAACTGGAGTGGATAGGTGGTCCCAAGCTTGCAGGAGGCTAGCTGCAAATCTTTCGTAAAGGCTGGGCTAAAGCCACAAGCCTTCATCTCTGTGAAAATCCATCTCCTACTTTGCAGCTAAGGACCTCTCAAAATGGGGGTGCATGCAAAGATCCGGGCTAGGAGAAAGTCCTTCCAGGGCTCACTACTTGAAAGAAGTCCACAAACTATCAACTTGCTGAAAAGGGCACAGCTTTGAGGGTCGATGATGCCCTAGCCCTTCTTGTGTCGATGTTGGATGATCACTCTCCAGGCCACCTTGGCGTGCGCCGGCCTCCTCTCACTACCAACCCAAAGAAAGTTGTGGATCAACCGTTGAACTTGACCAATGCAAGCTCAAGAAAAGGCCCAACAAGAGGTGATGTACCACAGTGTGGCGAGAAGAACTTGGTTTGCCACCATGACCCGACCAGCTAAGGAAAGCCTCGTTGAATTCCAATACAGCAACTTCTTCCACATGCTCAAAAGAAGAGGGGCTAACTCATGCTTTGGGGAAATATGGATACCAACCTGGCATTCAAGATAGCGAACTAGAGTGCTGCTCCTGAAAAACCTCAACTGGCCTCCAAGTCAGGGCGGGCGATGAGCCAACCTAGGATCCACACGACTTGTGCCAACTGATCTATACATTGGATGCACATCAGAAGATCTCAATCGCATTAGCGAATCTTTGGAGATTCCCCTCATCTCTGGATAAGTATGATGGTGTGTCGTAGGAAAACTTTGAGTCGAGGAGCTCCTCCTGAGAGCGGATGGGAAGACGCCGCTCTTGAAACTCTGTCTCCTGTGTGGAGAGAAAATTGCTTATGGCCTCGGCAACAAACAAGAAGAGAAATTTTCACCATTTGGTCCATCTCCATGTCTGGAGCCACTCTTATGGGATTGTTACTCTATAGAGCGGCCAGATTTGTTTCATGTTCACATGGGGCTAGGCCGGTGTCCCATGTGAAAGAGCCAATCTTTTGGTGTCACATTGATGGGAGCCAGATTCGGGCCACCCGTGTGTGACCAATACTGTGTCACATGGACGGGAACCAGTTTTGTGCCACCCGTGTGTGACCTGCTTCGTGCTGTGGACGGGAGCCTATTGGTGCCACCTGTGTATGGCCAGGATGGCGTCTTACCTATGGGATTGTCACTCCATAGGAAGACCAAGACATACATTTATATTTATGTTGCGCCAGTTTTGTGCCCGACAGGAACTTTTTGTGCAAGCTGTACCCGCCTGTTGTACGTGTGTTGTACTTGCCTGCAAACTGCACCCGCCTGTTGTACATGTGTTGTACCTTTGTTGTACCTACCTGCAGACTACACCCGACTGTTGTACCTGAACAGTACTTGCGGTACTAGGACGTGTACTTGCTGTACTAGGCTTATACTTGCTGTACCAAACTTGTACTTGTTGCCCGTGTTGTACCTGTTGCACCCATGGTTGTACCAGGTGGACCTGACTGCATGGTAAAAGGAATGCATCTCCATTGACTCCTGCTACAAGCTATACCAGGTGCCTTGTATTTCTTATTTGTGTAAACCTAAAATTTTCTAAATTAAGTTTAAAGATTTCTTTTAAGTTTTGTGTAGAGCAGGAACAAAGCATGTTTATGCTAACCATACTCAGGAAACTTTCCTA
Source organism: Cibotium barometz (assembly GCF_041138505.1). Lineage (NCBI taxonomy): Eukaryota > Viridiplantae > Streptophyta > Polypodiopsida > Cyatheales > Cibotiaceae > Cibotium > Cibotium barometz. Next base: position 23,515,154 of record NC_141109.1, read on the forward strand.
GTTTGGTTTGTTTTTCCCTGAGTGGTAGTGCTAACTGCGCCCTTAGAATTCTGAGAGCCAGTGAAGGTTAGAAACACTAGGGAGTCCGGGAGCAAAGCTTATCTGGGAGCACCAGGCACTGTTCTCTCTGTGGTGTACGCCTTTGCCTGTGCTCGTACAAGCGTGCCTGTTGGTGCACGGTTCCGGAAGACCAGTGAAAGGTAGGTGTCCACCCAGTGAAGGTCGGAGTGTGCCTGGGACTTGGGACTTCTTCGACTGTCCAGACTTCATCGACAAGTATCCAATTGTTTGAGTTGTATTCACTCCACGTGAGGAGAAATCCGGCCTATTGGCCCGTGACATTTGTACATATAAATACTCCAAGAAATACAAATGTATTGAGGGGGGGGGGGGGGGGGGGGGGGGGGGGGGGGGGGGCTTTCCGGCCCCAGTGTTGGTGTCAAGCTTTCTTGGTCATTTACATTTTTAATGTTGTTAATAATGTCATTGTTGGAATTAGTTAAGTGATCTAAAAATGTGTATTTTGTCTTCCGATTTGTAGGCCTCCTATAGGAAGCGGTTACAGAAATGGTGCCAATGGGCAGCCCTATCGGACCGAGTGAGAAAGCGGAAATCTATCACCTATGCCCCCCTAGATGAGAACCTAACTGTGCGAAGCTGAATAGAGCCTAGAAACACTTCAAACCCACTCCTTTGGAAATCCATCTGGCACATTGTCCCCTCCAAAAATCCCCAATCCACCCTGTCATAGGCTTTGTCAAAATCAAGGAGGAGAAACTATCAAATCGTGCTACCTCAACCTTGTTGAAGCGGTCACCATGGGGCACTATACAAGTAAAACATGGGTTATTGTTGTCATAACATCACTATTGGTCAGAGTTCGACCAAGACTCCGGCTACATGTGTGGTAGAGCATAGATCGACATGCCGAAGGACTCGCATGGATCTGTGGGAGTCAGATCTTAGCCCTTGGCTCGGGGTGTTCGAAGCATAGAACCTACGGTTGGGAGGTGAACTAGCCTGCACCCCTCTTATGGGGTTTGCACTAATCACTCGTGTTTTGCATTTGGGAGATCCGTGGGGTTGTAACACTTGGTATCAGAGCGGCCTACCCACGGAAGGTATTGCGACACACGGAAGGAGGTCTTAGTAAGCTTTTCTATTTTACTTTTTATGGATTCGCAAGATCCAGGTATTCTCTACGCTTTTGTGCTAAGGTTGATTTGGTGCATACTCATTGAAGGTATTTCTCTACGCTATGCCTAAGTTTTCATCTCAAAAAAAAGTTCATGCTTTTTAGGGTTATGCTCACATGTTAAGTTGCATGGATTCTGAGAGAGGGGGAATATGCAAGATTCATGCGTGTAGAGATGTGCAGAAATTTGTGGAACTCTTGTTCTCTCCGGTTTCACCTCTCTGAGGGCTGCGTTTTAGGCTTATGACACCCTTGACATGTTGAAGAAACATGTGGGCAAGGATAGGTGTCATTAGCAGCCTGAGTATGCAGCCAGTGGCTGTAAGCAATTGCTGTGTGGCATATTTAGAGAACTTGTTGTAGTGATGCCATTGAGGGCACCCTCACCCTGCCAGTGGAGTCCATCCAGAGCATCTGGCTCGACATTATTCATACCCTCCGTGGACATTGTGGAAGCTTCAAGGTGGCTCTAATTGTCTGCGGAAGCGCCATGAGGCCTTCTTGCGGATTTGGCATCACAGTACTTTTCTCACTGATAGTGGTGGTGAGCTCACTTGGCATTATAGACCACCTATGTGGTTGTCCCCCCCCCCCCCCCCCCCCCCCCCGCGCCAGCCCCATTGTATGAGGTAGTTATCTTCTCCTACAGCGGCCAGCCAGGGGAGAAGAGCACCCTTCCCCTTTTTTAATAAGCTTTTCTTGATTCTCACTCCCCTCCATGGAGCTGAGTTTTTACTTGTGCAACACTCTTGTAAAAAGAGAGTGGATAAAATCAAGAAAGTAACCACAAGGCAAAAGTCAAAGGGGTATCTACGTCTACTAGAATCAAGGAGATAATTTAGGGGGAAAAGGTGGAGAGAATCATGGAGCCACCCACTCACACCTGATCACTCACCTAATCACAAATGCAAAAGTTGTATTAGCAGCATGTATGGAGCCTACTTAAAGGCACCCTTCTCAATGATAATAATAAGCAAGCATTTGAATCATTTTTGCACTCTTTTATTTTTGAGTCGTGTTTTGTGCGTGTGTGTGTGTGTGTGTGTGAGCGCGCCATAGCCATGTTTCAATTTGATCCACCATAGCCTCCACTTCATGTTTTCTACAATTGCCCACACCCATGCGGCTGAAAATCCCATCTTGAGCATGGTGCCCTCGAGAAAAGACGAATCCACCCTGTTGTAGGCTCTTGAAATCTAGGAGAAGTGCCGCCAAGTCCTTCTGGCAGATCCTGGTTACAACTAAGATCTGGTTCAGCCAGCGGCATAAGAGTTCACGGAAGTGAGGTGGCAAAATTAGGTTCGTGCTCTTCCAAGTGGAAGATGTCCAACACTGAGAAAAGGCTTCCGGCATTAGGGGTCGACCAACCGGAAGCTGCATGACAAACAGCACAACAAGTGTGCCCTGCAGGTGGTGGAGTTTGAACCCGGGGGCCGGGCAGATATTACCAGAGGCTCTAACCACTTGGGTTAAGCCCATTTGCTGTAGGAACCTTGGGTCAAACTGTTGTAGACAACTCCGCCGTCATGTGAACTGCCAGAGAGCCCAATGTGCTCAAATGCATGCTCCTCTGCCGCTGTGTCTGAATCCGCCCTAAGAAACTCAGAAGCACTCATACCAACATTATTGTGTATAACATGTTCTCAGCAAAGTTGGTGTCATACATAGCTGTTTTCAGCAAATTTTGGTAGCTTGAATAGCTATGTTGTTGCCTCAACTGTTTATGTACCATATATTTTGGACTTCTAAATGATTTTCGTGACAACAGAGCTATACAATCAACATCACGACACTGGACGGTTTCAATAAGTTCATGCAGAGCCTGACACGCCAAGTCATGAGTAGCACCCAAGGGCGAGTGGCAGGCGTGGATCTTGTTTTGAGTTGTGTGGACAACTATGAAGCCCGCATGGTTGTGAATCAGGTAACTGCATTCTAAAAGCTGAAGTGAAGCAACGTCAGGTTTAATGGGTTGCTTGCATTGGTTATGGGTCCTTGCATGTTTTGTGTGTGTGCAGGCATGCAACGAACTCGGGCAGACATGGATGGAGTCAGGTATGACAAGGGGTTGCTTTATGTATCATCTTCAGATGTATCAGTTTCATAAACTATGCTAATCCTCTTTAGCCTTGACCCCCCCTAAACTTTGGGAAGTGTCCTAACAAATATTGTGAAGGATAGCCAAAGGTATTAGGATCGGAAGCTGAGCACTGCTTTCTAGACCTTGATTTGGATCTATATATTGTTCAGGTGTATCAGAGGATGCCGTCTCTGGCCACATACAACTTCTCATTCCAGGCGAGACGGCTTGTTTTGCATGCGCCCCTCCATTGGTAGTTATCCTTATTCCTCTTTTATATTTTTGTGTAATTACTCATTGTAATCAAGAGATTTTGGTCACCCCCCCACAGGAGTCCCTAATTGGTGGTACCCGAAATCCGTTCTTTAGAGTCATGTATTAATAGTACATAAAGCCAAATGTGCAAAGGTTTAGCTCACCACTCATGAATGTTGCAGGTTGTTGCCTCTGGGATAGACGAACGCACATTGAAGCGTGAGGGAGTTTGTGCCGCATCGTTGCCTACTACTATGGTAATGCTTCTCATCATTATAGTCCTAGTAGGTTGCTCATAATATATGCAGGGTTGCCTGTAGAAAGGCTTACAAATACTGAATCATAGAAATTATGACACTACCGCTACCATTATCTGGACGTTGCTAGCTGACATGCCATGAAGGTGCAATTTCGAGGCCTTTCAAGATTGAAACTGCTAGACTTTCAGCCTCCCCTAAAGCTCGCATTGTTTAAAGGCTGGAATGTGCCGTCTCATGGAATAGATGCGAGTGAGCTGTAGCCTACTTTTTGCATTTGTGAATTGAGCCTTCTGGGCGCTTTTACTTGCTGATTCACCTTGCCTTTCACTGCTTTTGTTACATGGGGAAGCTCAGATAACACTGGATTCGTGGTGAATCTCAGTAATCTCTCCAAATCCCTCAGAAAGACTCTTCCATTCATGGAGAAAGGGTAAGAGCATACCCAAAAAAAAAAAAAAGATTCTATCACTGTTGGCAATCACAAAGAGACCTTGAAAATTAAATTTCATATATCAGGGGTTTATAAAAGGGTACAAGAAGTACCTGAAAATTTGTGCGTCTCGACTTAGGGTCTTGGGAGTCAAGACTATTGAGCCACTCGGGGACCCACCAATTGGTGTGTAGATTCTTGCTTTAATTCTACTCATTACGAGCCTCCTGATGCCACTTGACAACTAGACAATCACTGTTTGGTGCAAACAAGGAATGCTCATCGTTGCCCTCGGACTGTGATCACTATCCTCCCTCATGGGAATCCTGGGCCATGCTTTTCCGATCATGTCCCAACATCATAACTGGTAGAAGTTAGAGTCCAAGCCAATCCGGTGGCTTTATGTGCTCAAAGTCGTTACTGTTGACCGGCGCCACGTCGTTTTACTGTCAACTGACTCCATGTAATAACTGCCTACTGACTCCATGCTTCCTTGGAGAAAAGTGGTGGTAGAAAGGTGACAGGCTGAGGGGAAGTGAAAGGTTTCAGAAAAGTGATGGTAGAAAGGTTATGGGCTGAGGGGAAGTGAAAGGTTTGAGAAAAGATTATAGGGTAGATGCGAAATGTATGGAAAGGCCTAGCTGAAAACCGCCCGTGGAGGAACAAATGGCTGACCAGCCCTTAAGAAATTGTCATATAGATACCAACAGACAAGGCCAGGCCTTCTGGTAAGTAAGCACCCCCTTTTCAGCTTTTTTGCCAAAAAACTCCCTTCTTTTAGCTTACTTCCCAAAAAAAGAGGTCTAGCATACTTTTTTTTCAAAAAAAAAACTGGCAGCCCGCCTAATATTGGCCATGCTCTCTCAGTGGCAGGTTCACACATCCATGGGCCCCCTCTTTATGCAATTCAGTCCATGCTTTATTCCTGGTGTGCTTTTTTTCCTTGCGCACAATTCTGGCCATGTTTTTTTTTTCTTGCACACAATTCTGGCTGTGCTTTTTTTTTTTCTTGCACACAATTTTGGCTGTGCTTTTTGCTGCGCATCAGCCTCTCCTTGTCAACCTTTTTTTTTTTCAAGTAAAACAGGGCTGATTATATTACCACAAAATCTCATACGAACACACGCTAAAACACCAAAAGATACAAGTGCGACCAACCGCACCTAAAGGCAAAATTTATGCCAAAAAACAAAACCTTTACAAAATCTCAAGGATGGAGATAAGAGATGTGGGACATAAACCACTGTGGGGTACCGCCCTGCAAGTGGAAGAAAATCTGGTGATGACTTCAAGTCTCCAAGAAATGTTCTCCTGCAACGCACCAGACCGAGAGGTCAAGTCATCAAATAGTCCCATTCACCACGAAGCGTGTGAATGGTGTCGGACCAACTATCTGCCAAAATGTGTTGAGTGGAAGAAGATTCTCCTCCAAGAGAGTGGTGACATCTGGCCCTCCAAATGCACCAGCCAGTAATAGCGCCTATGATACTAAAGGTCTGTGAGCTATTCGATGATTCTTGAGAATGTAGGACATGATGAGGGGTATGAGAAAAATGCATGCGAGCAGAGATCCCATGCTCGATGTGGAAAACTAAATCATCTAGAGCAGCCTCGTATCCAAGATGCCGGCCTACCAAATTTTGCTGCAACTAGCAAAATGCACCCCAAGTAATGTAACCGAGGTCTTGAGAAATCCGTCAGAGAAGCCGAGAAACACCTGTCCACACCATCTGAGAGGACTGGCAAGACCAAAGACAATGATGAGGAGTCTCTAGGATCCCATCTGAGCAAATTGAGCATGTGCCAGGAATGCCCGTCTGCACTAGCCAACTGCCCACCGGTAGACTAGCATGTGCCAGCATCCACATAAAGTAAGTCGTCCTATGTGGTCTCCACGAATCCCAAATCTGCCTCCAAAATCTCTCCAAGAAAGCTGGAGAAATCCCCTCTGCATGCCAATGAGGGGCTCTAGAAGGGGGGAGAACCAGCAATTGTTAACCATGATAGGAACTCTTGTCGTCGTTACTGAGAAGTGGGCTTGCCGAAAGGGCTCAGAAACCCCCCTCAAAGTGATGATCCAATCTCAACAGCCACTGTAAACAAATAGCCTCATCAATCTCGGTCCGTGGAGCATGCATGGAAGTGAGACCTCCTCCAACGCGTTGGGCAAGATCAGGGTCGGATATATCACGGAATGTAGACCTCCAAGTCCACATAGAGCAAGCAGGACCTGCATCCTAGTGAGCCCAAGAGATGTAAGATCGCTCACCAATCATGTGCCCAGAAGCGTCTTTGATGTGGGGATTCCATAGGATAGGCCGTCACTCAATCTCCTCTATAAGAGTGGGCTGTGGGTGAATGAGGCATCGTCTAAGAGAATGCCAAACATGCAGTAAACTTCAAAGAAAGGACGAATGAGGCAGCTCATAGCTGACGACACTGAAAATCCATCTCATAGAAGGCCTCCAATCTCCACCAAGGTGAGGGTGACAATGACACACCATCCATGAATGGTCTCCTGGAGTGAGCCCTCGAACCATGAATTTTGCCAGTAAAGCCTTGCTCTGTGTCTCAAGGTCTATGAAGCCCAAACCCCCATCATGTGTCGGTAGAATAACTGTATCCCAAGCCACTCTAGCTCTCATATCCGAAGTGGCATCTGAGCCAGCCCACAAATAATTCCGGATCAACCGTTGGAGTTGCGACATGGGAGAGCGTGAAAGGTACCAACAAGAAGCGGCATACCAAGCTGTGGCCAAGAAAACCTGGTTAACTACCAAGGCCCTACCAAGGCCCTACCAAGCTGTGGCCAAGAAAACCTGGTTAACTACCAAGGCCCTACCAGCCAAAGAAAGTCTAGCTGAACTCCAAAAAGCCAACTTTCTCCTGAGAGGAGATCGTTGGAACAAATTGTTGGGCCCCCAATATGTCAAGGCCAACGTGGAAACCTAAATAGTGAGCAGTCTGCCCGCAACCAATCCAAGTGAATCCCCACTGTTGACCCCAAGTATGAGAAGCTAGAGGATCGGTCAGGAAACCCAAAAACTTGTTCCAATTGATCTTTGCTCTTGCTGCCAAGAAAAAAGTATCAAGAACAACTCGCACATGCTCCAAGACCTATGCACTATTCTCAACATACAATACTGTATCATCGGCATACTCTGCATTATCCTTGCCAGCCTTCTACATCCCCATGATTGGCTACTTTTTCTCCCCTGCTGCTGGTCATCTTCTGGCCGCCCATATGCACCTGTTGACCGCCCCTCTTCTGGTCGCCCATATGCGCCACTCTTGGCTGCCCTTCTACAAATAGAATCAGCCTATGGACGCCTTGCTTTAAGGCTGCTATAGTGTACAAAGCTTGCCTAAGGGTGTGTAGAACACTTGCACCTATATGCTACAGAGATAGAAAGAAGAATGCAGCGGAATCACACATACAACACACACAACAGTCTTAAACTACTACTCTGTATTATCATTATGTACAAGAAAGAAGTAATACAACTGAAATTCAAGTACAAGATATGGCTGAGAATGAAGATCTTAAATCACAGCCTTGTGACCTACTACACACTCCTGGCTAGCACTTCGCCTATATAGGGATGTCTAGCAAGCAACATTGAGGAAAGTAGATGAATATGACGATTTGGCTATCTACGTATATATATGCACCAATGCTCCTAGTCGGCTAGTAGTATTGCTATCGGCTAGTTGTACCCGACTGCCACATCATCAATGCCATGTCACCATTGCCACGCAATCTTGGCGTGATGCTCTTCAGGGGTGAGGCTAGTCACCGAGGCTCCTCCACTTGCCTGTCCTTACCATCCTTAGCGTTGGACTGGCTACCCTTGTCTCTGCCTTTCTGTTGCCCCTATTGTTGAGTCCCAAACTTGGAACTCTCCTGCGTCGCGAGGGTTGTAGCAAGACGAACCACATCTGAAAGATCATGGGGCCGATGTGCACGGACGTTTGCGTGCAACGATGGTTTTAAACCATCCACAAATTGCTCAACCTGTGGGTGGCAGCCATCTCCGGCTTCAATAATTAAGCTCGTTCCTCACAAGGCATGGAGGAATAACTCGGTAAACCGGTAGTCCCTTGACGTCAAGCCGGTGAAGGCGAGTAGGAATTGTCCAGAGAGAAACTCCACTAAGGAGGCCGTCGGCGACGCGAATGTCGTCTCCCCTGTTGTTGACTATGCCAAGTGTAGAATGATGATTGCTGGACTAGGATCGAAGCTTATCTAGTACATCCTTACCTGCATCCAAAGGAGTGAAAAATCCTCCTCCAAAAAGTTTTGCCACTTCGTTCTCAGAATCGTCCAACACTTGCCCTAAAGCACGGGCCCTTGTAAATTCTAGATCCAAAATATTAGGTGCTCGAGGTTTTGACTTCATCCTGTCGAGACGGGTAGATATAGCCTCCATTTAAGCCGCATGTGTGCACATGGATGTCTTCATGCTGAGAAGCAAATCAGTGAGTTGTCAATCCATGACAAATATCAAGTGATACAAGGACGGGATGTGGGATTTCAAAGATGCACGATGAGGTAAGGGTTTGGTGGGGCACTGAAGAGAACCCAAATATTCACTTTCCCTAAACCTGAACTTGTGCCCTTTTGGAATCTAGGTGCTCTACCCTATGCATACACAGGTGCCAGAAATTTGTAGGCTCCCTAGGCTCTGATACCAATTGTAGAACACTCGCATGTGCTAGAGCCTAGGGTTTTCGAGAGATCGAGAGAAGAGTGCGACGGAATCAGACATAGAGCACACACAAGAGTCCTAGACTACTGCCCCGTATTATGTACAATAGTACAAGATGTGGCTGAGAATGAAGGTATCAAATCACAGCCCTGTGACCTACTGTATACTCATGGCTTACAGAGAAATGCTCTGCGAAGTCCAACATTGAGGAAAGTAGATAATATGACGATATGGCTACCCGTGTATATATATGTACCAATGCTCCTAGTTGGCTAGTAGTATTGTTGTTGGGCCAACTAGACTTGATTGCCACATCACCATTGCCATGCCATCATTGCCAGGTGGCAGTGCCATGTGTCACTTGTGTTGTCCGACCCTACTCGTTGGTTGCTATTTGATGATGTCTGGCTTTGCTTGCCTTCTATTAGTTAAAGAAAAAACAGCCACATAGGGCTAGATACAACCACGAAGGGCTGAATACAGACTCGCCTCATTTAAGGGCAGGAATCACATGATCATAAGGGGGAGGAGACGCTTCTCCTCCGGCTGGCCGCTATGTGAGGAGAAATGGGGTCACCGCCACTATTTTTGAGGAAAGGGCCAGGCCTCCAAAGCCTCAAGAAAGCTTCCCATCGCTTCGCATGCAGTCAGAACCTCTGTGTAACTTACCCCACTGTCCGCGGGTTGTGTGAATGATATCAAGCCATATGCTCCTGATGGTCCCAGCCGGCGGAGTGTGGGTACCCTCGATGGCCTCACTGCATCTAGCACGCCAAATGTGCCAGGCTGCTATGCTACTGCAAATCCCCCATCTCTGGCATAAGCCTGGTCGTTATTCGCATGTAGGTGGGGCTGTGATTGGTACTGTTGCAATACGATGGTGAGAGACCTGAAGGCCTAGCCCTCCCCTATCCTCCTTGTAAGCCCTGACCACTCCAACCTCTGCGGCCCAAGCGATAGTGCCCCATGTAATGATGTGGGTCGATGACCTATCCATAGCGAAGATGCGAAGAATTTGTTGAGCCTTCTGGCAATCCCAAAGGCAATGTCTCTGAGACTCCCTGGGGGTGGCTGCACCGCGGGAAGCTGTTGGCCGACCTCCAACTGCCAGCCACGTAACGACCGCCAAACTCCTATGTGCCATCAACCGAAGAAAGAGGGTGATCTTTCTAGGCCGAAAGTTGTCCCATAGTCTCTTCTAGAAATTGGAAAGGAAGCGCTTTGAGATGCCCTAAGACCGCCAGTGTGCTGCTGCCGCCAGTGTGCCATCTATCTCAGGCATTTGGATCCTGTGGCCTAGCCGCACTGTATATGCAAAGAAGGGGGCATCCAGAGTCTCCTCCCGATCCGTTGGATCATGCCAAGTCCACTCTCTCGAGGCGTGTGAGAGGTCAGCACTCCCAGATCCATAGCCGCCATTGGCCAGTGCTGGATCTATGTGCCATTCCCGTTCCCGAAAACCAATCACCCTCACCCTTTGCAAGGTGCAGCCACTGAAATCCTCCAAAGGTAACTCAGATCTCTCTAGTCTGCCATGGCATCCAATAGAAAAAGTGAGCAGAACATTGTCCTCATCTACTCCGTGGACCGCGACTAGGATATCGTATCTGGTAAACACGCCTAGCCACATGGGGGGGGGTGGTAGAGTTAGCCACTCCTGAGGGATAGCTGAGTCGATGTCGATGTCGATGTCGATGTCGAGCCTATCTCTACCCCGGATCCTTGTTAGGACTCTCTCCTACACCTCCAAGGGTAACTGCATGTGGGCGATCCAATCTCCAAAGACCTAGCTGGTCCCATGTTCAAGGCGCCCAAAGAAACATGCGGTCAGGCCCCTAGCATGTGGCCACTGGGTAAACGGATCAGGGGGTTCCTGACCAAAGGCTGTCGTAGTCGCTCCTCTGAGGCAACTGGAGCTATCTGTCAGAGGGCAGGCCTAAGGTGCTCCCAAGCACGAAGTAAACTGGCTGCAAATCTGTCCTCAAAAGCCAAGCTAAACTGGCTCTGTCCTCAAAAGCCAAGCACGAAGTAAACTGGCTGCAAATCTGTCCTCAAAAGCCAAGCTAAAACCACAGGCTCGCATCTCTGTGAAGATCCATCTGGTACTCTGAGGCCAAGGGCCCCCAAGACTTGGAGGTCGGGCTGAAATCCAGGCCAATAGGAAATCTTTCCAGGGCTCGCCACCGGGAAGGAGGCCTCTAACAATCAGCTTTGCCCAGCAGGGCGCGGCTCTGAATAGCCGGGTCGATGAGGCTTAGTCCCCCTCTGCGACATGGCTGAATAATCACTCTCCATGCCACCTTGGCCTTGGTTGGCCTCCCATCACTTCCGGCCCATAAGAAATTCCGGATCAATTGTTGTATCCGCCAATACATGCTCGAGAAAAGGCCCAACACGAAGTGATGGACCACATGGTGGCAAGAAGTACGTGGTTCGCCGCCACCACCCTGCCTGCTAGGGAAAGCCTCGCCGAGCTCCAATATAGAAGCTTCTTCGGAATACTCAGAAGAAGCAGGGCGAGCTGCTACTGCTCAGGAGAGAGATCAACGCCAAACTGGCAACCAAGATAACGGACTAGAGTGCCCCTCGAGATCCACTGGAAATCCTCAACTGGTTGCCAAGTCGGGGTGGGTGCTGAGTCTACCCAAAAACCACACGGCTTGTGCCAGTTGATCTGTGCTCCTAATGCATGGTAGAAAACCTCGATTGCCTCTGCAAATTTCTGTACAACTCCTCCTGCATGCGGAGGGGAAGACGCAATCCTTGAAGCCGGGTCGCCTGGGCGGAGAGAAAACTACTCATGGCCTCGACGACGAATAGGAAAAGGTTAGGTGCCAAGGACAGCCTTGTCGAATCAAGCGGGAGAGGGGGAATCTGTTGCCTTGGGCTCCCTGAATGAGAACTTGGCTGTGTGAGGTTGAATAAAGTCCTGAGACTCCACGAATCCACTCCATGGGGAATCCCATCCGGCTCCTAGTGCCCTTTAGAAAGCTCCAATCCACCCTATTATGAGCTTTCTCAAAGTCTAGAAGTAGCATAATGAGGTCCTGTTGCTGCATCCTGGCCGAAGCTGTCGCCTCCCAAAAGGTAAAGATGTTGTCCAAAAAGCTCTGATTGTGAACAAAGCCAGTCTGAGTCTCGTAGATCAAGTCGGGGAGAAAAGGCTGAAGTCTTTTGCTGATGGTCTTAGCCAAGATCTTTTAGGCTGTCCCTAGAAGAGTAATGGATCTCTATTGTCGGATCTCCAATCTGTCACCACCCTCCTTGGGAATCAAGTGAATCAAGTCCTCTAAGAGCCTCTTTAGCATGGCACTTGTAATCATAATCTCATTGAAGGCAGCTCGAAGGCCACCTTTCATGAGGTCCCAGTAGCGAAGAAAGGAGACTGGAAGCCCGTCCGTCCCCGGGCATTTGCCCCATCAATGCCTCCGCCAACTCCTCACCAGTAAATGGTGTCTGTAAGATTCCTCCCCAGCCTCTCAAGATGTCCAGCATCTTCTCCCTGTAATCAATCCCCTCTTCAGAAATATAAAAGATCTTGTCTCTGCCTGTTTTGGCATAGAGAGAAAATATTCTAGAGAGAGAATATTCAGATTTTGAATATTTTTAGATAGAAAAAATTCTCATATTATTAAAATAAGTTCCTCTCAAACAGAAGCTCAAAAAGATTTTCAGAAGGTGCATTAGAAATTAAGTATAATCGGTTCAAGACGCATTATCCTAAGGGTGAAGATTTTTTCGAAATTTCAAATTAAGGTTCCTATGGACCAATAAGATTCATCCAAATGTAAGGAGGAGATAAATAAAGAAATAAAAGAAAAATCTCCCAAAAATGAGTAAATACTTACATAAGATGAAGAGTTGACTAAGGACAAGGCTAATAGTTAAAAAAGAGAGATATTTAGAAGTAAATACTCACATAAGATGAAGAGTTGACTAAAGACAAGGCTAATAGTTAAAAAGGGGAGATATTTAGAAGTAATACTCACATACGATGAAGAGTTGACTATGTACAAGGTTTATTAGTAAGAAACTATGAGTAATATCAAAAATATGAGATATTTTAGGTATAATGATTCCATTTTGACACATATGTAAGGAAGGGAAGTCCCTTCAATAAGGCACCTACTTCACATGCTTGAATGAGTTTTAAACTCAAAAATAATGTGATATTTTTATCTCTCCTCTCTCTTGAACCAAACCAAATAAAAAGAAACCAAACCGAATCAAAGAAACCAAACTAGATCTAAATTTGGTCCAAATTCAACCAAACTGAAATCTAGAAAATTCTAGAAATCAGTTAGCTTTGGTTAGAGCCTCCCTCTCCTATAAATAGAACATGAGTCTTTTGAAAAAAATAGGAGAATTTTACTATATTAGAATTATGCTGAAATAATGCTAATTTTTACTATTCTCTAAAATTCTTTCCAAATTGGAGAAATTGGAGCTTCCCTCTTTCTTCAATCCCCATTGGTGGCTCCATCGACATACTAAACCAATTGATTGGTTGGAGGCCTCTACCGTGAACAAAGAATCAAGCAATTTGTAAGGTAAATGGTGAATTTTGATCTTTTCTATAATTTCTCAATGTTTCTCTCTTCTCAACTCCTGCTTGAGAAGCTTAATTGAAATGGTATTTGAATGCTATTGAAGTTAATTGATGAATGGTAGTAAAGAATTACATAAATTGATGAATGCTATTGAGTTTAATTGATGAATAATAGTAAAAAATTACATAAATTTTTATTTATGCTTAATTCTAATGATTTTTATGTAATTTCTCTCTTACTTAAGAAATGGTCATACTCATGACCTATTCTCAATTCAAATAAAGCTTTTCATAAAGCTTTTTCTTAATCCAAGATTAATCTATGCTTGAGGCTAAATTAATGGTTTTTTTCTATGCTTTTAGTTTATGTATTTCATGAATATTGATGATTCAATCCATTATGAATTAATGATCCAATTAGAGATCATTCTAATCATTTCCTTAAAGATAAGCTTTATCTTTTAAAATAATTGAGATTTATCAATCATAGCAGCGGAGCTATAGTAAATTTTTTATAAAAATTACACATAAAATAATTTCATTCAAAGCATGAAAAGAGGACTTCCTACCATATTCTAGGAATTATCATCCTATATTAATTGAAAGAATTTCATTGTAATCATGGAGAAATTGATTTTTATATTATGCATAATTGATTTTCATGCATAGAGGTATGCGAAAAGATTATTTATTTTAATATAAAAGTGTTACTTTTATCATATTTGATTTTCATACATAAAGGTATGCATAAAAGATTATTATTTTAATATAAAAGTGCTACTTTTATCATATTTGATTTTCATGCATAAAAGTATTCATAAAAGATTATTATTTTAATATAAAAGTGTTACTTTTATCCTAATTGATTTTCATGCATATGTATAAAAGATTATTATTTTATCGTAAAAGTGTTACTTTTATCATAATTGATTTCATGCATAGAGGTATGCATAAAAGATTATTATTTTATTGTAAAAGTGTTACTTTTATCCTATTTGATTTTCATGCATAGAGGTATGCATAAAAGATTATTATTTTATTATAAAAGTGTTATTTTTATCATATTTGATTTTATGCATAAATAGGATGCATAAGAGAAATCCTTTTATACTAAAGGTGTAATTCCTACTAAATTAGATTTATGCATGGATAGATGCATAAAGAATTTAAATTAATCCAAAAAGTGTCATTCTCATTTAAAATAAATTTATGTATAGGAAGATGCATAAAAGATTGATTTTAATTCAAAAGTGTCATTCTCATTTAAAATGAATTTATGCATAGGAAGATGTATAAAAGATTAATTTTTAATTCAAAAGTGTCATTCTCATTTAGAATGAATTTATGCATAGGAAGATGCATAAAAGATTGATTTTTAATTCAAAAGTGTCATTCTCATTTAGAATGAATTTATGCATAGGAAGATGCATAAAAGATTGATTTTTATTTCGAAAGTGTTTTTTTTTTTTCGAGAAAAGATCCTTTCATTAGTTATATAAAAACGCCCGTAGGGCTACAAAAGATCTCTCCTGCTCCTAAGAGACATAGAGCAGCGAATACAGCATGGCAGCCCGGGAGACTCTCCCTAGGTGCTGCAAAATACAAACATCAGTACAAAGAACTGAGCAGCTAAATCATACAATGGGGGGGGAAGAGCCAAACAGGTGGCCTGTAGTGCCAACGGGGGGATCCCGTGTGTAAGGTGTAGAAAGGGCCACAGCGCCAAGTGGTGTGAAAGGCCTGGCGTCGTAAGATCGCCTCATCCGAGTCTCCCCGGATGCGGTCGTACTGTCCTCGGGCAGGGTGTGAATCAGCTCCTGCCAAATCCCCCGTACAGTTTCTGCTGGTGGCTTCAATCTCCCCTCAAAGGCCGAAAAGCACCGGGCCCTCCACGTGAACCAGATGGTGAGGCTGCTAAAGAGCTCCCATCGTAAATCCCTCTCCTGTGTTCAGCTGGCGGACGAGAAATCCGGTGCCGGAACCAGGCGAGGCTGGCCCTAATAAATCTGATGGCCTGACTGCCATGCTCCATCTCATAGCCCATAGCAGGCCCTGACGAAGTCGACCAAGCAGCGGCACCCCACGTAAGCATACCCTCTGGAGAGAGGGGGGCCAGAATACGCAGCAACCGCAGCCAAATCTGCTGTGCCTGAGGGCAATCCCAAAGGCAATGTCTCTGTGTCTCCATAGGGTGGCCGCATCGGACGTAGGCCGTCGGAAGACCGCTGTAAACAAGCCAAGTGCCAACTGCTGAGCCCCTGTGGGCGACCAGCCACTGAAAAGTCGAAATCCTGCGGGCCTGTCGACTAGCCCAGAGCCGAGCCCAGAAATCCTCCAGGAACTCCTGTGAGAGTCCCTGTAGTAGTCGCCAATGCCCCGCTGCCGCTGGAGAAACTGTCCTCCTCGCCGTCAAAATATGCCGCCCCAGCCGAACAGTATATTGGAAAAAGGTGATCTCTGTGGCCTCAAGGGATGCATAAGGATCATGCCACTCTTACTCCCCGGGGTGCCACTGTAGCCGAGCCAAGGGGCGCGCTGCATATGCCCATATGCGCCAATCCGGGAGCACATCAGCAGGGTCGGGGTCAATATGCCACTTCCGAGAAGCGGCGGCCACTACCCGAATCCTCTGAAAGGTGCACTCTGCAACCAAAGGCGACTCCACCTCCACTCTCTGGAGTCTGAAGGGGAGAAAACTGAATTAGGGTTAGAGTTCATTCATGGGAGACATACACAGAGAAGCAAGGGAGAGAGAGAGAGAGAGAAATGAAATGAAATGAAATGTTATATTAACGTCTTCAAAAGGCCATAATGACCTATGAGACCAAAAGTTACATCATGGTGGATCTGATACAATGTCTGGATAAAAAAACCCAGAAAATGAAAAATAAAGATGATACTACTGGCACCTAGAAAATGAAACTGGAACTGGAAGGTACACTATGGAGGTACCTCCATCTCATAATATGTGCCGCATCGGACACTGGCGGATCTCCTCAATATCCTCTGTGGTCAGCACCCTGACTGGGTGTCTCGCATGCCTCGCAAGAATAATCCGAATCTGCCGCTGCAACCTCCGTCTATGCTGGGATGCCCTCCTCCGTGGTCGTGGGCGTCTGGACCACCCAAGCTCAATCGCACGATCAATCAGTGTACCCCTGGTGTGGGCGGTATCCATGTCCTGCTGCTGCTGTGGTCCATCTGGTGCAGTGATGGCTGGACTAAAGAAGTCTGTAATGTGCCTCTGAGTCTGGCTCTCTGTGCGCCTAAGCAGGCTATCTCTATGTCTCCGCAGCTCAAGCAAGAACAATCCCAAACACCTCTGGTCCTGGTACCCCATGACTCTGGAAAGTGGTCCAAAACCCTCTCTGAATAAACAGTGGAAACGACCACGTATCTCATAGTATGCAGTACAATGGCATATATAATGCAGCTCTGTCTCTGGCTCCCCATGGCATACTCGGCATATCCTGGCCTCAGCTGGTATACCTCTATATCGGCCAATCTCAATCTCAAGCTGGTGTGAGGATGTGCGAATCTGACCAATAGCACATCGTACTGCATGAGAGTTGTGGGGATAAGTCAACTCATGAGGCATGAGTTGTGGGGATAAGTCAACTCATGAGTTGTGGGGATAAGTCAACTCATGAGGCATGAGTGTGTGACTCCCCTATCACACATGTATATTGCACTAGTACACATGTATAGAGAGAGAGAGTTGTGGGGATAAGTCAACTCATGAGGCATGAGTGTGTGACTCCCCTATCACACATGTATATTGCACTAGTACACATAGTGCACTTAGTACATTAAAAGTACTAAGTGTAAAGTACTAAGTGTACTATGTACTATAACTTATGGGCTTGTACACACTATAAGGGTGGGCATAACGCCTTTACCCCAACAACCTCCCACTTAAAGGCAAAGTGTCCTTAAGTAAAGGAAAAGAAAAAAAATCAGCATGTACATGATAATATACAAGGCCATATCAAGGCTGAAAATGGCCTCATCCAATGCCCATCAAGTGTCTGCAATGAGCAAACCGCTCCGGAGGCAAACTCTTCGTCAACAGATCAGCCGGGTTGTCATCCGTATGAATCTTAACAAGCTGAATTTGCTTGTTCTCTATCACCTCTCTGATGAAGTGATACTTCACATCCACATGCTTCGTCTTTGCATGAAAGACAGGGTTCTTTGCCAACTGGATGGCACTCTGACTATCACAATGCAACAATGGAATATCCCCTGTATAGCCCAAATCAACCACTAACCGAGATAGCCATAATGCCTCCTTGCAAGCCTCTGTGGCTGCAATATACTCGGCCTCTGTAGTAGATAAGGCAGTGCACTTCTGCATCCTGGATATCCATGACACAGCACCTCCTGTGAATGTAAATACATAACCGGTAGTAGACTTCCGGTTATCTGGATGACCGGCATAATCCGAATCCGTGTAACCATGCACTAATGCATCCTGTTTGCCAAAGCAAATGCACAAATCCTGTGTGCCCTTCAGGTATCTCATGACACCTTTCACTGCTTCCCAATGCTTCTTGCCAGGGTTGGCCATGTATCTAGAAACCACTCCCACTGCAAATGCAATGTCCGGCCTAGTAGCAACCATGGCATACATGAGACTGCCACAAGCTGAAGCATACGGAATCTTGGCCATATCAGCCCTGTCTCTATCTGACTGTGGGCTGTCCATAGCACTGAGTTTCACATATGGAGGCAAAGGAGTACTAGCTTTCTTCCCCCCGTCCATATTGAACCTCTGCAAGACTTTGCCAATGTATTCCTTCTGAGACAAATACAACACATGCTGATTTCTGTCCCGAAGTATCCGCATACCCAAGATGTGATTTGCATCACCCAAATCCTTCATATCAAAGGTTTCATGCAGCCTCTTTTTCAATGCATCCATCTCTTTACGAGATTTCCCGGCAATCAACATATCATCAACATACAAGATGAGGATCAATAGACTGCCATCCAAAGCTTTCTTGGTGTACAAGCAGTGATCTATGTCACTTCTCCTGAATTTCTGAGATTTCATGAATGTATCAAATTTATGATACCATTCTCTTGGTGCCTGTTTGAGCCCATAAAGACTCTTTTTCAGCTTGCATACAAGCTTCTCCTTTCCACTCACTGCATAACCCTCTGGCTGCTGCATATATATCTCCTATTGGAGATCACCGTGAAGAAAAGCAGTCTTCACATCCATCTGAATCAAGTCCAGATCATCATGCGCAACCAAAGCCAACACAGCTCTAAGTGTGGTCATTTTGACCACTGGAGAGAAGATCTCCTCAAAGTCCACACCATATTCCTGCTTGAAGCCCTTAGCCACTAACCTGGCTTTGTATCTTGGCTTAGCATCTGATGCAACTTTGAGCCTGTATATCCACTTGCATGGCAAAACCTTCTTGCCTGCAGGCAAATGCACCAACTTCCATGTTTCATTTTTATGCAGAGAATCCATCTCTGACTTCATGGCACGCTCCCAAAGAGCCTTGTCTGCCCTCTGTAAAGCCTCCTTATAACATGAGGGCTCCCCACAGTCAGTAAGCATCAAATAGTCAACCCCTGGAACAAACCTGTCAGGGGCTCTGGAGGGTCTAGTGGACCTCCGTACCCAATGACCATCATTTGCAGGTTGCTGTCCAGCCTGCATATCACCCATTGGTGGCTCCTGTTCCATGCCATAAGGCTGAAAAATCATGCCCGGTATCTCCTCTAACTGTGGTATATCCATAGGGATATCTTCTGCCATATCTGGCTGTCCATTTGGACCATTTTCAGCACCATTTAAGGGCTGGTTTTCCTGCTGTAATGGCTGATTTACAGCCCTTTGTTGTTGTCCATGATGTCCATCATCATCAAAGATGACTCTGCCAGGCTCATGTTGCCTTGCAGGCTCCTTATACATGCATGTTTCATCAAAAATGACATCATTGCTGCGTATGATCTTTCTATTTGTGGGATCCCAAAGTCTATACCCCATTTCACCTCTGTCACCATATCCTAGGAATATGCATTTATGAGACTTAGGATCAAGTTTGGTGCGCATTTCCCTGCGTATGTGCACGTACGCAACGCAACCAAACACTCTCAAGTGCTTGTATGACGGAGGCTTCCCTGTCCATACTTCTTCTGGCACTTTCCCACCAAGCCTCGTGTTAGGTGACCTATTTATAAGGTGAACGGCTGTCATAACAGCTTCAGCCCAAAAACCATGAGGTAATGCAGCATGTGACAACATAGAACGGACCTTCTCCTGAATGGTCCTGTTCATCCTCTCTGCTGTCCCGTTTTGTGGAGGATCATAAGGAGTAGAGAGCTCCCTCTTGATGCCTTTAGCATCACAAAAGTCCTGAAACTGTTTGGACGTATACTCTCCACCATTGTCGGAACGCAAAGCCTTCAGTGTTTTGCCAGTTTGATTCTCAACAAGAGCAACAAACTTCTCAAACACTGAGAATGTATCACTCTTCAAACGAAGAGGATAAACCCACACCTTGCGTGTGGCATCATCTATAAATGACACAAAATATTTTGCCCCTCCCAAAGAAAGCTGAGGCATCTCACATACATCTGTATGCACAAGCTCTAACTGAGCATCTTTCTGTCCAAGAGCTTTCTTGTGGGGGCACTGTAGTTGCCTACCATATATATAATGCTCACAAAATTGAAAACTTGAAAACTTTAGAGAAGGCAAGTAACCCAAACGAGACAATTGCTCCATTCCTTTGACACTCATGTGTCCCAACCGGCTATGCCACATAGAGATTTCCGGCAGCTCGGTTGCATTTACATTAGCATGGTGACTAACACCTGCATGCATAAAGTAAAGAGTGTCCACCTTAGAGCCTGTGGCAACAACCAGTGAGCCCTTACTAATTTTCCACTTTCCACTACCAAATGTGGTAACATAATCAGTATCATCAAGCTGTCCAGTAGAAAGCAGATTCTTCTTGATCTCAGGCACATGCCTGACATCATGGAGCATAAGCTGTGAGCCATCTGAAAACACAAGCCTCACATCACCTTTGCCAAGAATTTTGCATGCATGGTTATCACCCAAATAAACCACTCCTTCATTGCCAGCAGTGTACCTGACAAACAAGTCTCTGCAACCTGTGACATGAAAGGAGGCACCTGAATCAATGATCCATGAGTGCATACCATGACCACCTGTAAGAAGTGAATGGGCATCAAGTGAAGACGTAAAGAGGACCTCATCCTCACTGCCACCTGCATGTGACACATTGATTTCTTCGATCTTGACTCCACTTTTGCCCTTTGGCTTTACATCTTTGGCTTCATCCTTGTCTTTGTCTTTGCCTTTTCCCTTTTCTTTTTGATCATTTTTCCATTTGTAGCATTGCTTTTTAATGTGTCCCTTCTTGCCACAATAATGGCATTCCAAATCCTTTTTGGAGCGAGACTTGCTCCTTCCCCTTTCTTGGCTTTTCCCCCTTTGCTGGGATCTCCCACGTGCATTCATTGCATTGGACTTTCCAACAGAGTTGTTTTTCCTGTTCATCTCTTCTTGAAGAAGAGCACCCTCAACATCTGCATATGACAGCATAGCATTCGAATTGCTAGTGGCTGTCCTGAATGTGTCCCAACTCTCTGGCAAAGTGCATAACAAAAAGGTGGCTTTGAACTCATCGTCCATCGCCAACTTTTGATTGATGACCTGGCTGACAATACCATTAAACTCATTTAGATGGGCTGTCATAGAAGCCCCTTCCTTCATCTGAAGACCTATGAGTTTCTTCAACCAATACACTTTGCTTGAGGCACTTTGTTGGGCATACAAGTCCTGCAATCTCTGCCACATTCCCCAAGCTGTCTTCTCTTCACGAATGCTGAAAAGTAAAGAGTCTGACACAGACAACATGATAGTAGATCTTGCCAGCTCATCCATATCTTCCCACTCTTCAGCAGTAAGAGAAGCGGGCATCACACCCCTTTCTTTGATAGGCTTGTGCTGCTTTTTCTGAAGCAACACATTGTAGCACTGGGTTTGCCAAATATCATAATTATGCGAGCCTTCAAGCTTCTTGATATGAAGCAATGAAGAGCTCTCACCTGTGGTTGCCATAGCAAAATGCAACCTGTCAATGCCTGACTCCCTGCAAAATGTGCAAACACTGCACTAAAAGATGTGCAAACACTGCACCCTAAGCACACAAAGTGCTCACAAATGTTCTCCCAAGCTTTATCTCCCACTGCGGAAGCAAGAATGCAACTTTTCTCCCACTTTTTGTGATGAAAACACCAAAATCTGGTTGCTGCAGATTTTGGACAGCACCTTGAATGTGCTCTTTTGCCCTTCCAAAGTACTGTACAGCAGTACTAAGCGCTCACCAATGATGTACCAAACCTGTACCGGCAATTTTAGCAGCTGAAATTGAATCTTTTGGTCACTCAAAACAGTGTACAGCCATGCCAAAACATGCACAAAGCTGTGCCAAATCTGTACCAGCAGGTACAATAGCAATAAATGCTCTCCTGGCTGTCCAAATGAGTGAAAATCAGACTTTTACAGTACTGTACACTGCATAAAGCAGTCCCGAACAGAAATTGGGCAAAAGCCCCTTGACTGCAAGCTGATTTTTGAGGATTCAAGGCATAAATGTCTTGCCTGCTGCTTTGCCAAGCTCAACAAGCATGAAAACTTGAAAAGCCCCTTGATTTAAGATCAATTTCTGATCATGCATGGTACATTGACGCACATGAAGGCATCCAAAGTGTTCACGATGCTTCCCCCTGGCCACATATACATCAAATACATGAAAGCCCCTTGATTTACAGGCACATTGAGTGCTTGTAAGGCATCAGCACATTATCCATAGCATCAAACGCGATTGCCTGCATGCAAATCGACCAAATCGGCACAAAAGCCCCTTGATTTGCACTGCAATTTGCTGCAATTTTGCCCAAATGTGCGATTTTTCACATCATACAGCATGTATGAGTGCTTAATTGCACAATTACATCAAAAGCCCCAAATTTCGACATCCAATTTCCTGCAAATTGATCCTGATTTGACCAATTTGCTGCAAATTTATCCTGATTGTGACCAATGTCACCCAATTTTGCCAATTTTGCTCAAAAAATTGAGCAATTGGGCACCTGTACCTGCTCAATTGCAAATAATGGACATAAAAATTCCCGAAATTGAAGGAAAATACCTCTAATTTGGGCTGAATTTGAGGGGAAATTTTGATTTTTCTGAGTTTCTTGACTTGCAGGCTGAGACAGAGGCAGTGGTGGCGGCGACTTCGGTGCTGGGCAGCTTCTGGAGCAGCGGTAAGCTGGAGTTATTTCCTCTGTGTTTTGTAGCTTGAATCAGCCATCGTCACCTTGAATGAAAAGAAAGCTCACAGAACTGCTCAGAAAACCCTAATTTTCCTCGCTCATGAAAGCGATGATGGGTTTCTTGTCGTGAAGCTTGCCACTGCCTTTTAGTTCGCATGCACGCACGTGGCAAATTGGTTCTGAAGAGTGCTTCACACGTACGTCTGGCTTTTACGCTCAGTCGGCTGCAACGCCTCAAGGTGGCGAACACACGCGAAGTTGCTTTCTTCCAGCCACGTAGGCGTGTCGCCTTCGCACAGGTACGCGGACCTTACGCGGACCAGTTCGCCTTCTACGCCAACGCTCAGCGCCGGGCGCTTCACGTATTCGCTTACGTTTCGCCTAATTATGTTGACGCCCACTGTTGCTTTCGCCTAGCTTCGCCTAGCAGCGCTACACGATTAGCGCTGCTATTGACGCCCGTCTGCCTTGGCTGCTGTTCGCTCAGATGTTGCTGCTTCTTCGCTTGATTGGCTGCGCCTGAGTGGATGGGCAGCCCACGCTACTGGCTGGATGGCCTTGACTTGGGTGATGGGGCAGCACTATCTGGCCACAGTGCAGCCTATGCAGCAGAGAGATTCAAAAGGGCAGAGGCTCTGATACCAGTTGAAGGGGAGAAAACTGAATTAGGGTTAGAGTTCATTCATGGGAGACATACACAGAGAAGCAAGGGAGAGAGAGAGAGAGAGAGAGTTGTGGGGATAAGTCAACTCATGAGGCATGAGTGTGTGACTCCCCTATCACACATGTATATTGCACTAGTACACATAGTGCACTTAGTACATTAAAAAGTACTAAGTGTACTATGTACTATAACTTATGGGCTTGTACACACTATAAGGGTGGGCATAACGCCTTTACCCCAACAGAGTCTGCCCTCATCCTGAATCTCATAGTGTAGGCATCTGCCATCCTCAGTGCTAGCTCTGACAGCAATCAGGATCTCCAACTATGTAAAGGCTCCCATCCACCGTGGGGCCACTGGCTCGAGAGGCGTGAACCACTCCTCTGTGAGTGCCTCCTGTATATCATCCCTCATAATCAACCCCCCTCTGAAGTGACTCAGCCTCTCCACCTGGATCTCCTCTGGTAGACTGCAGAAAGCCTGCCAGTCTCCAAAACTATGAGCTCGGCCTGCCGCTAAAGGTCCCCAGGCTAGACGAGGCCGAGAACCCAGCATATGACCCTGCTCCGTGCGAACCGCTGGGCTCTAGATGAGCAGCTGTCTGGCCCGCTCCTCAACACAAGAAGGAGGTCGCTGAGAGAGCCCCGGTCTCAGCAGCTCCCAAGCTCTCAGGATACTCAAAGCAAATCTGTCCTCCCATCCTCTACTGAGACCTGTCCTCCTCATCTCTATGAAGATCCAGCGAATCTCTGGTGCCCAAGTACCCCCTGCTGGGGGCGCCCGAGCCTGCAGCCGCTGCAAGAGGAGCTCTTTCCAAGGCTCAGCGCTTGGAAGCAACCCCCGAACAATAAGCTTCCCCAATAAGGCTCTACTTTGATCGACTGGATCTATAATGCCCAAACTGCCCTGATCCAGCGGAAGTGTAATAACTGCCCATGCAACCTTTGCCCGAGCTGGCTGACCGTCCCGCCCAGACCACAGAAAGTTCCTGATCAGCCTCTGTACCTGGCTGATGCAGGAGCTCGAGAAAATCCAGCACGACGTAATGTACCACATGGTCGCTAACAGCACCTGATTTGCCACCACCACCCTCCCGAGTCCCAGCCAAGGATAGTCGAGCTGTACTCCAATACAATAGCTTCTTCTGAATGCTGAGAAGAAGCGGGGCAATCTGCTGCTCAGGTGACAAATCTAGGTCAATCTGGCATCCCAAATACCGCACTGCTGTGCCTGGAGGAATCCATCTAAAACCGGGGTCCGGGCTCCATGCCGGAGTGGGAGCACTACTGATCCAAAAGGCCACTGTCTTGCGCCAATTGATCAATGCTCCCGAAGCTGCACTAAAAACCTGGAGCGACTGCTCAGCCCGAATAAGATTGGCCTCATGGCCATGCAAAAATAAACCCGTGTCGTCTGCAAACTCAGCATCAAGCAGGTCCTCCCCCCGGATTGGGAGCTGCAGTCCTCTCAAACCAACCTCTTCTGCCGTCAAATACATACTCATAGCCTCCGCAAAGATGAGAAAAAGGAAAGGGGCGAGAGGACACCCCTGACGGACTGATCTGGTCAGCTCAAAACTCGGCCCCCGTCCTGCAATCAGCACTTGGCTACGAGCTGTGGAATACAAAGCTGCCACCCCTCTGATCCATCCTGGCTCAAAGCCCAGGCGAAGCATAGTGCCCTCTAAGAAACCCCAATCAACTCTATCGTATGTCTTCTCAAAATCGAGAAGCATCACGACCAAGTCCTCGCCAAGAAATCTAGCTCGGGCCGTCGCCTCCCAGAAAGTAAAGATGTTGTCAAGGATACTGCGCTCCTTGACAAATCCCGTCTGAGTAGCATGAATCAACTCCCCCAGGAAGGGCTGGATCCTCAAACTCAAGGCCTTTGCCAAGACCTTGTAGACAGTATTGAGGATCGTAATAGGCCTCCAATGCCGAATGTCATCTGAAACTCCCTCCCCCTTGGGGATAAGATAGATCAAGCCCTCTGAAAAGCTCTGCGGCATCACCCCAGTGTCCAAAACATGCTGAAAGCCCCTGCGGAGACTTGGCCCCAATAGGTCCCAATAGCGCATAAAAAAGGCCGGCGTCAGTCCGTCCTCCCCTGGGCAACTATGTCGCGGCAGGACCCTCAAGGCCTCGGCAAGCTCAATCTCTGACAGAGGCGCACCTAGAACTGTACGCATATGGTATGTGACCCTCCTCTGCACATGGGCCCACACAGTCTGTCTGCAAACAATCTGATCCTCAGTGGTGGCTGGCTCCGCTGAAAGCAGGTCACTATAAAATGCAGTGGCAATGGCTCTGATCTCCCCGAGCTCAGTAGCTACCGATCCATCCGGTCTACCTAGCTGGCGGACTCCTGCTCGCACAAGACGGGGTCCAATGATCTCAAAAAACTCTCCAGTCACTCTATCACCAAGCTGCGTCCACTGAGAGGCCTGACGACGATTGTAAAACTCATGTCTCTGCTCCTCTACCTCTCTAACCTCCTGCCGTGCCTGGCTCAGCTGGGACGCCACCCACTCACATGCAGGCTGCTGCTCCTGAAGGCGCTGTAGCGAAGCAAGGCTGCGTCTCAGCCGTTGCTCCCGCTCGCGAATCTCTCCCAGTCGTGTCAAAGCTGTAGCGTGTAGAAAAGAGCTAAGATCAATGAGTCCCTGGGCACACTGGCCCGCTGCATCCTGGTCAGAGCACTGACTATCATGCCAGATCCTCTCAATGTCCTCAGCGAGACTGGGATCTGTAAGTACCCTCTCTGGGATTCTCAACTGCAAGCTGGGCTCCCGTGTCCCCTCCTCCAATGTCAATATAACTGGCGCATGATCTGAAAATGAGGTGCCAGCGAGAATGCCGACGGAGCCGCCTCGCTCCCCTAACCAGTCGCCCACATCAAAGCGGTCAATCCGTGATAGATTAGTCCCTCCCTGCCGGCGATCCGACCGAGAGAAACTAAGACTGTCCTGAGACCGGGAGAAAGCCCCATGCTGCCATGCATCGGTGATCCTCAGTGACATGCAAAACCGGTCCCAAGCTGCAAGCTCCGTGCCGTGCACTGTAACATGACTGCCTCCCACCCTATCTGCCGAGTCCTCAAGCATGTTGAAGTCTCCCCCAACACACCAATGTGCGGTCTCTGGCAATGCATCTGTAACCTGAGTCCAGAACTCTGCTCTGGCACTAGCATGATTGGGCGCATAGATGTTGAGCACACCCAATAGCTCATCATGCATCCTCAGAATGACATACTGTGCTCTACCAGGCACAATGATCCCTCGATCCACAATGGCCTGCCACCATACATCTGCAATGACCATGCATACTCCTCCCTGTCCACCCAAAGGACCAAACCCTGCAGACCAAAAAGTGTCCCATCTACCAGGCATCACCGAACCATATCTCCGGATCCTGCTCTCACCCAAGTGGTGCTCCTGCATCATCAAAATATCAATGCTGCCACCAACCAGGCATCTCTGAAGCTCCTGCCTCAAGCAACCACGGTAACGTATAAAGTGTGCTCCGCCAAGGCCCTGTACATTCCATGAGATGATCCTCATGGATGCCCTGCTGAGGTGGATGCTGTCTCAGCCGTACGGCGGGCCTTCGCAAGCGGCTTGGATGGAGAGTAGTCCCCATCCGAACGGCTGCGAATCTGTCCACCCGGTGTACTACAAGAATCCCGAATCAGGCGCCAGTGGCTGTGGCCCATGGCGACTGCCTCCCGCTCTGACAGAGCAACCTCGTGTATACACACATATCCAGGGTCGCGTGCTAAGTCTGCCACTATGCGCACGACCAAATGCCGAATCCATGAGGTATCCACACTCCCGGGATCCAAGAAAAAATGAGCCAACTCCCAAAGTCGGCCTATCACATCTGTCACCTCCAGATCGCTCATGTGATGAGAAAACTCAACTGCCTGAGTCTTCAAAGTGCTGAGAGCGAGCTCTAGAGTCCACTCCCGGTCGCAAGGGCCACATAGAGGGAACGAGAAGGCCACCGCTGAGTCTAGTGCCTCTTCCCCGCGGGCCGGAGGTATCACTACATGAACTCGGATGGGTGCTGGCTCATGGGGGCCCTCTGCTCCAAAAAGCCGTGTGAAGGTATAATCAATAGCCTCCGAGCGCTATCTAATGCCAAGGCGACTCAGCCGACTGCGGATAGATGAAATCCGTGAAGCCCTAATCGGCATAGGTCTCCTCTGTGATGCTCGAGCGAGGTCAGTGCTCAGCGCTCTCCGGACTGCAGGTGAGCGCCAGGGAACTGCCAGGGCCTCCCGGGAAGGTGAGGCGGGCGGAGGGGGAGGAGGGGGAGGCGAGGGAGCCGCTGCCAAAACCGGAGCGGAGATGGGAGGAGGCGATGGAGGAAGCGAGGCGGTGGGAGGGGACGAGGGTGGGGGGGGTGAAGGTGGGGGTGCTGGCATCTCCTGGTCCTCAGACGTCGCCGCGAGGGTCTCCTCCTGGAGGGGA
This sequence comes from Cibotium barometz, assembly GCF_041138505.1. Lineage (NCBI taxonomy): Eukaryota > Viridiplantae > Streptophyta > Polypodiopsida > Cyatheales > Cibotiaceae > Cibotium > Cibotium barometz. The sequence continues at coordinate 23,543,100 of NC_141109.1, forward strand.
GAAAAGCTGTTCCTCACGGGGACCCAGTGAGGCTGAGACTGTGGCTGCTGCTGCAGCGGTCTCTGGGCGTGCTGCTGTGGCTGTCTCTCTCGGCGGCGCCCCTGTCCAAGCTGCCACTCCGAGGTCTCTGTGGCCTGAGTAGGTGTCCCAAAGGCAGCCTGTCGTGCCGCATCTGTGGGCGGGCCATCAGGGGCCTGCTGCTGTGGTGAGGGTCGAGGTCTCCTGCGAGGGCAGGCCTTGGCCAGATGTCCGACCTGCCTGCAAATGAAGCACTGGTTCGGAAGCCCCGAGAACTCCACTCTCTGATCTATCCACCCCCCCCTATCCTAGGTAGCTGAATGACCTTAGGAAGGGAGGAGATGTCAGACACCAACACTCTGACCGAAGGTAGCCCAGCTGCTCTGGCCACCACTGAAGCTGCTGAAGGGCCCGTCTCTAGTACCGAGCCCACCAATGCTCCGAGCCTGGAGAGGAGCGGAAGATACTCCCGGCGGAGACCAGGGAAACAAACTGTAACATGAAAGAGGCGCTCTCCCTGCTCCGCCGCTGCTGGGTCAAATCCATGCTGCCAAGGTCTGAAGAAAGCCCGAGCACCCCTGATGTCAAGGGGACTCATGGCAAGGACCTTGGCAACGCTCTGGGCGGCCTCGAACTCGATCTGATAATGTCCCCGGCCCAGAAGCTGTACATCCAGGATCTTGCCCACATCTGCAAGAAGGCGGGCCTGAAGAAGATCCCTGATCTCCCCTCTGCTGAGGCGAGTGCCGACTATACGGCACATGGTGGAATGAGCCTGGAGGCGTTCCACCTCTGCGGTGAGGCTCGCTTCCTCTTCTGGCGAAAGAGAAAGCGTGATGGGGGTGTCCTCAGGGGCGGGCGAGGGGGCTGCGGATGAGTCCCTCTGAGGCGGGGCGGGAGGAGCCTCCATTAGAGTCTGAAGCTGCGGCGAAGGCGAGGCGAAGGCGGGAACCTGCTGGAACCGAGTTGCACACAGAGAGGCGGAATACGGAGCGAAAAATGAAAACAAAACCCCCAAGGGGCGGAAGCAAGAAAAGGAGGGAGGGGGGGGAGAAGGCGAAGGAGATAAAACCTAAAAAAAAGGGGGGGGGGGAAGGGCAGGGGCTGCGCGCAAGAGGGATGGGAGGAAAAAGCGAACTGGCGGAGGGGGGGGGAATGAGTCGCCAGAGAGGAGGGCGTGAAGACAAGGGGGGGGAGGCGTAAGGGAAGAGGAAGGCGGCGAGCAGAGCTATGGGCGGCAGCGAAGGCAGGCGGAAGGGGGGGGCGCAGCAGCGAATGCAGACGGGGGGGCTAAATGAAAGGCGGCGGGGGTCAATGCAGGCGGCGGGCAATGCAGGGAAGGCGGAGAAGGAAGAAGCGAGGAGGAAGCGAGGGGGCGAGCAGGCAGGGAAGGCGATGGGCGCAGTGCAACAACGCGAGCAGGGAGAGAGGGCGGGAGCTTCAGCGAGCGTTATCTCTCATAAATGATTTTTATGCCTTATTTCGAAAGTGTTATTCTCCTTAAAATAGAATTTATGCATAAATTGATGCTTAAAGAAATCTTATATCAAAAATAAGAATTCTCTTGTATTCTATAAACAGATATTAGGATGTGATAAGATGCATATGAGATGTGATAGGATCAGTTAAGAGTTATATGAGATGTGATAAGAATGAGTATGGAATGAGTTAGGATGTGATAAGATGAGTTAGGATGTGATAAGATGTGTATGAGATGTGATAGGATGTGATAAGAGGTGTATGAGATGTGATAAGATGCATATGAGATGAGTTAGGATGTGATAAGATGAGTTAAGATGTGATAAGATGTGATAGGATGTGATAAGATGAGATGTGATAAGATGTAATAAGATGCATATGAGATGAGTTAGGATGTGATAAGATGAGTTAAGATGTGATAAGATGTGTATGGGATGAGGTAAGAAGTGTATGTGATGGAATAAGATGTATATGGGTTGTGATAGGGCGAGAATGGATGTGATGTAAAAGAATAGATGTGAAGGCGTATGTGGTTATATGAATGGGAATGTGAAAATGGATGTATGAATGTGAATGTGGATGTGGATATATGAATGAATAGATATGGATGTAGATACAGATGTGGATGTATAAATGAGGATGTGAAAATGGATGTATGCATGTAGATGTGTATGTATGCATGTGGATGTGGATGTGGATGTATGGATGTAGATACGGATGTGGATGTATGAATGAGGATGTGAAAATGGATGTATGCATGTAGATGTGTATGTATGAATGTGAATGTGGATGTGGATGTATGGATGTAGATACGGATGTGGATGTATGTATGTGGATGTGGATGTATGAATGAGGATGTGAAAATGGATGTATGCATGTAGATGTAGATGTATGCATGTGAGTGGAAGTGGATGTGGATGTATGGGTGTAGATACAGATGTGGATGTAATATGGATGTGGATGTATAAATGAGGATGTGAAAATGGATGTATGCATGTAGATGTGGATGTATGGATGTGAATGTGAATGTGAATGTGGATGTGGATATGGATGTATATGTATGAATGCGGATATGGGATTGGATGTATGATGTGGATGTACGAACATGGATGTGTGTAGAATAATGAATGTGAATATATATGTGAAATAATGTGTCGTCGATATGAGTTAATGGATGAGAATGAGTACACATATAAATGGAATGTGGAATAAGTAATGTGGACTGAGGAGGGATAATGTGGAAAGACGAGAGTTCGATATAGAAACTGTATTTTGTGACCTGTTTGTAAATGACTGGTTTATGTCAAGAATGATGGGGAAGCATTTTGACCGTCTTGTGGATTAAGGTCATGGAGATCAATTTGATAAAGTTGCAACTGCTGACGGAGAGTCAATGGAGGACATCTCGCGTAGCAAGGTTGACCGAGGTCTTGACTAACCTCGGTTCGATTTAAATGGTGAGCTTCCAGTATGGTGGATGAGGAACCAAGGAAGCGGCCTATGAGTGAAGCGCTAGGTTACCTGCGAAGGATCCTAGAGGATGCTGATCATACGGTGCTCGGGCTCTGGGTTGTCGAAGATACCCTCACGTGCGTCGTGGAAGATATTGGAACAAGGAGTAAGAGTTGTTTTCTGAAACCGAACATGGATCTAGTTGATTGACCTTGCTGGTTTTCAACGGATGAGTCCATGGCTCTCTTATATTGATCTGTTGATTGATCTTGTTGATCTTCAACAAGGATTCCATCTTGATTTTTATATATGAAAATATTGCCGGGTACTATGAGCTAGGAACTATTAAAAAGGCCCCTGAGTGAACAGGTGGTGAGCGTTCTGGTTGTCAATAATGCTATAAGTACACCGATGAATGAATAAATGAAAATATAGATTCAACCATAGATTCTGAGGATTGTCATCAGTGACATAATGGTTTCATTAAAGGATTGTTTTAAAGTAGTTGATGCTGAGAAAAAAGCAATTTCATATTGGGTGTGTAAGAGGTGTGACTAGTTTTATGTTTGCATGAACTTCCGGCTAGGGGACCTGGGAACTCTTCTCCCTGGTACCCGGGACAAAACCTAACAAAATTCTTAAAATTGGATCTCATCACTACAGTGGTTGGGTGGTTGGCTAACCCATGGGATTGGATGGGGTTAGGCTGGACTGATGGATCCGTAAATCGAGAATCTCGGATAATAATTATTTTATGGATAGGAATCAACGGCTGTGCCTCTTGATGGGGAAAAAAGCATTGATCCCAATGATCCAAGTGCAAGTTTCTTCCTTGATCTGACCGAGTATCTTTATAGGTGCAGTCGGATCAGTAATGATCTTGACTACGTTAGAGAAAAAAAGTTATCCTTGTATTTGGGATGCTATGTGGGCATTGACATATCTCTGAAGCAGCAGATAGCCCCCCTTCTTCTGAGCATTCGGAAGAAGCTTCTGTATTGGAGTACCGCTCGTCTATCTCTGGCTGGCCGAGTAGTTGTGGTCAACCAGGTTCTGCTTGCTACTATGTGGTACATCACTTCTTGCTGGGCCTTCTCTCGGGCGTGCATTGGCCAGGTGCAGAGGCTCATCAGGAACTTTCTTTGGTCCGGTGGCGACGGGCGGTCCGCCAAGGCCAAGGTGGCATGGGCGGTGATCACTCAGCCGAGGGAGAGAGGCGGCCTGGGCATTGTTGATCCTATTTGCCAAAGCCGAGCATTGCTTGGCAAGTTGGTAGTTCGTGGCCTCCTGCCAGGCGCTGAGCCGTGGAAGGAGTTTCTTGTTTCCAGGATACTCAGCCGCACCCCTTCTCTTAGTGGCCCCTGGACCCCCAGTATCAGGTGGATCTTTACAGAGCAGCGATCCAGAGGAGTGGGCCTTGGCTTCGAGGAGCGTTTTGCAGCTAGCCTTCTGAGGACCTGGGCGCATCTGAGGCCGTCACTCTTCCAGACTCCCCCGGGCACCGATGAGGAGCGCCTGAGGCAGCCTTTCATCTGGAACCCCTTGATTCGTCTCCCCAGTGGCCATATGGTTGGATCGCGGTCTCACGTATCGTGGGGCCCGTTGAGCTCTGGTCCAGCCCAGTCCCTAGACGACTGGGTAGGTTTTCAGCAGCTGCCTCTAGAGGCTCAGGAGAGGAGACTTAGTGGGATGAGGGGCAGAGAGTTGATGAGACAAGACATTGAGGCGGCCATCCCTCGGGAGTAGCGGACCCCAGTACAGGACCCTCCACCTCCACAGTGGATGGGTGTCTTCACTCGGCATGAGATCCTTCTAGCGGTCTGCGGCACAGCGGAGAGAGTCGCCCCACTCACTTTCGAGGTGGGAGAGGGTGGCCAACTTCAGAGGACACGACTAGATTTGGATGGGCTCCAGGGATGTATTCTTCAGAGGGTACGGATGGTCGGCTTTCATCAGAGACAGTGGCATGTAGACCCCTCACCGGCCTCGATAGGGGAGGACTCTTCTTGGAGATTATGGGCTTGGGACAGCAGGCCTCTTATTCGCCTTCAGTGGGATCCAGGTGAGTGGTTTTGGCGAGACCCCTACTTGGCCCCTACCAGCCCAGGCATCCCCTTTTTTTAGTACACAGCGAGGCTGGGGCGGAGGATTCAGAGACACAGGATAGCGAGCACCCCGGCGGCGGCCGAGCATTGGCGGCGACAGGGGCGCTCCCCTGCCTTTCTTAGGGACTTCTGGCAGCGCCTTTGGCCCAGCTTCCGGCCCCGGAAGGTGACGCTGTTTCTCTGGCTTACAGCGCATAGAGGACTGGCTGTGGGGGCTTGGCTAGCTTTCGGCAGTCACCCAGCGTCCTGCCCTCGGTGCGGCCATGCACAGGAGTCGCAGCGGCACTGCTTATGGGATTGCCCACAGGCACAGCAGGTCTGGCAGCGCGCTCTCAGGATGGTTTTTGCAGGCTCACCAGGTGATATGCTGGTGACGTGGGGTGCGGTGGCTTGGGCCACGGACAGCGGCCCGGCCCTTGGATATGAGGACGTCCCTAGCAGTGCGACCATCCAGGTCTCTGACAGGGCGATGTCGGTGGTTCCGACGCCAGACTTCTCTTCGGCAGCCCCTCAGGAGGGGGTCGAGCACAGATGGGAGTTGATCAGCAGCATGACGGCTTGGCACATTTGGAGAGCCCGATGCAGGGAGGCCATTGACCGCCAGGTGACTCCACCGGCGGAGGTCATACAGGCCCTCTGGGTGGACATCATTCACACCTTGAGAGGACACTGGGGGAAACTCCAAGGCGACTCGGATCGCATGAGAGGGCGCCGCAAGGCTTTCCTCCGTACTTGGCAGCCTGGCCCTTTCCTCACCGCGAGGGGCGAGGATGTCACTTGGCACTACAGGCCTCCAGTTTGGCTTTTCTCACCTCCCACATGTACTACTAGGTAGCCCCCCCCAGAGAGCGGCTAGCCACGGGGGTGGAGCTCAGGAGTTCACTGTGTTTTTTATCCCTCCTTGCGAGGCGAGCTTTGTAGCCTTATGGCGTTTTCTCATTAACTAATAGAAGGATCTTTTTTTCGGAAAAAAAAAAAAAGTTATCCTTGTGGAATCGCCCGTGCTTTCCGAATAAAGAAAGTTTTTTCGGGTTTGGTTTTGAAAAAACCGACGGATTAGTCTCTTGTCCGGATATCCTTGGACGAGGCCCCGAGTGTGGATCCCTGCCCTGCACAAGAAGTGCTACTTCCGTTGCTAGCACCCTGAGTCCATTGCGTGGTAGGGATAGGGATCCGCATCCACATCCACATTCACATTCATACATATACATCTACATGCATACATCCATTTTCACATCCTCATTCATACATCCATACATCCAGATCCGCATTCACATCCACATTCACATTTATACATACACATCTACATGCATACATCCATTTTTACATCCTCATTAATACATCCACATCCACATACATACATCCACATCCGTATCTACATCCATACATCCACATCCACATCCACATTCACATGCATACATACACATCTACATGCATATATCCATTTTCACATCCTTATTCATACATCCACATCCACATACATACATCCACATCCGTATCTACATCCATATCTACATCCATATCCACATTCATTCATACATCCACATCCACATTCATACATCTATTTTCACATTCCCATTCATATAACCACATACGCCTTCACATCTATTCTTTTACATCACATCCATTCTCGCCCTATCACAACCCATATACATCTTATCCCATCACATACACTTCTTACCTTATCTTAACTCATCTTATCATATCCTAACTCATCTCATATGCATCTTATCACATCTCATACACCTCTTATCACATCCTATAGCATCTCATACGCATCTTATCACATCCTATCACATCTCATATGCATCTTATCACATCCTAACTCATCTTATCACATCCTAACTCATTTCATACTCATTCCATACTCATTCTTATCACATCTCATATAACTCTTAACTCATCCTATTACATCTCATACACATCTTATCACATCCTAATATCTATTTATGAATACAAGAGAATTCTTATTTTTAATATAAGATTTCTTTAAGCATCAATTTATGCATAAATTTCATTTTAAGGAGAATAACACTTTCGAAATAAAAATCAATCTTTTATGCATCTTCCTATGCATAAATTCATTCTAATTGCGAATGACTCTTTTAAATTAAAAATCAATCTTTTATGCATCTTCCTATGCATAAATTTATTTTAAATGAGAATGACACTTTTGAATTAAAAATCAATCTTTTATGCATCTTCTTATGCATAAATTCATTTTAAATGAGAATGACACTTTTTGGATTAATTTAAATTCTTTATGCATCTATCCATGCATAAATCGAATTTAGTAGGAATTACGCTTTTAGAATAAAAAGATTTCTCTTATGCATCCTATTTATGTAGAAAATCAAATATGATAAAAATAACATTTTTATAATATAATAATAATCTTTTATGCATACCTCTATGCATGAAAATCAAATAGGATAAAAGTAACACTTTTAGAATAAAATAATAATCTTTTATGCATACCTCTATGCATGAAAATGAATTATGATAAAAGTAACACTTTTACAATAAAATAATAATCTTTTATGCATACCTCTATGCATGAAAATCAATTAGGATAAAAGTAACACTTTTATATTAAAATAATAATCTTTTATGCATACCTTTATGCATGAAAATCAAATATGATAAAAGTAACACTTTTATATTAAAATAAATAATCTTTTATGCATATCTCTATGCATGAAAATCAATTATGCATAATATAAAAATCAATTTCTCCATGATTACAATGAAATTCTTTCAATTAATATAGGATGATAATTCCTAGAATATGGTAGGAAGTTCTCTTTTCATGCTTTGAATGAAATTATTTTATGTGAAATTTTTGTAAAAATTTTACCATAGCTCCGTTGTTATGAGTGATAAATCTCAATTATTTTAAAAGATAAAGCTTATTTTTAAGGAAATGATTAGAATGATCTTTAATTGGATCATTAACCCATAATGGATTGAATCATTAATATTCATGAAATACATAAACTAAAAGCATAGAAAAAAGTCATTAATTTGGCCTCAAGCATAGATTAATCTTGGATTAAGGAAAAGCTTTATGAAAAGCTTCATTTGGATTGGGAATAGGTCATGAGTATGACCATTTCTTGAGTGAGAGAGAGAAATTACATAAAAATCATTAGAATTAAGCATATTGAAAATTTATGTAATTCTTTACTATTATTCATCAATTAAACTCAATATATTGCATTCATCAATTTATGTAATTCTTTACTACCATTCATCAATTAACTTCAATAGCATTCAAAAACCATTCCAATTAAGCTTCTCAAGCTTGAGAGGGGTTGAGAAGAAAGAAACATTGAGAAATTATAGAAAAGATTAAAATTCACCATTTATCTTACAAATTGCTTTATTTTTGTTCATGGTAAAGGTCCCCAACCAATCAATTGGTTTAGTAAGTTGATGGAGTCACCAATGGGGATTGAAGAAAGAGGGAAGTTCCAATTTCTTCAATTTGGAGAGAATTTTAGAGAATAGAAAAAATTAGCATTATTTCAACATAATTCTAATATAGTAAAATTCTCTTATTTTTTTCAAAGGACTCATGTTCTATTTATAGGAGAGGGAGACTCTAACCAAGGCTAACTGATTTCTAGAATTTTTCAGATTCAGTTTGGTTGAATTTGGATTAGATTTGGACCTAGTTTGGTTTCTTTTTTATTCGGTTTGGTTCCTTTTTTATTTGGTTTGGTTCAAGAGAAAGGAGAGATAAAAATATCACATTATTTTTTAGTTTAAAACTCATTCAAGCATGTGAAGTAGGCGTCTCATTGAAGGAACTCCCCTTCCTTACATATGTGTCAAAATGGAATCATTATACACAAAATATCTCATATTTTTTATATTACTCATAGTTTCTTACTAATAAACCTTGTACATAGTGAACTCTTCATCTTATGTGAGTATTTACTTCTAAATATCTCCCCTTTTTAACTATTAGCCTTGTCTTTAGTCAACTCTTCATCTTATGTGAGTATTTACTTCTAAATATCTTCCCTTTTTAACTATTAGCCTTGTCTTTAGTCAACTCTTCATCTTATGTGAGCATTTATTCATTTTTGGATAATTTCTTTTACAAATTGGATTTATCTCCTCCCCACACACGGATTGATCCTATTGGCCCACATGAACCTTAAATAGACCATAATCCAAAAATTTCTGAAAATCTAGACCCTTAGGCTAAGGTCCTTTATATCTATTTCCAATTAAATCCAATTGCACATTGGAAAGTTCTTTTTGAATTTCTGTTTCAGGGAAATTCATTTTAATAAGATGAGATATTTTTTCATCCAAAAATATTAAAAATCTAAATTTTCTCTAGAATATTTTCTCTCTCTATGCCTAAACAGGCAGAGACAAGATCTTTTATATTTCTGAAGAGGGGATTGATTACAAGGGGAAGATGCTGGATATCTTGAGAGACTGGGGAGGAATCTTACATTCTCTCCCACTTGAAAAACGCGAGATGCTCTCATCTCGCAAATTGGGGGTAATCCCGCAAGATGCAAGAATATGAGACTAAGAGAAAATTTAATTAAGAGTAACCACCAAGAAAAGTCTCAAGGAAAGCAAGACTTAAGACAAGAACAAAGATTTCAACTTTATTCACTCTTGGAACATATACAGTAAAGATAGAAGAACTTTTTTACAATTTCATAAGCTCGTCCATCATATGGTCACAAAAGTAGCACTCACAAGCAGCACACGTATAAGGTAACTCATCTATGGGAATAATTCGGCCGGTTATTGCAGCACCTATCTCATTGGTATGAGGTGAGCTAATAAAACGACCTCTAAGAGGCAAGCCAAAAATGGGATAAAGGCATATCTTCTGGTGAGGAAAAAAACACGCAAGTAAGAAGACCCACTCAGAAAACCCACCATGCCTTGATCTCATCACGCAATAGTATCGGAGACCCAAATCCAAAGCTTCAATAACCATAGCCAAGCGGACATTGTTACGAAAGTAATGCTGACCCCACGGTGTTACCCTAGTTATGTCTCGATGTCCGCCATTTGGTCTGAGCTACAGAAGTTCCCAAGTGAGGGAAAAGTAAGCGCTCATACAGTTCTATAAAATCCTTCTTCACAGACTCGCTTGCGTCTTGAAGGTGAGAAATCATTATGGATAAAACCAAGTCCTGCTGCCAAGCCATGAAAGAGATTAAGAAAGAAAGGAGATCGATGGAAGTAAGATTACTGCGAGCGACAAGTAAGAGTTACGACTTATATAAAAGAAGGAACTAGCGGAACGTAGAAGTCGACGGGTGTATCTTACCACTGAAGTTTTACCGTCTTTCCATGATTTGGGCTTGGTACATATTTCTTTAGAAGGCTTACATGAAATACATTACGAACTTTGAGATGAGGAGGTAGAAGAAGCTCGTAGACTAAGTCACCTACTTTTCTTGAAGATATAAATGCTTGACGACATGGAGCAGCAGATGCAGGCAATTCATAAAGATATAAAAGCTGTCCAAGATCGACAGAAACAGTATGCAGATAAGAAGAGGACAGTCAGAGAATTCAAAGAAGCAGATATGGTCTTCATTCGAGTACGGCCCAAAAGAAGTTCTTTATCTCTTGGGAAATATAAGAAGTTATCTCCCAGATATTGTCCCCCAGATATTGTGGGCCATATCTGATTTCAAAGAAAGTAGGTGACTTAGCCTACGAGCTTCTTCTACCTCCTCATCTCAAAGTTCATAATGTAATTCATGTAAGCCTTCTAAAGAAAAATGTGTCAAGCCCAAATCATGGAAAGACGGTAAAACTTCAGTGGTAAGATACACCGTCGGCTTCTAGGTTACGCTAGTTCTTTCTTTTATATAAGTCGTAACTCTTACTTGTCGCTCGCAGTAATCTTACTTCCATCGATCTCCTTTCTTTCTTAATCTCTTATATGGCTTGGCAGCAGGACTTGGTTTTATCCATGATGATTTCTCACCTTCAAGACACAAGCGAGTCTGTGAAGAAGGATTTTATAGAACTGTATGAGCGCTTACTTTTCCCTCACTTGGAAACTTCTGTAGCTCAGACCAAATGGCGGACCTATCGAGACATAACTAGGGTAACACCGTGGGGTCAGCATCACTTTCGTAACAATGTCCGCTTGGCTATGGTTATTGAAGCTTTGGGTTTGGGTCCCCGATACTATTGCGTGATGAGATCAAGGCATGGTGGTTTTCTGAGCGGGTCTTCTTACTTGCGTGTTTTCTTCCTCACCAGAAGATATGCCTTTATTCCATTTTTGGCTTACCTCTTAGAGGTCCTTTTATTAGGTCACCTCATACCAATGAGGTAGATGCTGCAATAACCAACCGAATTATTCCCATAGATGAGTTACCTTATACGTGTACTGCTTGTGAGTGCTGCTTTTGTGACCATATGATGGACGGACTTATGGAATTGTAAAAAGTTCTTCTATCTTGCTGTATATGTTCCAAGAATGTATAAAGTTGAAATCTTTGTTCTTGTCTTAAGTCTTGCTTTCCTTGAGACTTTTCTTGGTGGTTACTCTTAATTAAATTTTCTCTAAGTCTCATATTCTTGCATCTTGCGGGATTACCGCCAATTTGCGAGATAAGGACATCTCGCGTTTTTCAAGTGGGAGAGAATGTAAGATTCCTCCCCAGCCTCTCAAGATGTCCAGCATCTTCCCCCTGTAATCAATCCCCTCTTCAGAAATATAAAAGATCTTGTCTCTACCTGTTTTGGCATGGAGAGAAAATATTCTAGAGAGAGAATATTCAGATTTTGAATATTTTTAGATAGAAAAAATTCTCATATTATTAAAATAAGTTTCCTCAAACAGAAGTTCAAAAAGATTTTCAGAAGGTGCATTAGAAATTAAGTATAATCGGTTCAAGAGGCATTATCCTAGGGATGAAGATTTTTTTGAAATTTCAAATTAAGGTTCCTTTGGACCAATAAGATTCATCCAAATGTAAGGAGGAGATAAATGAAGAAATAAAAGAAAAATCTCCCAAAATGAGTAAATACTCACATAAGATGAAGAGTTGACTAAGGACAAGGCTAATAGTTAAAAAGGGAAGATATTTAGAAGTAAATACTCACATAAGATGAAGAGTTGACTAAAGACAAGGCTAATAGTTAAAAAGAGGAGATATTTAGAAGTAAATACTCACATAAGATGAAGAGTTGACAATGTACAAGGTTTATTAGTAAGAAACTATGAGTAATATTAAAAATATGAGATATTTTGGGTATAATGATTCCATTTTGACACATATATAAGGAAGGAGAGTCCCTTCAATGAGGCGCCTACTTCACATGCTTGAATGAGTTTCAAACTCAAAAATAATGTGATATTTTTATCTCTCCTCTCTCTTGAATCAAACCAAACAAAAAAAGAACCAAACCGAATCAAAAAGGAACCAAACTAGATCCAAATCTGGTCCAAATTCAACCAAACAAAAAAGGAACCAAACTAGATCCAAATCTGGTCCAAATTCAACCAAACTGAAATCTAGAAAATTCTAGAAATCAGTTAGCTTTGGTTAGACCCTCTCTCTCCTATAAATAGAACATGAGTCTTTTGAAAAAAATAAGAGAATTTTACTATATTAGAATTATGCTGAAATAATACTAATTTTTACTATTCACTAAAATTCTCTCCAAATTGGAGAAATTGGAGCTTCCCTCTTTCTTCAATCCCCATTGATGGCTCCATCAACATACTAAACCAATTGATTGGTTGGGGGCCTCTACCGTGAACAAAGAATCAAGCAATTTGTAAGGTAAATGGTGAATTTTGATCTTTTGTATAATTTCTTAATGTTTCTCTCTTCTTAACTCCTCTCAAGCTTGAGAAGCTTAATTGGAATGATATTTGAATGCTATTGAAGTTAATTGATGAATGGTAGTAAAGAATTACATAAATTGATGAATGCTATTGAGTTTAATTGATGAATAATAGTAAAGAATTACATAAATTTTTATTTATGCTTAATTATAATAGTTTTTATGTAATTTCTCTCTCTCACTCAAGAAATGGTGATACTCATGACCTATTCCCAATCCAAATGAAGCTTTTCATAAAGCTTTTCCTTAATCCAAGATTAATCTATGCTTGAGGTCAAATTAATGGCTTTTTTTTATGCTTTTAGTTTATAAATTTCATGAATATTAATGATTCAATCTATTATGGGTTAATGATCCAATTAGAGATCATTCTAATCATTTCCTTAAAGATAAGCTTTATCTTTTAAAATAATTGAGATTTATCAGTCATAGCAGCGGAGCTATGGTAAATTTTTTACAAAAATTACACATAAAATAATTTCATTCAAAGCATGAAAAGAGGACTTCCTACCATATTCTAGGAATTATCATCTTAGATTAATTGAAAGAATTTCATTGTAATCATGGAGAAATTGATTTTTATATTATGCATAATTGATTTTCATGCATAGAGGTATGCATAAAAGATTATTTATTTTAATATAAAAGTGTTACTTTTATCATATTTGATTTTCATGCATAAAGGTATGCATAAAAGATTATTATTTTAATATAAAAGTGTTACTTTTATCCTAATTGATTTTCATGCATAGAGGTATGCATAAAAGATTATTATTTTATTGTAAAAGTGTTACTTTTATCATAATTGATTTTCATGCATAGAGGTATGCATAAAAGATTATTATTTAATTGTAAAATTGTTACTTTTATCCTATTTGATTTTCATGCATAGAGGTATGCATAAAAGTTTATTATTTTATTATAAAAGTGTTATTTTTATCATATTTGATTTTATGCATAAATAGGATGCATAAGAGAAATCCTTTTATTCTAAAAGCGTAATTTCTACTAAATTAGATTTATCCATGGATAGATGCATAAAGAATTTAAATTAATCCAAAAAGTGTCATTCTCATTTAAAATAAATTTATGCATAGGAAGATGCATAAAAGATTGATTTTTATTTCGAAAGTGTTATTCTCCTTAAAATGGAATTTATGTATAAATTGATGCTTAAAGAAATCTTATATCAAAGATAAGAATTCTCTTGTATTCTATAAATAGATATTAGGATGTGATAAGATGCGTATGAGATGTGATAGGATGAGTTAAGAGTTATATGAGATGTGATAAGAATGAGTATAGAATGAGTTAGGATGTGATAAGATGAGTTAGGATGTAATAAGATGCATATGAGATGTGTATGAGATGTGATAGGATGTGATAAGAGGTGTATGAGATGTGATAGGATGTGATAAGATGCATATGAGATGAGTTAGGATGTGATAAGATGAGTTAAGATGTGATAAGATGTGTATGGGATGAGATAAGAAGTGTATGTGATGGAATAAGATGTATATGGGTTGTGATAGAGCGAGAATGAATGTGATGTAAAAGAATAGATGTGAAGGTGTATGTGGTTATATGAATGGGAATGTGGAAATGGATGTATGAATGTGAATGTGGATGTGGATGTATGAATGAATGTGGATATGGATGTAGATACGGATGTGGATGTATGTATGTGGATGTGAATGTATGAATGAGAATGTGAAAATGGTTGTATGCATGTGAATGTGGATGTGGATGTATGGATGTAGATACGGATGTGGATGTATGTATGTGGATGTGGATGTATGAATGAGGATGTGAAAATGGATGTATGCATGTAGATGTGTATGTATGAATGTGAATGTGGATGTATGGATGTAGATACAGATGTGGATGTATGGATGTAGATACGGATGTGAATGTATGTATGTGGATGTGAATGTATGAATGAGGATGTGAAAATGAATGTATGCATGTAGATGTAGATGTATGCATGTGAAAGTGGAAGTGGATGTGGATGTATGGGTGTAGATACGAATCTGGATATATGTATGTGAATGTGGATGTATGAATGAGGATGTGAAAATGAATGTAAGCATGTAGATGTGGATGTATGGATGTGAATGTGGATGTGGATGTGGATGTATGGATGTGAATGTGGATGTGGATGTAGATGTATGGATGTGAATATGGATGTGTATGTATGAATGCGGATATGGGATTGGATGTATGATGTGGATGTACGAACATGGATGTGTATGTAGAATAATGAATGTGAATATATATGTGAAATAATGTGTCGTCGATATGAGTGAATGGATGAGAATGAGTACACATATGAATGGAATGTGGAATAAGTAATGTGGACTGAGGAGAGATAATGTGGAAAGACGAGAGTTCGATATAGAAACTGTATTTTGTGACCTGTTTGTAAATGACTGTTTTATGTCAAGAATACTGAGGATGCATTTTGACCGTCTTGTGGATTAAGGTCATGGAGATCAATCTGATAAAGTTGCAATTGCTGACAGAGAGTCAATGGAGGACGTCTCGCGTAGCAAGGTTGACCGAGGTCTTGACCAGCCTCAATTCAATTTAAATGGTGAACTTCCGGTACAGTGCATGAGGGACCAAGGAAGCGGCCTATGAGTGAAACGCTAGGTCACTTGCGAAGGATCCTAGAGGGTGCTGACCATACGGTGCTCGGGCTCTGGGTTGTCGAAGATACTCACACGTGCGTCGTGGAAGATATTAGAACAAGGAGTAAGAGTTGTTTTCTGAAACCGGGCATGGATCTGGTTGATTGACCTTGCTGGTCCTCAACGGATGAGTCCATGGCTCTCTTATATGGATCTGTTGATTGATCTTACTGATCTTCAACAAGGATTTCATCTTGATTTTTATATGTGCCGAGTACTATGAGCTAGGAACTATTCAAAAGGCCCCTGAGTGAACAGGTGGTGAGCGTTTTGGTTGCCAATAATGCCATAAGTACACCGATGAATAAATAATTGAAATATGGATTCAACCATAGATTTCGAGGATTATCATCAGTGATATAATGGTTTCATTAAAGGATTGTTTTAAAGTAGTTGATGCTGAGAAAAAAGCAATTTCATATTGGATGTGTAAGTGGTGTGACTAGTTTTATGTTTGCATGAACTTCCGGCTAGGGGGCCTGGGAACTCTTCTCCCTAGTACCCGGGACAAAACCTAACCAAATTCCTAACTGGATCCCATTACTACAGTGGTTGGGTGGTTGGCTAACCCATGGGACTGGATGGGGTTAGGTTGGACTGATGGATCCGTAAATCGAGACTCAATTTCTGTTATTACGATAGATAAAGTAAATCCCGGATAATAATTGTTCTATGGATAGGAATCAACGGCTGTGCCTCTTGATGGGAAAAAAAGCGTTGATCCCAATGATCCAAGTGCAAGTTTCTTCCTTGATCTGATCGAGTATCTTTATAGGTGCAGTCGGATCAGTTTGATCAGTAATGATCTTGACTACGTTAGAGAAAAAAAGTTATCCTCGTGGAATCGCCCGTGCTTTCCGGATAAAGGAAGTTTTTTCGGGTTTGGTTTTGGAAAAACCGACGGATTAGTCTCTTGTCCGGATATCCGTGGACGAGGCTCCGAGTGTGGGTCCCTGCCCCGCGCAAGAAGTGCTACTTCCGCTGCTAGCACCCGGAGTCCATTGCGTGGTAGGGATAGGAATCCCACAGTGTCAATAAGAAAGTATGACTCCTACCTGGAAGAATCTTCCCGCATCTGCGGGTGCGTCCCTTTGAGAGATGATGCTCTTGGAGGAAGGAATGTCTATGGGTCCCCCCACTATGGTCCTCTGAAGCTCGCCTTGTAGGATGCCTCATGTATGATAGCACTGAAACTGTGAATGTTCCATGAAACAATCCACATATCAATCTCGGTGTGATGCGGCACTAGCGGAACTGCCCTCCACTCGAAGAATCTTGGGCATGGGTTTAGACAGGGAATAATCACAATTCGTACGAGGGCGAAGCCGTGCTAGGTGGGCACTAATCTTGTCCTCCATGTGACGACACTCTATACGAGCACGAGCATGGTGGCTAGAAGTACCTGGTTTGCCACCACCACTCTGCCTGCTAGAGCGAGAGCCTCGTCGAGCTCCAATATAAAAGCTTCTTCCAAATACTCAGAAGCAGCGAAGCGAGCTGCTGCTTGGGAGAGAGATCAATACCAACCTGGCAACCGAGATAGCAACTAGAGTACCCCTCACGATCCACCGGAAAGCCTCAACTAGTCTCCAAGTCGGGACAGGTGTTTAACCTACCCAAAAACCACACGACTTGTGCCAGTTGATGTGCGCTCCTAATGCACGGTAGAAAATCTCAATCGCCTCCGCGAATCTCTAGAGATTCCCAACATCTCCTGAAAGGAAGGCTTCTGCAAACTCTGAATCAAGCAACTCCTCCTACGTACGGAGGGGAAGATGCAATCCCTGGAGCACAGTCTCCTTGGCACAGAGAAAACTTCTCATGGCCTCGGCGACAAAGAGAAAGAGGTAAGGTGCCAATGGACAGCCCTGCCAAACCAAGCGGGAAAGGGGAAATTTGTCACCTCGGGTCCCCTAAATGAGGACCTGGCTATGCGAGGCAGAGTAGAGTCTTGAAACCCCATGAATCCACTCCACGGGGAATACCATCCGGCTCAAGCTCCAATCCACCCTATCATACGCTTTCTCGAAATCTAGGAGAAGCACAATGAGGTCTTGTTGTCGCATCTTGGCCAAAGCTGACGCCTCCCAGAAGGTAAATATGTTGTCGAGGATGCTTCTGTATTGAACAAAGCTAGTCTAAG
The DNA here is from genome assembly GCF_041138505.1 of Cibotium barometz. Lineage (NCBI taxonomy): Eukaryota > Viridiplantae > Streptophyta > Polypodiopsida > Cyatheales > Cibotiaceae > Cibotium > Cibotium barometz. The sequence goes on from NC_141109.1 coordinate 23,560,844, forward strand.
TGTCATGGATCAAGTCTAGGAGAAAAGGCTGAAGTCTCTTGCTGATGGCATTGGCCAATATCTTATAGGTTGTCCCAAGCAAAGTGATGGGTCTCCACTGCCGAATCTCCAATCTATCACCACCCTCCTTGGGAATCAAGTGAATAAAGCCCTCTGAGAGCCTCTCTAGCATGGCACCTGTAATCATAATCTCATTGAAGGCAGCTCGAAGGCCACCTTCCATGAGGTCCCAATGGCAAAGAAAGAAGGAGATTGGAAGCCCCGTTCGCCCTTGGGCATTTGCCCCTAGGAAGTGCTGTCAATGCCTCCGCCAATCCCTCAATTGTAAATGGTGTCAATAAAAATGACTGATGAGAAGGGGGAACCACCTTGCTCATATGCCGCCAAACCCTCTCGCGTGCGTCCACCACCTGTGAAGATGCTGGGGCCACAGTGAGAAGGGTGTTGGGTTACAGGCCTAAATGACCCCTCTATCATTTGTATAACTTGTACATAGCCTTTTTAAAGGCTTTATGAAGGTTTTAAAACCTTGGGCCAAGTTCACATTGAACTTGGCCAAGGGACCATTTTTAAGGGTCAAAGTGACCCCCCAAATAATAAAGGGAAAAGGGCTCAATTCTTGGGCTCTTACGAATTCCCCCCAGCCAGCGTATCTTCTTCTCTCTATCTCTGATTTTCGAGTGGCTCCACACCTACACTTCCCTCTCTCACGCCATTGCTCAAGGCTCTACACGAGTGCTCCTTGACATGCCTTTTACCTAGTGTAGCCCACATGCCCTTTCAACTGGTATCAGAGCCATGAATTAGGGTTTGCTCCAAAACCTGCAAACTCTGATTTTCAGCCAAGAAGATCATCTTTCACGCGAAGTTTTGCAAATTCATCGCCAAAGGGCTCGTCCCCGGACACTTGAGGGCTCCGGACTTGCAAAGTTGACCTAAAACAGGCTGAAAACAGGCCCAAATCAGCAAATTACAGGTTCTAACAGCAAAATACAGGTTTTGCAAATCATGTATTAACTTGTGGGAACACAGGTACTTGGTCCACACTACCCGAAAACACTGAAATTGCTGAAAACAGGTCTCCAAAACAGGTCAATTCAGCAAATTTCAGATTTACGCAGGTTTTTGCAAGTGTGCGCTTGATGTATTTAAATTGAGGAAAGTGCAAATTGCTGTAATTTATGCACATTGAGTGAGTTTTGCCTATGTATGACCATTTGTGGCTCAATTCTCTGCATTTTTGATGCTACAAATTGGGGCTTTTGCTCCTACATGCTTCTAAAGGCTGTGCATTAGCCTTATGTATGTCTCTTGAGGGTAAAAACAACTAAAATTGTTGTTTTTGGGCACAAATTCGCTTGCTGAAATTTTCTGCGCAGAAAATTCAGAACTTTATTTTTGTGCCTAAACTGACCCCTTTTGGCTCAAATTGCTCCTGTGACCACTTGGAGTTGTAGTGCACGTTTCTGTGAGGTTATACTTTGTTTTTGGTGCATTTTGCCCCAAATTTCAGCACGATAGTCCTCTCGTTTGTGCGACTATGGCATCATCTTCCTCGGACGTAAAGAATCTCTTTGAGATCCGGCGCTTTGAGGGTACAGGTTTCGACCTTTGGAAGGAAAGGATTCAAGGAATCCTCTTCCTTAAGGATTGTGACAGGGCATTGGAGGCAGAGAAGCCAGTGGACATGACTGAGGATGCATGGCTTACTTTGAACAAGAAGGCCATTACTTACATTAAGATGGCCATTTCCGACGAGATCTTGGTAGATCTCAAGGGGCTTGTTACTGCTTTTGAGTTGTGGGCAAAGCTAAAGGCGACGTATGAGAATACAACGCCAGTCAATCAGGTGCATCTAATGCGGAAACTTGTTGGCATGCAGCTAGATGAGTCCAAGAGTGCTGCAGAGCACTTGTCATTGTTTACAGTACCTTATCGCAGTTGCAGGATTCAGGCATGCCTCCCTTTGATGATAAGCTGAAAGCTATCTTCTTGCTTATGACCTTACCTGATTCGTGGGAGACATTGGTGGTCTCACTGTCAAATAACCCCAATCTGACCTTTGATGGTGTTAGGGGTTCTATACTGAATGAGGAAATTAGGAGGAAAGCAGGGGGAGAGGGAGGCAGCTCAGCCAACATGGTTAGAGGCTGGACAGATAAGAAGACTCCTTATGCACAGAGAAGTAAGAGTAAGAGTAAGGAAAGGGGAAATGCCAGCAAAGGCAAGGGTGAGGTGACTTGCTATCAATGTGGCAGGAAAGGTCACAAGAAACCCGAATGCAGGTACTACAAGGCAGAGTTAAAAAGGAAGAAGAATGGCGGAGACAAAAAGAAAGAGAAGAAGGAAGTCAAGACTGACGCACAGGACAGCTCAAAGGACAAGGAGAAGGCCAATGTGGCCTCTAGTGTCGTTATTGAGGAGTTGTCAGATGTAGAGGACATCCTATGTGCCACTTTGTCAGCTGGCGATGCTCATGCTTTTGATGCCTCTCTCTATGTTCACACACAGGATATGCAGATCAGAGTGATCTTATTGATGCTTTGTTGACTGTAAATGATGCATTATCCCAGACTTGGATTGTTGATTCCGGTGCCTCGTTTCATGTGACTCCTATCAAGGAGTGTTTCTCTACTTTTACTGCAGGCAGCCATGGCCATGTATACCTTGGAAACAATCATGCATGTTCCATTGAGGGTATTGGCACTGTGCATCTTTCCACAGATGGCACGAATGAGCTTGTTCTGCATGATGTTAGATATGTGCCGGGAATCAAGAAGAGTTTGCTTTCTGTTGGTCAGATGGATATGCATGGTTATAGCATCTTGTTTGAGAGAGGATCATGGAAGATGACCAAAGGCTCAAGGATGATTGTGAAAGGCACAAAGAAAGGGACACTTTACTGCTTACATGGAAAGGCTTTGTTGGGCAAGTTTATTGCGTTGGCTGAAATTAACTCTCACATGGAGTTGTGGCATAAGCGGCTTGGCCATATGAGCCAAAAAGGCCTTACTAAGCTTTGTAACTTGAATAAGCTTGATGCTAAAGGCACAAAGCTTGACTTTTGTAATGAATGTCAATATGGTAAGCAAGTGAAGCGTTCTTATTACTCCGGTGTCTCTCGTAAATCTTATGTGCTTGATCTTGTACATTCTGATGTTTGTAGCATGCCTACCAAGTTTATGGGGGGTGCACATTATTTTGTCTCCTTTGTTGATGATCATTCTAGGAAAGTTTGGGTTTATTTCCTTAAATCTAAGGATGAAGCCTTTGCTGCGTTTAAGAAATTTCATGCATTTGTGACCACCCAAACAGGTAGAAAGCTGAAATGCTTGCGTACGGACAATGGGGGAGAGTTCACAAGTGCTGAATTTAATAAATTTTGTGAAAATTTGGGCATTAAGAGGGAGCTTACTGTTCCATACAGCCCCTCTTCTAACGGTGTGGCTGAAAGATACAATAGGACACTTTGTGAGAGGGTGAGATGCATGCTGTCCACAGCTAATCTCCCTCATGGATTTTGGGGAGAAGCTTTGAAAACTGCAGTGCATATATGCAATCGATCCCCTCACATGTCTTTGAAAGGTGACATCCCTGAAGAGGTTTGGTCTCGCAAACCTGCTTCATATGATCACTTACGCGTCTTTGGTTGTGAAGCTTTTGTGCATATTAGACCTGAGTTGAGAAGCAAACTGGATGCCAAGTCCATTAAAGGCCTCTTCATGGGATATGGTGAAGAAGGCGAAATGGGCTACAGGATTTGGTTACCTCAGCTCAAAAAGGTTGTGCGCAGCCGGATGTTGTTTTTAATGAGGCAAGGCTGCTTCAAAACAATTGTGCCTCAAAGCATGACCATAAAAAGGTCAAATTTCAGCATGACCAGCCACCTATTAGGCCTATTTTTGACCCTCAGGATGCACCACATATGACTGAAAATGTTGATGAGCCAGTGGTGTTTGAGCCAGATGATGTTGGACAGCAAAATGAGGCTCCTGAAGGGCATTTGCAGCCACATAACAATGCTGAAAATGGTGCTGAAAATGATGGACAGCAGCCCATAGTTGATGATGTTGTCATCCCACCTGATGTAGACCCATTTCCGGATAATGTGGATCATTGGGTGAGGCGTTCTACTCGTCCAAGACGGAATGTGAGTAGATATGATCCCTCTTTGCATTACATTATGTTGACAGATGAGGGTGAGCCTCTTACTTACAAAGAGGCAAAGACATGTGAGCACAGCAACAAGTGGGAGCTTGCTATGCAGGAAGAGATTAAAGCTTTGCATGCTAATGATACTTGGGACTTGGTTGAATTGCCCAAAGGTAGGAAGGCCATTCCTAACAAATGGGTGTATAAAATCAAGACAGTTGATGCAAAACCCAAGTATAAAGCAAGGCTGGTTGCAAAGGGATATGCGCAAACAAAGGGCATAGACTTTCAGGAAGTGTTCTCTCCTGTCGTGAAGATGACCACTTTGCGTGTATTGTTTGCCATAGCGGCTGCCCTTGATTTGGAATTGGACCAAATGGATGTACATACAGCTTTCTTGCATGGTGATGTTGAGGAAGAGCTTTACATGAAACAGCCCGAGGGTTTTGTTATTCCTGGAAAGGAACATTTGGTATGTAAGCTCAATAGAAGCTTGTATGGGCTGAAACAGGCTTCTAGACAATGGTACAAAAAGTTTGATGCGTTTATGCTCAAACATGGTTACAAAAGAAGCCATGCAGATCATTGTTTGTACACAAAACTTGATGAGGATGGCAGCCCTATTATTCTTGTGCTCTATGTTGATGATATGTTGATTGCTGGGAAGAAAAGAAGCACTGTTGATGCTCTTAAACAGCAGCTGAAATCTGCGTTTTCAATGAAAGACCTTGGGGCAGCTGAACATGTTCTTGGAGTAAGGATTAGAAGGCAAAGGGACCAGCGCATATTGTACTTGTCTCAAGAAAAGTACATTGAAAAAGTGCTGGACAGGTTTAACATGGCTGAAGCAAAGCCTCTTGGTGTGCCATTACAGCCATATGTGAAATTCTCCAAGGAAGATTGCCCCAAGTCTGATCAAGCAACCAATGAAATGCGAAGTGTTCCTTATGCATCAGCTTGTGGTTCACTTATGTATGCTATGGTTACTACTAGGCCTGACATAGCCCATGCAGTGGGAGTTGTGAGCCGGTTTATGGCTAATCCAGGCAAATTGCATTGGGATGCAGTAAAGTCCATTATGAGGTACTTGAAAGGGACTAAAAACAAATGCCTCTGTTATGGTAAGGGTCCTTTGGAATTGAAGGGATTTTGTGACTCAGACATGGCTGGTGATGTGGATACACGCAAATCCACAAGTGGTCATGTATTTACTCTTGCAGGAGGTGCTGTCTCATGGTGCTCTAGACTACAAAAGATAGTTGCACTGTCTACTACAGAGGCTGAATATATTTCAGCCACTGAGGCTTCCAAAGAAGCCATATGGTTGGCACGTTTATGCAGTGAGTTTGGTTTGCCTGACAAGGCACCTATGCTTGGTTGTGATAGCCAGAGTGCTATATGTCTGGCAAAGAATGCCATGTTTCATGCGCGCACAAAGCATATTGATGTGTGGTATCACTTCATTCGAGAAGTGCTTGAGGATGGCCTTATCACCATGGTTAAGGTCCATACGTCACAAAACCCTGCAGATGCTCTCACCAAGTGCTTACCCAAAGCACAACATCAGCTATGCATACAGATTGTGGGAGTTACTTAACTTAAAGGCGCCATTTATGCCTTTAAGTGGGAGGTTGTTGGATTACAGGCCTAAATGACCCCTCTATCATTTGTATAACTTGTACATAGCCTTTTTAAAGGCTTTATGAAGGTTTTAAAACCTTGGGCTTGGGCCAAGTTCACATTGAACTTGGCCAAGGGACCATTTTTAAGGGTCAAAGTGACCCCCCAAATAATAAAGGGAAAAGGGCTCAATTCTTGGGCTCTTACGAATTGCCCCCAGCCAGCGTATCTTCTTCTCTCTATCTCTGATTTTCGAGTGGCTCCACGCCTACACTTCCCTCTCTCTCACGCCATTGCTCAAGGCTCTACACGAGTGCTCCTTGACATGCCTTTTACCTGGTGTAGCCCACATGCCCTTTCAAAGGGATCGAAAAAAGTGAGTGGTGATGGCTCTCATCTGGGGGGGATCTGAAACGATAGCTCCATCCTGGCCATGCAACCTGCGAATACCATCTCTCCTCCTATGGGGTCGAGCTATCTCAAAGAAATCCTATCGCTTGCCTGTGGCCAAAAAGAGGCCCTAGCATGATATCTGTCCTCCATCCTCCTCTCCTTTATGAATGTAATCTCCGTGCGAGTGGCGGTGAGTTGACTCTCGATCCATTGGCTCCTGAAGTCGTTGTAAAGAGGCAAGACGACTCCTCAAACTCCTCTCCTACTCCCAGAAATCCTCTAATCTGCTCAGGGCTGCCTCCTGCAAGAAATTGTTGATCTCCCCTAAGCCCTCATCCAATGTGCACGTAGCAGAGCGTGAAAGAAAATCCAATCTCGCCCATATTTGCTCTATCCTGCTGCAAATCTCGGTGTCTTGAATGAGGCTGTCCGGAATCCTCGAGCTCACATGCCTGTCATGCCTCCAGGGATCCTCTAAGGACAAAAGAACCGAGGCGTGATTAGAAAAGGAGGTACCTGCCAAAATACCAATCATACCCCCTCGGTTGCAAGCCCACTCATCAACATAAAACCTATCAAGTCTAGAGAGGTTGGGGCCAGTGCTCTTGCCATCCGATCTCGAAAAGCAGAGGCTCCCAGGGCTACACCCAAACTCTGGAAGATGCCAAGGGTCCTGTCCCCTGATTGTGAGGATCATCTCCTCCCAAGCTGAGTACTCTGCTTCTTAAATTGTGGTTCTGCCACCTCCAAGCCTGTCCTCTGCTACCTCTATCATGTTAAAGTCACTGCCCAAGCACCAAAAGTCAGCCTAAGGGAGGGCTTGCCATACTGAGCTCTAGAAGAAGGCTCTACTTGCAGCAGCGTTCGGAGCATAGATGTTTAGAAAGCCAACGCTATCCTCTCCAATAGTAATGGTTATCCACTGTGCCCACCTCGGGACAATGACTCCTAAGTCACAGCCGGCAACAGCTGCTCACTGACAGAAATACACCCCCCTCCCTACGTCCCTGAGGGGCCGAAGGATGGGGACCAGAAAGTATGACTCTTGCCTAGAAGAATCTTCCTGCATCTACGGGTGCGTCCCTCTAAGAGACGATGCTCCTAGAGGAAAAGAATGTCTATGGGTCCCCCCACTATGGCCCTTTGAAGCTCGCCTCGTAAGTAGGACACCTCATCTCTGAAAGCACTGAGGCTCACCTAAACTCTGAATGTTCCATGAAACAATCCGCATATCAATCTCGGTGTGATGCGGCACTAGTGGAACTTCCCTCCACTCGAAGAGTCTTAGGCGAGGGTTTAGACGGGGAATAATCACAATCCGTACGGGGGCGAAGGCGTGCCAGGTGGGTACTAATCATGTCCTCCATGCGACGCCACTCTGTATGAGCACGCACAAATGCATACTCCGGACTCCATCAATCACAGTATAGGTATATGTAAGAGGGGGGAAGAGGTACCGCAGTAGAGGTATGCATGAACACAACGAGCGTCACCTCCAGACTAGATATTAACATCTCTCCGTCCTGGCCTCAATGGGCTAAACCTCCAAGCTCCATTCTAGCCAGAGGCCGAAAATGGGTGAGAATGTCGGTCATGCGGAGATCATGGAGATTGTGGGAGAGCTCGATTGCCTAACCCTGAATGGCAGTTGCCACTAACTCAGGATCCCACTCTGTTCTCGGGGCTGCACTGAAGAGAATAGAGGAGATCATCGCGCCATTATCTGGCGTAGAGGACCTGGAGTGGTGAAAAACCACACATACCCGAACAGGGGCTACTATCTCCTTAAATATGTCAGTCCCTTCCATTGGCAGACACCGGAAGAAACTATAGTCCACAGACTATCCGAGGATCTTGGGGGCCCCACCTGGGGACTCTGGCAGGAGAGCCCTCATTGGGGAGGCAGCAATGGTCATCTCTACTGGGTCGCAAAATCGGTGAATCAAGCAACGGACTGATCCCACCGGTTGCCTCCGCACCGGGTCAGGGGTTGCTGGAGGGCGGCGAGAGTGCTCTGGAGAGGGGGATGGAGAGGGAGAGGGGGCTCCGATGATAAAGGCGGGGCGGAGTGCGCTGCGGCAAATAAAGTCAGTGACGAGACTGGGGGAGGAGGAGGAGGAGGTGGGGGAGGCGGCGACGAGAGAAGGCGGAGAGGTCGGGGAGGAGTGTTGCTGAGGGGGATCAATCGGAGAGGAGAGCTAGGGGGAGGGGCGCGCCAGGGGCTCAGAGAGGCCAGTTGGCCTCTTAGAACACTGAGGGTCCGGGGGGAGGGGATCTTGACGAGGGATCGGCCGCCATACTGGTGGGGCCAGAGGGCCCGCTCTAGGACTAGAGAGGGTGCGTCACCAACAGGAACGTGCTGGGATAAATGCTCATAACGGTTCTCTAACAGAACCGAATCCTCTTGAGATCTACCAACCTAGCGTGCTCTGCGGTGGCGCTCAGCTCCGGTGGTCATCTGGCGGCCTAGGCGCGGTCCAACCGTTCACCACTCACCGTTTGCCGGGTCACCCGAGGTCGGGGCGTGGTACTCTGGTGCCTAAGGGCCTGCCCCTCTCTCTACCCCCTAGTGAGGGTCAACATGAGAACTGGGGGGGGGGGGCGCGGGCGGTTGGGGACACCAGAGGCCGTCTCTTGGACTGCCGCCAAGGGCAAGCTCTAGCTAAGTGACCCATCTGTCTACAAATGAAACATTGGCCTAGGAGGCCAGAATACTCCACGCGCTACTATATGGGGTCCCCTCGGAGGCTAGGAATAGAAATACAATGTGGTACTGACTCTGGCAAGGCCACACAGATACGGAGAAATGGAATCCCAGCTGCTCTCGTGATGGCGGAGGCAACGGTGGGTGGGGGGGGGGACTCAATCAGTCTCCCGATGGCACCACCAATCACCGGGAGAAGAGGAAGGTACTCCTTCCTAAGGCGTGGGAAGCCCGAAACAAGAGGCAATGGGTCAGATGCAGGATCGAAGCCGTGCTGCCATCGAGCAACGATGGCCTGTGCCGTACGCAATGCAAGGGGGCTCACCTACATGACTCGGTCTGATGCCGATTGCAAGTCGAACTCCACCTGGTAGCATCCACGCCCCATAGAGTGAATATCGGTGATGTTTGCAAGTTTGCCAATGAGGCTGGCCTAAAAAAGATCCCTGAGCTATCCGCGTCCGGGGCGGCTACCAACAATTTTGCATACCATGGTGGAGGCCTCAAGTGAGGCAACAGTCGTGGCAAGAACATGTAGATCCGCTTCGGAGAAGGAAATGCAAGCAACAGCGGCTTCGATCAGGGATGACGAAGCGACTGCCATGGAGTCGTCCTAAGGGTGAAAAGACCAGAATGAACCAAAAGCTTGCCGAATAAGCTAAAAACCCCAAAAGATTGGAAACATCAACCTGTACGGGAGGGGAGAGAGGAATATATATATATATTCTCCTTTTTCTCTTTTTTCATTTCTTTTTCTTTTCTCTCTTCGTTTCCTTGCCCCTCTATATATATATATATATATATATATATATATATATATATATATATATATATATATATATGTATATATATTCTCCTTTTTCTCTTTTTTCATTTCTTTTTCTTTTCTCTCTTCGTTTCCTCACCCCTCTCCTCCCTCCCCTCCCGTGCAGGTTGATATATATATATATATATTATTTTTTATTTTTATTTTTTTTAAGAAAAAAAATGCAGTGAGGAGAGGGAAGGGGGGGCAGGTAGCAAGGGGGGGAGGGGGGGGAGGGGGGGCAGCAAAAACAAAACGAAGGAGGAGGGGAGGAGAGCTGGGGGGAGGCGGTTGCAGCACTACGAACAAGGAGGGGGGGGGCAGAAGAGTTGAGACAGGGGGGAGGAGGGGGCAGGGGCGCACAGAGGGCTGGGGGGTAAACGCAGGTGTCGCCAGCAAACGAGGGGAGCTAGGAGCGTGTGCACTACTTAGTCATCCATATTAGGTGTGGATTTTAGTGAGGAAGTTAATTTTTGTTCATGCATTATTGAAATTGGTAGCTGAGAGCATGCAAAATCAACCAAAAACAGTAAAAAAAACACTTGCTCACTCACAAACACCTTAAACTAGAATTAGGAATCTTAATCTCTCTCCATCAAGCCTAAAAATCTCAAAAAACTCCCAAAACTAGTCCAAATTATCTCTCAGGTTTGGAGATGTAAGTCCACATTTCCCCAAAAAAGACATGCGTCAACACACATGAGCGTGGAGCCATGAGCCTGGAGTAGTGTTACATAGAAACGCGTTTCATTTCTTCGCGGTGTGTATACCAACTGGCCTGTGAGAGTGTGCCCGTGACAACCCTATGTGCTCCTTGGTGTTGTTGGGTCCTGTGGAGGTCTATTCGAGGGGTAATTTTCTTTTGTGTTTTATGTACGTTTTCTCTACATAGCTCATAGAGAAGCACGTTTTTTACTCTGTGCTCAATATTTCTTGCATATCTTCCTCCCCTTGCTCTATTAAGGCCTAAGGCTACCTGCCTTGGGCAATATAGGATGAATTTGAAGTGTTTTTACAAGGGCCAAGACTTCTCTGATATTTAGAAAATGAGATTTCTTTATGTTATGTGTCGCACTTGCAGGGCTAAGGATCTACATTTATCCCCACCTTGTAGGATGCCTCGAATAGGTGATTCTCTTTGGAACAATGTCACCTTCAAGTCTAGATATGGTGGCTCAGTCTCCGGAAATTGGAAATGCAACTTTTGTGCAGATAAGCACCATGGCAATGCCACTAGGTTGAAGGCACATTTGTCACAAACAAAAGGTTTTGGCATTGGACCATGTAAGCATGTGCCAAAAGAAATCTATGATAGCCTAAAGGCTTGGAGGAAGATACCACGGAAGATGATGTTGCAAGTGGTTCTAGCTCGGCACCTTGAGCCAAAAGAACTAGTCTTCCAGTGTTCAAGAAAGGACATGTGCAGGCAGGGATGCAGAAGGTTGCCATGAAAGAGGCAACGAGGGAGTTGATAAAATTGTTTATTCAATGTGGATTGTCCTTCCACGTTGTTAGGACTCCTCAATGGAAGAAGGCAATGAGAGCTATTTCCTGCATTGGGTGTGAGTGGGATGGCTCCTCTAATTAAACATTGCGCACTACTGAGCTTCGCAAGGTGCAACTGATTGTGGAGATGGAGATGGAGCCTCTCAAGGCCACTTGGGCAAAGTATGGTTGCACTTTGCTTTGTGATGGATGGACAGATGTGCAGAAGAGAAATGTGTACAACATTCTTGTGTCCTCTTGCAAAGGCACAATGTTAATTCGTGTTAATTCGTGCCATAGATGCATCGGTAGCAAGGACAGTGGTTACAGGGGAGTTCATTATGTCCCACATGCGCCAGGCAATCAATGAAATTGGCCTGATAACATTGTGCAGGTGATCATGGACAATGGGTCCAATTGTGTATCCATGGGCAGGATGTTAGAGGAGGAGTTCCCCAAGATTGTGTGGACACCTTGTGCAGCACATAACCATGACTTGATGATTGAGGATGTGGGGAAGCTTGATTGGGTGAGCCATGTATTTTCAGTTTCATCTAGCATGGTGAACTTTGTCACAAAGAGGCCAAAGGTTTTGAGTATGTATAGGACCAACAGTGATCTTGAGCTTCTTAAGTCCTCCAAAACTCGGTTCGCATATATGTTTATTGTGGTGGAGAGACTAGTGAGAGTGCAACACGGCTTATTGCGCACTGTTGTGTGTCGTGAGTGGACAGCATAGGAGGACAAGGACAAGCCTAACTATATAGCATTCTCTCATATGGTCATGAGAGATACTTGGTGGCAGGATGTAGAGGGACTTGTGACAGCACTTCAGTCCATGTATAGTGACCTTCGGCTCACAGATATGGAGGGAAGTACCATTGGACTGCTTTATGAGTCCATGGATAGACTTGGTGAAGCTCTCAATGCTTGCACTACCTTGTCGCCTAACAGGTGCTCACCTTTGGGCCTTGACTTTAGTGTTTGACTCTTTCTCTTCCTATATGTTATTTTATAAATGTATAGAGTCTAGACTTGCAACTTCCTTGGTGCTTCCTAAATCTTAGATCTCTTCTGTATGTCACATGTAGAGTTCAAGATATTAAGAACATCTGGAATCAGTGTTGGGATTGGTTTCATAGGCCAATCCATGTTGTTGCTCACATTTTGCATCCCCTTTGGAGAAATGAGGAGCAATACCTCAATGAAGAGCTAGAGTCAGGATGGACCGAGTACATTACGAAGTTGGTGTGAGGTGATATATAGCTTATGAGGAAGCTAGAGGATGAGCTTCTCATTTATCGCAGCAGTAGCCATATGTTTGGGCGAGCTACTGCATTGCTTAGGGAGACACAATTGGAGCTAGTGTCTTGGTGGGAGAAATACGGTATTGGTACACCCAACTTGGGAAGATTCTTGAATCTTGTATCTTTGTCTCCTATTCTTTCTGAATCTATATTGAAATGCTACTCTCTCTTTGACTTTAACTTTACATTCTTTTTTGTATAATGTAGAGACGGATTGCATTGAGAATTTTCTCACAAGATTGCAATTCAGAGCCTTGTGAGAGGAATTGGAGTACATGGACTCTGTTTCACATGAGAAAGAGAAACAGACTCTACACACAATTGGAGACGCTTGTCTTTTGCCATTGCAATCTCCGATTACTAGATCAAAAGGGTATCCCATTGAGCCTCACCAAGTGAATCCTGATAAGAGTGACATCATGAAGTGCAAGGAGATTCCCAACATTCCTAGGAGAAGAGAGACATCCGCACCCGCACCTTTAGAGGATGAGGCATTTGAGGACTCGGCTACCGGTAGTGACCGTGAGAGTGAGGTTGCAGAGGCAGAGGATGTAAATGAGGATGAGCTTGAGGAGGAAGATGAAGTAGATAGCAACTAGCAACATCATTTTATTTGAACTTTGTTATTTAGTAACATCATATATTTATGTACTCTTTTAATACTTTCTAGCCGCTAGCATCTAGCTTCATTGCAATTTATGCCATGGATCATGGATTATGAGTCACAACTCATTACCCACGTGGTGATCTTTTTTATTTCTGTTTAGTGATCACTATTAATGAAGTATGAAGCTTTTTCTTGGTAGTGGGTAGTGGCCCAATGATCAATTATGATTTGTGATATCTTACATGTATTTTGTTTGTTTATTGAAATGAATTAAGTGTGGTCTCTTATAAGTATATTCCAAGTTTAAAATATACATATTTTTTCTATTTTGTATGAAACCTTTTTGGACTCATTTCTTACCTTTTAGGAAACGTCTCAAAACGTACTTAACCCGTTTCATACGTACCATTTCAGAGACACCTGGCAACACTGGCCTTGGCTTGGAGGTGTGAGTCAACAGATGTGAGTCTCGTGTGATAGATAAACTTAATATTATATCAGCCAATTAAAACAACCTTAAAGACTTATAAGAACACACCTACCCATGTCCTATTGAGATTTTACTGTCACGCAATCTATACCAGCTACAAGTTTCTAGAAAAATTCTTGTCCTTTGCAATTATTGGGACATTAAGTACAATTATTACTCAATAATTGCACACCAACTCTATTATAGGCCTATTTCATGAGAATTTGGGTCCAGGTAGGTCTATTTCATAAAAATAAAATCCGTGAGCCTAGTTCATACAAAAGAGACGTGAGCCTATAGACGCGAGTTTAATGGCATGAACCTACATCCGTGATCCTACAAACATGATTTTGTAGCTTGAGTCGAACAGACGTGTTTGAAATCAATCTCAGACTTGCTTCAAGAAGCACTAGAGATTGTTTCACTACAGTGAAACCTTTTGATGCAAACCCAATCCAGACTAATTAGTGAAAAATGACAACACAATCGGTTTTAGTGCATCAAACCGCACCTCCTCAAACCCACCTAGTCTTCGGTCCGAGCAAATGACCAACACTCAACAGAGTGCTCTCCTTTTAAGAAGGAAAGACTCCTTTGGATGATCTACGTCAAGCGAGAAGCTTTGGGATGAGATGAGTCATATAAATGGAGACATGAGCGGAGGAAGAGCAGAACTCCTTGAAACGAGAGCTACCATGGTCCTCGAAGCTCCAAATTCACCAACAGGCTCCGGAAACAGTGCCATAAACTTTGTTAAAAGGACATTAAACCGCCCTATCTTTGCACGAAGCTCCAGGACCAGTAACCTCAAGGTTCGCTCCCTCAGGAAGTACTCAAACCATATTGCATGCCACAATGTTTCAAACATTCGGTGTCGATCCTAAACTGGGTTTATCCCAACCACATTTACATTAATAGGGACATGTCTCTTTTGTTGTACCATTAGGAACAAGCATTCCACAAAACATCCAATAGCAAGTGCACATAGCGCAATCAAGAGTCCCACCTTCTCAAGGAGCCCATTATAGAAGCTTCTTCACCACGAAAACAAGCTCCAGTTTTTCTCCGTTTGAATGAGAAACATGGAACAAAGGGAAGGATAAAAAGCCAATGTACGGGACCACCTCAAACCCAAGGGATCCACAAGGGCATTCACATAACGCGTCCTTAGCTGTAGAAGCCTGTAGCCTCAAAGCCAGGTGGACTTAGGACAAGTGCCATTGGAAACTACACAATTCAACCCCATGGAACAAGAAATCCCAAACCGTGAAAGAGAGGAATTTGCGCAACCCCTCCCTTATGTTCCAGTGCCATGTGAATACACCGAAGACATACTTAGGATGGCGTTTGAAATAGGAAGGGGAGTTGCAACAAACATAAAATTTGGAAAAACAAAGCGAATCCACATGTCAAGGATGATGACCAAATTTAAACTGAAGATTCCATACGTAGAGAACTTCAATCAAATTTGCAAGGCCATGGGAAGGATTGATGATCCCACCAAAATCTATTCATTTGAATTTTGCCTTGAAGGCAAAGCAAGCTAGTGGTTTAGGTCTCTAAACCCACTTGAAAAGGCTAGCTATGAGGTCTTGAAACACACCTTCATTGTGGGATTCTCACCCAGTGGAGCCAGATGGAGCCCCATTGCACATATCTATAACCTCAAGCAAGAAGATGAGACAATGTAAGATTATATTGCTAGAATCAAGTATCTCCATATTGGATGTAGCCCTCGCGAAAGGCTGGATGACTTATCGCTCATCAATAGATTTATGATTGGTCTCAAGAGCAAGAGACTTCATGACCATCTCTACAAGTCTAGACGCTACATCTTTGATTGAGTGTTGCCTCGAGGCAATAGGCTTGGTAGACAATTTGCAAGATAAGGATGTAGAAGTCATCCACTCGAACGAAGAGATAGGGGAGGCATCATCCAAAGCCTTTGCAGCTAAAGGAGCCCAACCAACATTAGCAAGAGTCCTAGTCAAGGACATGAGCATGGACAAGTTGGCAAAAAATCTGCTCAACCGATTAAGACTAGTAGTGGGAAGGCCAACCCCAAGGACTACCTCAAGGTCAGCCCCAGCGAGTTCTTCAAGCTGGACACCCACACTTATTTTCATAGAGAAGAGATGGTTTGGTGTGCAATTTGCCGCCGAAACCGTAGAAGTATGGAGTGTCCATTGCTAAGGCCGAGGTAGCAATAATATTATGCCCATTGCTAGCTCCATGGGAACAACCTTACCGAGAGGTATGTACAAACTGCCACCAATGCCATAGTATTACCACCCCAACCGGTTTCTCCTGGGATGGCACCAGTGCAACTGTACTCGGTGACTTTGTCAGCGGAATCTGAGAGTCCAAAACAAGAGTTGGGGTGGAGGGAGGGGGGAGAGATCACTTCAAAAGAAATGGGGGAAACCAGGGGGAACCGGGGAGGGGGGGGAGGGACCACCTGCACATAAACCATGGGAAGAACCAAAGACTGAGAGTCTCTAATAGGCACCTCGTAGGTGCCGAGCTTCTGATACGGAGATAAATGCTCATAACGATTGCCAGTAGTACCATTACCTCGAGGGACCCGATGCTCTGGTTGTCGAGGTTGGCAATGGCGTCTACTGGGCCGTCGTGTCGGTTGCCATTAGCCCACATCCGTCCGGATTCCTTCGGCCATGTCTGGCAAGCCACCCACATTCTTCCATTATCATGGACAACCTAACCTCGTTCCTAACCGCCTTATTGGCCTACCTCATTACACATCAACACTCAAATCACCTATCCCAAACCATGTGTAAGAGTCAAAAGAAAGGAAACACTTATATAAGAGTGGAAGAAAGGGGTATGTTGGAGTTTTCACTTGAAGGAGCTTCCACATGGGCACACCTTTTGCTCAATGTCCATGCAGAACATGTGCAATTACACATGGGCTTTGCATTTAATAGACACATGTAGCAAAAATAGGCACCCACAATCTCAAGCACTTGCACTAAGCCTCATCATCAATAGTCGTGAAGGTATATTTCTAGCTAGGGGGACTATGGCGCTAGCGCATGGTACAACCCATTGCTTGGACTCTTCTCAAATCAGCAAGAACCTCCCATGGCCTCTTCTTCGGCCACACCAATTATTGATCCAAATAGTCTTTAGCCCAAGTGCTCGATAGCACCACATCAACCGAGTAAGCAAGGCCTCCCGGCTTCATTGCCACTACGTCCACTCGTACACGTCATCATCTCACCAGCTTGACTCCCCAAGAAAAGGGATGTCGAGTAAATATTGAGGAAAGTAGTAAAGAGAGTTAAAGAAAGCAGTTGAGTTGGAGAAATCTTCGAGATTGGAGAAGTACACACACGGGGCACCTCTTTGTCCATTGCCCATACACATCACGTGCATATTTTACTAAGGACATCACATTTTTTTCACATCTTGCGCCTCATGGCATGCATGGTCTCATGCACTTGCAACTAACCTCGTTAAAACAAGTACCTACAAGTACATCTTTGGATGGTGGGTGCAAGCCTGACCCATGGACGACCCATCGCCTAGATACCCATTGACTTTGCACACAAGTACCTCCAAAGAGCGTCAAAAATATTACCTCTGTCCCAACTCCAATTCAACACAAACACAATCCCGTCCTGGTTGACCCATTAGCCACAAAGAGGTATGGGCGGACCACTTCTACTATCCACCTAATTTTGAAGGGCCTAAGCCAGCCACTTTTCCAACAAGAGGCGGCCTCACATAAAGAACTTCTACTTCGTATCTACCTTTTATGTTGCCTCGACAAACTACCTTCCACACCAACATGCCTTGTAGTCAGTTGTGGATCGGTCCCGAATCTACCGCTTGATCTCTCATGCCAACTTCATGGCGTATCCAAGACCATCCAAACATCTCCAACCCAACAACCAGCTTCACCACCGACTTGGGTGACACAAGGTTGTGGTCTCGTGATTAGGAGGGGGGTATGTTAACTATTTCGCTAGTTAACATGGTTTTACCTACCCAACCTATGGTTTTGTCATCTTACCTGCTCGAATGGGCATCCATCTTGTGTAAGACGGCGTTGGAACATATAAAGCAACCTTACCATATGTTTAATGTCAAATAGGTAAGAACTTTGTGTATATACTTGCTTAAGACTAGTAATAGTAATTGGGTCCATTTTTTAAGTTTTGGCTGGCCTAGTGTGAACACTACTCACTTGTATATATTTAATTTTGACAATAAGCAATACATATTCATTCCCTTGTAGGTTGCTCCTTCTCATTAGCTTCTTCTTCCTTGGCCTTTGGTGAGAGAGAACCACGGTTACTTGCCTCCGTCTAGGCAAAGAGGGCTCTCCCTTCACCTCCTTAGCAAAGGACCATTCCGGTGTCACAACGGAGTGAGGACGCGACGGACGAGCTAGCACACCCACGTCAGGGAGTTGCATTGCGGCTCAAAGGCAAGACCCAATGCCACATGATGTGGCAAGGCTAAGGTAAGCACTTGATTTGGTCGGACGGCTTATTCCTGATCATGCGTGACAACATCAGCACTTGAAGCCTCCCAATACTCCTCCACACATCCTCCGCTAATTCCAGTCCCCAAACAGCTGCTTCATACATAGGTGCTGGGTGCACTAAGGTGTCAAAGAGCCAACACTTAGTGCGGGGTTTCTGAAAATGTGCCTAAAGCACTGTCTCTCCAAACGGGTTAGGGAGGCATGCCCTCGTGCTAATCTATCAATGGCAGCAGTAGTCCTAGGGACTGGTTCTTAGCACGTTCTTGGAGCTGATTAGAGAGATTAGGATTTCTAGTTTTCTCTCTTCCTGCCTTCATTTTATGATGCAAGTTCATTCGAGAGAGAAATTATCCTTGCAAAAAGATAAGCAATAGATTTGAGCCATCATTGCACTAGCTAGTAGGAAAAAAACTTGGACCACAACTTTGAATCCTAGAAGCAGGCAACCTCAGGGATGAGCAAAGAGAACAGAGAAGAGAATCAGCATAGCAACTAAGTGCAGCAAAACCCACAAGATCTTCAGTGTCTCTCAGATCAGCTACAACACAACAAAAGGAAAGAGAGAGAGAGGAACACTGTGCTCAAGAGAGTAGCTGCAGTGCACGTCATATCGGTGTTTTCTAGTGTTTTGTAGCATCAACGCTTGAGGTTAGCAAAGCTTTGGCAGCAGCAAGAGATGTACACAGAAGCTACCATATCAACAATTTAGAGGTGGCAAATCTCCTCTAAGGCAGCATCACATTTCAGCAAGGTGTAAGCTCTCAGCTCCTACATTTCACCTGACTGGAGGAGCTCAGCTCTCAGCACAACAAACCATCATAGCTCAAGTTCTTCAACACATGAACACGGCTTCTGCAGGCCTCAAAAAAAAGTTTGTGTGGCGGTGCAGCTTTGTTGGTGAATCTCCTCGTTGTGCAGGCAGTGGTTCCCACAGCAATGCCTCCACACATTGCTTACGTGCACAACTCATCAGTTTCTCAACACATACACCACAGTAGCAGCCCTATGCTTCACATTGCAATCTCCACACATCTCTGATTCGCCTACAGCCATGCAGCAGACCACAATTTCTCATGGATGTGGTATTCTTATTTTCAATAATAAAGCTATCTAACCGTAGTAAGATAAGTGTGGTGTAAAGTGTCTAAAAAATAGGGTTATATTTTTGGTGGTCTACAATCACCTTTGTAAGAGGATATTCGCATGGGTTTGATTATGAACTTTCACACTAAGGATGTAGCATACACTAAAGGATCTATTCACATGGACAACGTTGCACTTCTTCCACGTGCTTTGGGTTCTTCATCAACTTCTACATCATGAAACATCTGCATTGATACATGAATCTTCATTAGCATCAACATTTTCCTTTGTTTTTGAAAGTATTGTAACCTTTGTGATTGTAGCCGCGGCCTTTATGAGCATGCAAGCATGAACCATTTTATTTGTAGAAAGTGGGAGAGTTAGTGAGGGCTCTCGGACTCACCAGGAGCGAGTAAATTAAAAGGGCACGGCTCCCACCTTATGTTGTAACCTACCCTTCTCCTCAAGGTTCAAGGTCTTCTAATCATTTCTTGGTTTATAAACAACTTTCTAATGCCTCCATGCTCTCTTGACCTTTTTTTGCGAAGTCCAACATGTAATTCATCTTGAAAGCAACATGAGTGTATTGTTGTTGTTTGAGGTACAAGACCTTCATAGTTATAATTATAATGCCTCTCTTGATGTTTGCAGGGAATTGTGGCTGGGCTTCTTGTTCAAAACACACTGAAATATTTGCTTCAATTTGGCAATGTTTCCAAGTACTTGGTACTATCATCTCACAAATCTCTTATTTGGCCAGATATACACCCCTCTTTGTGCTTTAAAACCAGTTCTTGGTTCATGCTTTGTGAGAGTTTTAATAACCAAAGCATGGAAATTGCTGCATTTGCTTGCAGCATAGATTTTGCTAGGTCTACATTTTTACTTGGTTAAATTATGAGTAATGGATTACAGGGCTACAGTGCGCTGAAGGATTATTTCCCTACAATGGAGATGCGCCCAAATCCACAATGCTCTAACCAAGCTTGTCTGGATCGGCAGGTAAATTCTAGCTGTAGTTCTACTAATTAGCATTAGCCTAGCCTTCTTTTACTGCTGGATCTTGGAGGGGCCCTGAAGCTTTGAAAAATTCCTATAGAAAAGAATCTTCTATTAGTCAAAAGAAAAGGTGTGCATAAAGTAGCAGACAACAACCCTCAATACAGAGTCGCTCATGCGAGGTTGAAAACCAAGAACAAAAGGAGGGGGAGGGCTCCCTCTTTGGCTGGCTGCTCTAGGATCCCGGGAGACTACATCACGGGCGGGAGTTGGGGGAGGGGGTGGAGCAAAAGCCACACAAGGGGCCGATTCTGCCAATCCAGTCCATATACCCAGCTGGCAGCAAGTGTGGAAGGGGCTGGGGCTTAAGTGGGCAAGAAGGCTGCATGACGCTGGTATATCTATCCCATCACCTGCAAAGCGTGTGGATGATGCTCGTTTAAATGAAGCGGATAGTATCCGCCGGCGGGAGGACGCAATGGCCTGTTGCATCGGACACATCAAATGTGCTAGATGGCGATGTTGCTGATGAGTGCCCACCTCCTGCTCACAGAGGGCACAGAGGTCCACTAGGGTACCAATACAGAGGAGGCAGGGATGGCCGAGATATATGTGTTTGTGAGGTGAGGAGCAGAAGCCACACAAGGGGCCAATTCTGCTAATCCAGGCCATATACCCAGCCGGCAGCAAGCGTGGAAGGGGCTGGGGCTTAAATGCACAAGAAGGCTGCATGATGCTGCTACATCTAAACCAAGTCGTATGGAGGGCACTCCCATCACCTGCGAAGCATGTGGATGATGTTCATTTAAATGAAGCGGATAGTCTCCGCCGGTGGGATGACAGATCCATCAATGGCCTGTTGCACAGACACATCAAATGTGCTAGGTGGCAATGCTGATGATGAGCGCCCACCTTTCGCTCACAGAGGACACACAGATCCACTAGGGTACTGATACCGAGGAGGCAGGATGACCGAGATATACATGTGTGTTGAGGTGAGGGGTGAGACCTGTGCCATCCTCCTCGTAAAGTAGAGCCACACCCACCTCTATGGCCCAATCAATTGCACTCCAGGAGACGAAGTGGAGAGTGCTGGGTCGGACATGAACAAGCAAAGAATCCTCAAGCAAATTTGTTGTGCTTCGGGCAATCCCAATGGCAATCCTTCTGTGACTCTTGGACTTTGGGTTGTCTGCAACCTCCAATAAGGTTGAGGGGTCGTTGTGCCACGTGCAATCACAGACAACAAAGCTGATTTGTAGCTGGCAGCTAGAAAAGCCATAAGGGGGGAATTACAGTGGATGCCAAAGATCGCCAGAGGGATGTCGTTCCAGGAGGAAGAGGCAACCCACATCAAATCAGGTGGCAAGTTCACTACTGTGCTAGCTAAAGGAATGTCCGACTCGATGTCAAGGTTGAAATGAGCACCCACCTGGAGACCTCTTAGCTACTCTTGTTGCATGAGGGGGAGTTGCCGCAGAAATGCAGCCAGGAGTTACTGTTTGGGCTGGGTCGGAGCTGATAGGGTGGCAGCTAGAAGAGAGCAGAACGAAGTGCCTCTATTGAAGAGGCTGGCCTCAAATTTGTTTTCAAAAAGAGGTACTTAGTTTGTGGATAGGAGCAGGGAGGAGATCCATCTGGTGTTGGAGGGCCGTGGCCTCTACAGAGGGGGTGCAGGCCAAAATTTGGGCAAGCAGAAATTTATTTTCACTCTCCTCTTGGCTAGACGCCACGGACAATAAGCTTTGCTGAGTAGGGCTTTGCTATGTATTACCGGATCAATGATGCCCAGTCCCTCCTTGTGGAGGGGCTGGACAATAACTCTTTAGGCCACCTTGAATTGGGCTCCTCAACTGTTACTACCAGTTCACAAGAAGTTGTGGATGAGGTGTTGGACTTGATTATTGCATGATCAAGAGAATGCCCAGTGAAGGACACAGCTGTCCCAGGGTTTGCAGGAGCCAGAGCACAGGCTATGGGGGCTGAAACTGAAACATCATCATGGCATTTCATTGAGAGAGAGAGAGAGAGGAGAGAAAGTACAAAGTTCAAAGAGACACGTGACCATAATGATGTGACATTTTATTAGTTGATTCTTCCATGAAGTACATGTACCTTTATAGGTACAAAGGTTCCTCTTTCTAACATCACTGCTTATGTCTCACACACACATAATATCGAGATATTATGCATGCCCCTAAGAGGTGGTTCACACACAGATACACACACAAACATTTAGGTGAGTGTTTACTCCTTGCTAGAGGATGTTCACACACACACACACACACAGTACCACAACATATTTATCCAGGCTTAGAAGCCTTTCACACACAGGTAAGACCTTGATTCCCAACACCCAGCACGATGGAATGTTCCACATGGTGACCAAGAGAACATGGTTGGCTCGAGCTGTGGAGCCTCTAAGGATTCATTGTAAGGTATCAACTGGTTGCCGAGTCAGAGTGGAGGGTGGTCCCGAGAGGCCAGCCATGGGGGGGACTACCCTCCCCAGTGTTTTGCCTCTTTTAGAGGCTCTGAGCATGTACTTCAGCCTGTTGGCTCATTTTTCATATAGTAAAAGAAGGATCTTTTTCTCACGCGGGGGGGGGGGGGGGGGGGGGGGGGGGTGTGTGTTTATCTCACCCAAAAACCATAGGATTTGTGCGAGTTGATGCAAGCACTTGTTTACGAAAAGCCTCTGTCAACTAGCGGAGGAACTAATGTTTTGGAGTGCCCCATATACAGATGTGGCAGCTGCCCCTGATGAATGAGAAAGACTCCCAGATTTCTCCATGTGAGTGCACATCTTCAAGTCCCTAATAAGGGAGTCTGGGATCCTTGCCGTCTTCTCACGAGCCTGAATCGGCGGAGGAGGGTGCAGGGCTGGAACATGGAGATCCGATCTAGAGAATAAACGGAGGGGGGGGACAGACTAAACTTTGGTGGGGGGATCTCTCACCCAAAAACCATAGGATTTGTGCGAGTTGATGCAAGCACTTGTTTACGAAAAGCCTCTAGTCGATCCTGGGCTGTCAACTAGAGGAGGAACTAATGTTTTGGAGTGCCCCATATAAAGATGTAGCAGCTGCCCCTGATGAATGAAAAAGACTCCCAGATTTCTCCATGTGAGTGGCAAGTGCACACCTTCAAGTCCCTAATAAGGGAGTCTCTTGCCGTCTTCTCACGAGCCTGCCTCAAGGATCACCAAGATGGAGCGAAATTGGAGCCTGGTCTGAGAAGATGGTGCTACATGCCCACTCATCCACATAGAAGCGGCCGAGGAGGGTGCAGGGCTGGAACATGGAGATCCGATCTAGAAAATAAATGGAGGGGGGATAAACTAAACTTTGGTGGGTGCCAGAACCGTGGCCCCAAACAATGAAAAACAGCTCCTTCCATGTGGCACCCTTGGCCCTAGTCGTTGCGGGGCCTTTGCTTCCACCGCCACAGTCATCCAGAGCTTCTATCATGTTGAAGTTGTTCCCCATGTACCAAAAATCCGCATGGTGAAGACCCCGGCACATAAGTTTGTATGGTCTCTCACTTCGTTGGGGGCATAGATGTTGAGACCAATGCAGCCCTCCCCAAGAGAGAGCAGCATCCACTGGGCTCTAGCGGGACGATGGTACAAGAGCCCACCAACTGGGGGAGAAACTGCGTTGATGAAGATGGGAACCCCTCCCTGGTTGCCCAATAGGCCAAATGCAGGGGACCAAAAAGTGTGGCTGCATCCTGTGAGAAGCTTCCTACAATGCCTAGTCCTACTTGCTGTCAAATGGTGCTCCTATGCCATGAGTCTGTCCCGCGCAATTGTCTTGCGCCTGGTGCTGCAGGTGGCTCAGACTGCAGATGTTCCAAGAGACAACACATGGCTAGGAGAAAAGGTTACAGACTTACAAGGGCCTTTCCTCAAGTTGTGGAATTGCTACATGTCAAGGGAGGTTCTTCGGAGAGGAAATAAGGACACAAAAGCGGGATCCTTGCTGTTCTTGCAATGCCAGCTGCTACCGTAAGATGACTCAAAGCGCACCTAATTGCCAGAGAGAAGAGCATGATACTCCTTTGGGACGCTGGGGAAGCAAACTGAGGCTGGGAATCATGTAGCTCCTGCTAAGGGGTCCAAGTCCGGAGAGAACCCATGAAGCCACTTGGCATAGTATACCTGGGAGCCTTGTTCTACGAATAGGCTCAACAGCAAGGTCCCCGCTAGAAGGGAGGCCAAATCAAACTCAACTGGATATATCCATTACTGAGAAACTGGACATCTACGATACGCCACTCTTCCCAAGGGGGGAAGCTCAGGGACACTGACCAACTTCCTGAAAGCATAGAATAGCCAAGCAGCAGTAATAATGGAGCCGGGTGGGAACGTGGTTTTTTTTTTTTTTGGGGGGGGGGGGGGGGGGGGGGGATGAGCAGAGAAACCAAAGTGAGGAGATAGTAGAAAAAAAGGGGGACGTGGGAAAAAAGCAGGAGTTAAAGAGAAAGGGAGGGCCATGCCCCTCCTTGGGGGAGGCCCAGGACTGCTGGCTAGGAGGGGCAAAGGCAGTGGAAGCTGGGGGAGGTGCATGAATTGGGGAGATCAGGGGTGGAAGTGTGCGCAGCAGATGAAGGAGACGGAGGAGTGTGTGCACGCTGCTGTGCAAGGCTAGGGGGTTCCAGCTGTCAAGGTTACTCCTCTGTTTGTGAAGCCTAGTAAAACTTATCATCCAGCACTTAGAGCTTCATGAGAAAAGCATACAAAAAGCAGGAATTGTCTTGCCAATGTAGGCCTTGTTTTTATTAGCTTTGAAAATGTCTTGGCATCGAATCTAGACAATCTTTTCTTTACGAGTATGCTTTCTTGATAAGATTGCCAAAGTGGCAGAAACCTATGCTGTGTCAAGCGTGCAGTTTATATTCGATTCTATCATGCCCATGTGTCATGGATTGAAGCCCCTCTGTCGTTATCTCCTTGCACACAGAATCAAGCAACTTTTAAACTAGTATAATAGGTTCAAATCCTTTGTATATTTTTGATAAAACAAAGATGGCAGAAAGAATATGATGAAAACAAGCCAGCAAGAGATGCTGCCAAAGCTGCAGCAGAGGCAGCAAAAGAAGAAGCTGAAGCATCGTCAACAAGCACTCCACTTCACTCTGACAATATGTGGAATATAAGGTAACCTATTGCTGATTCTGTGTGCTCCATTAGGCTAACGACTCATACTGAACTGTATTGTTGTCTGCAGTAAGAATTTTGTTTCAAAGCAAATCTTGAGCTGCTGTGATGTTTTTTTTTAGCAGAAGTGTACATGATATGTTTCTATGCTGTTCAATTGTGTTTAACTTAATTTATCTTTTGTTCAAGTTGGCCAAATGAGTTTCTCTCATAGAAATGTGGGGGTTATACTGGAAACATTATTTCCTCACTGCTACGCTGGGCTGTACAGCTGCGCAGCCCTGTCCATATGATGGACCCCTCATCCACACGCCTGTTTTGCAACAGCCCTTTCTGCACAAGCTTGACAATTTGCACAGCCGTGATGTGACAGCAGCAAGCAGCCCAAGGTGCCTCCATTCAACAGTGCTGATAGTAGACTTACCTCTTGATCTCCTGCCACCCATGTGTGTGTTGATGATGTGTATGGGCAGTAAGTTTCATTGTTATTCAGGATTGCATCTCGTATGGGAGTGACACGGCTTCACCCTTAGGATGGATATGTAGCTTTCTACAATAAGATTCAGTATGAGAGTATTACTGCCAGGTGTTGGACTGCTGTAGGAACATAGAGTGAGAGCTTATAGACTTGAGTGGACACATTTTTAAAAAAATCAATACTCCTGTATAGCGCACAGTTCTTCTAGATGCCCAGCCACTTGTGGAGGTCATACCTTATCCACCTGTGATTGACCTCTGCCATTCGAGTGGCCTGAGGATCCTCAGGTCTTTATGAGACCAGGTTTGGGTCATTGAGACCAGATGTCTAGACCCTTGGATCTTACTTAGATCGCATGGTGGTGTCAGACCAGAAACAGCAATTTGAGTCAGAAAGACCAGATGGCTCACCTTTGGACCAGACACCTGAATCCACAGAAGGATAGACAGATGTGTGGGGATGAAATATGCTGTTGGCAGGGCTACTCCTCTTTGCTTGTTTGGAAAGTCACTCCATAAGCCAAGGACTTGAGCTACTACTCAAGTGGATATGGTGCATCACAGTTTTACTCATCACCTGACATGCTAGATGCCTTTTTTGTGCTTATGGTGTTAAATCAAGTAAATGATCAGAATGCAGTGTGTGGTACCTGGAGTCTTGGAAGTGTCGGGACGTCACATACTTCAGGCAGCAGAGGACAGATCTAGACCCTGAAATCGGCCTCCAAGAAAAAGCTGAATTGAAGTTTCCTGCATCCACTTGCCACCATCATCGATTCATCAGCATTAAAGGTCTATAGCTGCTCATGTGTCACACCCTACGCTGCCCGCCTCTCAACATCTGCACAAGATGCTGAAGCCTGCTGGTCTGTCACAATCTCCTCTGCACACCTGTCAAAAAATTTCAACTGATGTGTGAACGCTCCCCCCAAGACTGTCATGCCCAGGAATGTCACTTGGCTTGCCATTCTATTTTGGAGAAATGAGTTGCTGCTGGGGCTGCCACACAGAATGGCATCCCACATGGGTTCATTGATACAAGATCTCTTCTAACATTGTGATTAGAAATAGCGAAGGAGATGAAGGGACATACAAATCAGTTATGCTTTTGACATTTGGTGGTTACTTGACTTGTGTTGGCTAAGATTAGATTCTGTATGCATTTTGTTTCTTCACATTTTTGATTTAACAAGAGAAATACTCCTGGAATCTTGGAGAGGCTTTGTAACTGCTTCTTGTAATGCACTCGTATCCTTAGTTTTTGGTGACTGACTACTGAGGAATCATTTAACAGCGTGGTACAAGATGATCAGGATGCTACTGTATCTGGAATGACTTCAGCAAGCCAAGCAGGTCTCTCTCTCTCTCTCTCACACGCGTGCACACACACATGCACATGCACATGCTTTCACAACACATGCCTGCACACGTGTGGAGTTTTGGTATGCCAATTAGTCTGTAGGGTGTGATTGGTTTTCATAGCCTAGACTGTCTTTGTGAGAAAGAGAACTGCTTCAACCTAACAAATCTGTGCCGTGCAGAGAGCCTGCCTGAGGGCTTGATTTGGGAGCTACCAGATGCTGATGTAATCGAGAAGTCAATCCTATCAGAGCAGCTGATTGTTTCAGAAAATGGAGATTTGGATGACTTGCAG
Organism: Cibotium barometz; assembly: GCF_041138505.1. Classification (NCBI taxonomy): domain Eukaryota; kingdom Viridiplantae; phylum Streptophyta; class Polypodiopsida; order Cyatheales; family Cibotiaceae; genus Cibotium; species Cibotium barometz. The sequence continues at coordinate 23,588,273 of NC_141109.1, forward strand.
AAACAATTGGAGGCTTTAAATGCTATATAAAGCATTCAAAAAATGCATCCATATGTTATATGTTCTCAATACCTAGAGAACTAAGGCTTCGAGAGATTCACATGTTTGGATCAATCTCTGGGTGCATCACAACACAACTCTTTAAGGTTCCACCCTTCCAATCAGGAGTTACAAAATAGTTGGCTTTATGGTTATGAGACATTGCTAAAAGAGCTAACAGCTGCATTGCACGAAACATGCAGCAGCCACATCTGTATTATTACATTCTTACCAGCTAAACGACTGTATTGGGAAACTATCAAATGTGTACCCACTTATTGCCATCGTCCGTCCCCTATGCCATGACTGAGCAGCAAGGGAGCTTCACTATAAATAAACCTTAGGCAGGTGGTATTGGGAATACTAAATAGAGGAAAACAACACACGTTTGATGGCAGAATACCTTTGCATAGTGTAGCAACTTCCCTTGGAAGGAATTTCTTGCTGTTCAAACAGATTACCACTCTTAAGAAAGAGGAGGCTTTCAAGTTTTTAATCCCACTAGGAAGAGGTGCCCAAGTTTTTTAAAAAGCAATTAAAAGGTGTTTTCTCTTTGAGGACTGTTTGAGAAATGTGTTATAATGGTTTGACATATATATTTCCTTCTTTTTAGTGTCCGTTGAATGGCTTTCATGCCATGTGACTGTTTGCCTCCTATTGCAAGTGTACGTATTATTCAACGGTCGTGATAAATTGGATCACTTGAACATTAAGTTCAAACAAGTTCCCAATCGTTTGAAAATGTCCTCGTTCTTGTGTGTCCGTTGAGAACATTTCTTGTTATTCCAAGTTTTTTAATCTCGTTCACTTTTTTAACCTTGGATATACTCCTTTTAACAAAATCTGTGTGCATGCGTGTGTGGAGACACAGCGAGCGAGCATGTGCATTGCAAAATCATCATTTTAATGATACATGCTTCTTTGGAGGTACCCATTGAATGCCAAACCCACACACAACAAAATGTAATGATTGGGATGTGCTTGGTAAAATACGAAAAGAAAATTTCATCAGTCTTCTACTTTTTGGGGGGTTTTCTTAGTGTAACGTCCAAGTTATTATGCTTCTCTAGGGTAAGCACATGTAGATGCTTGCAGATTCAACATTGTATCGGGGAGTTATGTAGTCTATAAAACTCCATTCAAAGGTACTACTAGGAGGCTCTAAGGTGTTTCCTTTTATTTGGAGAGATCTTTGAAGCTCTGGAAATCAAGATCTATAGATGTTGGCCTATGTTTCTAATCGAAGGCTTCCAGCTAGTGTTAACCTCCATTAGGGTTTGACATGTTTTATGAGTATAATACAAAATTCACGTTGTTGGTAGCGTGAAACTCTCAAATTGCTTGGATTACTCTATTGGGGTAGGGTGAAGCTCTTATGCAATTACAAAGGTATGAGGAGGAAGATTATGGGTGTGTGCATTGAGCTGTGAATCTCCTCTTCGACCAATTGCAAGTGTGATCTAGTGTGCTCGACTTATCTTCGGACTCTCTGATGGTTGAGATTGAGCTTACCCATGTGCTTCGCTATTTTGGGCTTTTGGAATGCATCTGAGCACTTCGAAGTCTGATAGCTTATTAGAAGATGGTTTGGTTTTCCACGTATTGGATTGGGCATGCGTGAATGTGTAACGAACATCTCCATGTAAGCCTCTTCGGGAGAGAGTTTCACTCGTCTGAGGCACATTAGAGAGTTCATGCCCTTCAGAAGAGAGGAGCTCATCCACCATCTGAAGGGCATGAGCCCAGCATAGGTGGAGAGAGAAAAGTGGTTGTAACGCATGATTGTTTCAGCAGTATGTATTGGTGGTGTTGATCATGTTACAATCACGGGTAACTAACGTTGGTTTTTCTACCGGAGTGGTTACTTGTACACATCTACATGGATGGATCTCGATTGTGTCGTTTTCTTTTTCATGGTTCAGATTCATCGTATGGAATCCTGGACGGAGCATAAGAGTGCCTTATGTTTTCGCTGCCGGGAGTGTGCAAAAGTTGCCGCACATTGGGCTGGCGCAACACTACAAGACAATGTTGCCATACACGCGTTTCATACATGCGATAAATTACGAACGCGTATATGGTCGCGCTTGTATTTGAATAGAATCGGGCGCGTGTATTTTAGCATTTAAGTTCGCGTGTATGTTTGTATTTATCAACGCGTGTATAAACGCGTTTATATACACGCAGTAATACACGCATCTATACACGATAATATTCACGGGGTAATACTCGCTATTATACACGGATAAATACACGCTACTATACACGGATTAATACACGCATGGCAGAGAAAAACTGAAGAAAAACTGAATTCCTTTACAAAATTAAAAACTATTTTCCTTAAACCATCTCATAGTACATTACAGTATACATCATTACACAATCCCACTACATGCATTTACAACAATGAAATATATTCAAAAATAAATCATGCATATGAGATGATAGAAATGTCATCAATTTAGAACATACAGTGACGGATTGGTTAGGGTTCGATCTCATCTTCAATAAGATCCATCCTTGCCAAACGATCAACATCAATATCCATTTGATCAATTGGTAAGGCTACGATTAAATTTATTCCACTATCGATATTCTGTACTCCATTGATAATGGTATCGATGTCCTGATCATCCTCGTCAACATCACCATCATCCTCAATGGTAGGGTCATTCTCATGATCATGAGAAATGGCATGCTCATCCTCATTATCATGATCATCTCTTATTTCTTGATCATCGATCACAACATCTTCAATGGCATGTTCGACATCATCTTCATTGCGGCTTGTTACATCCTCCATATGCTCCATATCAGTGAATGTATTATACATCACTTTGGAACGTGGTGCAATAGGGATGACGTACCACCATTTGATGTCATGCACCATTGGTAGATAGATAACCTACTCAAATACACACAGTACAGTAATTAATTAGCATATCAAAAGTCAAGGGGTACGCGAGCTTAGATATATATGTACATGAAACACATTAGTAAAAAAATGCATACTTGCTCACATTGTTGTGGCAATACGAGCCTATCTTTCTTTGTTTGCCAGAACTTTGTAGAGTCAATAGTTACATATCCACTTGCATGGCGTTTTATCGTTGCATCAGGCCCTTTTTCCACCACGTTCATTTGCCATTTGACATCCAAAACATACACAAAGAAGCGACGAAAGTCAAGCCTAAAAAATGTCTTGGATTATGTCACAATAATCATCCATTTTTCCATTAGCTCCCTCAAAGCTACTAATGACACCGCAATCTTGTATATTTCTCTTTTCATCAATTCTTTGTGTTCGAAAATGCTTGCCTTCACACCATATAGCATTGAACATAGTGCACTGGACCAAAATAGAAGCAATATTTGTGTAAGCAATGTGAATAAATATTAAAAGCAAATCACTTACAACTAATGCAAAACATTAGTTCTATGTACCTTTGACATGCATCCTCGTGCATACTCCCATTCTTCCGCCGTGATATGCAGCCCCTCGTCGCTCTCTGCTCTCTCCATTTCCTCATGCAACCAATCAACATGGATATCATTCGGAAGTGTTGCTAGATGCTTAGGGTACGCCTTCCGAGAGCCATGTTGCCTCCGAAAGAGAGCTCTTTCTGCTTGCCTTTTTGTCTTTGCATCCTCATATCTTGTAACCCATCTGCTCATCACATCACTATTAAGGATACAAGTGAAATTGAGATCATCAATCAATGTTCTGTCAATTACTTTACTCTGTCCTTTTCCTTGAGGCACAATAGAGGTCATCCTCAAGTCCTCTTCATTGCTCCATAGTCGTGGCAAAGAGCTGTCCACCTGACCAAGAAATTCTGAAATATATACAAGAGACTCTTGTATCAACCAACCCTCGGCCATGCTTCCTTCAGGCCTTGCACTTTGCCTCACAAAGTCTTTTAAGGTCTTCATGAAGCGCTCTAGAAAGAACATCCAGCGTGCATGCACAGTACCACATAAAGCAATTTCGTCCACTAAATGCACAATGAGATGTAGTTGACTTGTGAGAATGGTTCGCGGAAAAGTCTCCTCTACCAAACAAACCACCTCCACTGCCATAACACGCGCATCATCCAACGTGGCTGGATCAATTGCTTTGGAACTAACATATCTGAAAAATAAATAAATAGTACGTTATACCTCATGCACGTTCATTTTGCAAGGTATAATGAAGGGTGATCTGAGCATGGGTTTTACATACCTCACAAGCTCGCCCATCTTATAAATACATTTTTTCAAACTCTTATTTGCACAATGGTCGATGCTAGTAGGTAGTATGAACTGCGCACATAAGAGCACATTTATGGTTTATGGCATTACAAAATTTAATTTCAACGTACGTACAAGACTTGGAAAACACTTACTTGAAGCATCTTGTGCCAATCGTGGAACTTCAACCCATATAGTTGCTCAACGCCTCTTTTCTTAGTGGTTGTAAAGGCTCCCTTCAATGATCTCATGCATCCAGTGGGAGTACGCAAAGTGGTGATGGCCTGCTTTACCTGCTTCTCCTCTTTCTTTGATATAATCCATGGTGCAGGCGGAAGACGAACGTGCCCACCCACCTCTCGTGGCCAAGCTTGATGCATACGTCCTGCGACCCGCAAGTCCTCACGTACGCTAACATTGTCTCGTTTACCAGTAATATGTTCCCAAATACCAGATCCCATATTCTTGAAGATGTGCATGGGATCAAGAAGATGGTTGATCTTAAGATGGGTCCAATATGGCAGCCGGTAAAAAATGGAGTACCTGCACAAGGGATTGCTCTATGTGACCTTTAATCCAATTAGAGACTACACAAAACAAGATTGAAAAAACATCACTATACCTGTTCATGCCATCTGGAGGAAGAATAGTTGTAGACTCCCAAATACGCTTCCAATCTTTTGCACGAAGTGTTTGTGGAGGAATGTTACTCTTACTAGCAACATATTTAGGATGATCTGAGGGGAGAAATCGATGATGATTATCGAATATAGTCTTACACAAACCATCAGCATACTCATGTACTAACGAAGGGCCACAAACAGGACATGCATGTTTACCCGATGTTTTCAAACCTGTTAAAATATAAATAAAAGTTAGAATAATAAAGTCAAACCGTCTAATTAATATATATATATATATAGCCAATAGTAATAGAGTAGGGAGGTAATTAGAATTCTTACCAGAACAATCGCTGTATCCTGGAAAGTCATGCATTGTCCACATCAACACTGCTTTTAAGTCGAAGTGTCGAGAGGAGGGAGGCCTACTAATGTCCACCATCGCAACACCTCTCCATAGTTCCTCCAACTCATCAATCAGTGGTTCAAGATAAACATCCATATGCTTGACTTTATGTTTCCCTGGAATTAGAAGGGATAACATAAGATGTCCCTTCTTGATCGCCATTGATGGTGGAAGGTTGTAATTCACCAACACAACTGGCCACACGCTGTATGCGGTGCTTTTGAAACCAAATGGATTCACTCCATCCATACCCAGGCCAAGTCTCAAGTTTCTGGGCTCTGTTTTAAAGCTGGGCCACTCATCTTCAATATGCTTCCAAGCAGGAGTGTCTGCGGGAATTCTCCACATGCCATCATCCGATCGATGTGAGGAATGCCATGACATGAGCTCTGCTATGGATTTGCACTTGAACATGTGTTTGATGCGAGGAATTATAGGAAAGTGTCGCAAGACTTTACGAGGTACATCAAAACTCTTCATATCTGTTCTGTACCTTGCTTCACCACAAGTGGGACAATGTAGAGCCTCCTTATGCGTCCCACGAAAGAGAATGCTTACTTCAACAATGCGTCAAGACTTGCATTGCTCCATCCATAAACTGTTTGTATATTAAGTAGTTCAAGTGAAGCACGTAAAACAGAGAATGTGCACCCTTCAAACACCGGTGTCGATGAAGCCTTATAAAGATGCTCTTGTTCCATATCATCGTCGTCCATACCTTTGGGATCATCCTTAAAAAGATTCCGCACCATATCATCAAGCACCTCCTCTTCCACAACTTCGTGGGGTGCAGGGCTATTGTCATCCCTTTCCCACTCATCTCTGACAATAGATCCCGAAGCTCCAGCATCATCTCGTCGACGCTTTACGTGCTCTCGTCGCGCGTAGGGTACCATGTTAGGGTGTGGTACTGCATCCTGCTTCAATTTATCAAATTATATGTTACAACTCTATTAATTTAATTTGGACACCATGAGTCATTTGAATACCATCAATTTACATTTACTCACCTCTAAACCTGTTTGATTCCATTCTCCATACATGGAGATGTGATTCAAGGTAATTCGACGTGCTCGTACAATGCATCCTTGACATCGATTACACATACATTTGATCCGTTGTCCCAACCACACATCGCGATTACGATGACGCATTGTCTCATCTTCCCCAGAACTGCTTGAAGAGGTTGATGACATCCTGTGTACAAATCAGAAAACACAAAATCATTATATGTTTTTAATGAACAAGCACAAAAATCGCGTGTATTGACGCGGCTATTTCCTAAAAATTGCGTGTATTAACGCGGCTACTTCCTAAAAATCGCGTGTATTAACGCGGGTAATTTCTGCAAAACGCGTGTATAAACGCAGCTAAAATATCATACACGCGAAAATACACGCGTTTATAAACGCGAATATAAACGCGACAGTATGTTTAAACTAAAAATAGCCCGCCTTCCCCAAATATAGATTTTGAACTAAGAAATCGACTCTGCATGCGTTTTCGCCTGTTTTCGCCTCTTCCAACAGCAAGGAGGGAGCAGAGAAAGGAGCACACACACGGGAGAAGGAGGGAGCAGAGAAGGAGCAAAGGAGACTCACTTTTTCAGAGGTGAGTCACTTTGTCCTGTGCCTTGTCTCTTTCGTCAGATTTGTTTATTTTGCTCTTTGCTCTTTGGGTTTGTCCTTTTGCACACGATTGGGTTACTGCATCCTGACAGGGGCGACAATGGTTGGTCCTTTTATAAGGACACTCTGTTTTTGTCGGGGGTCAGTCTTTTCGAAAAAAAAAATTTTGCAGGTCGCGTGTAGAAACGCGTGTAAAAGCGCGTGTAACTTGTCTGTAGAGTCTGTTCACGCGGATATACACGCGTTTCTGGACGGGTGTATACACGCGTTTTTTGACGGGTGTATACACGCGTTTCTGCACGAGACTGCGGCGTTTCAGATTTCATGATTTGCAGGCAACACAACTGACTTGAATGATGATATTTGTGTGAGTCAAGAGACAACCCATGATGTACATGAAGATGTTTGTTGCAGGTTCTTTATGGATATTCCAGGTTCTTCATCCGATCCATTTGCGTACAGCAATTGGTTGATGGAGATGCTGAATCATTTTGGGCGCCAACCTGGTCCAGTTGAGATTACAGAGTATATGTATGCCCATCCCCCTCCTTCCCTGCCTGGTGTCTATACCCCTACCGCGAGTATCCAGGGCACTCCAGTGCCGTCTATTCCTCCGAGTCCGACGAGACGGCATGCAGCTTCTCCTCTTCCACGTCCACCGAGGAGACATACCTCGTCCCAGACACACTCACGTACACCCTCACAGCCACCATCACGTGCTCCCTCAGAGCCACCGTCACGTCAGGGCTCACAGCCACCGTCACGTAGACAATCCCCCAGTCGTGACTCCACCCGCAGCAGTAGGAAGAGTGGGAGTGGAGGATGCGGCGGGTGCTTTGGTGGGGGAGGTGGGGGAGGTGGGGGAGGTAGTAGGGCACGCGGTGAGAGAGGAGATAGAGAGAGAAGAGTTAGAGGAGACAGTTCGGAAGAGGAGGAGATGAGAGAGATAGAGAGAGTGGTCTGCTATGATGTGACGGATAGGGGCGGGATAGTGATGGATGTGAGGGGGAGGGAGGTAATGACATGCGTGGGGTAGTATCAAACTCATATAGAAATTATTTTATTAAATTTAAAGATCAAAATAGCCGATTAGTTGGGGAGGTGATAGAGGCTGTACATAGTCGGTACCCCAATCCCCCACATGCTACATTCTCGGATGTATGAGGAAGGACGCGAATAAGGGAGATCTTAAGTAATAAAAGATCTCACCTTAAAAAACTCGCGTACGATGACCGGCTAAATGTAGCTGCGGGTGGCTATCCTGCCGAGAAACCTGCCACTGCGCACAAACGCGAGTGGAAGGAGGCAAAGAAACGAGCAGAGGGTGGCGTGAAGAGCAGGCAGCATGTGGAGGCACGACGGATCCAGATGGAGACCATTGGATCTTCGCATTTCGGATCTGGCGGCGTCGAGTCATGGGAGGCAGAGTTCGTAAGTATCCTGCCACTTTATTTGATTGTTTACTTAATTCATTGATTCTATGATTGTTTTAATCTTACAAATTGTGTTTATTATGATACAGCGACGGGTTACGGGGAGGAAGCCCACAACCCACGATACTGCGTATGCTCGCCGGCATAGCAGACGTGACACGTGGGCCATCTTCAGAGCCGAGGGACGTATTACGAACGCGCAGTTTGAGATAACCATGAGACCATACGGTCGACAGGTACTTGAAAATTCTAAACGAATGGTTTTGGTTTATTGAATTGCATATATATATACTTATATACTATATATTACTTGAACAGGCACAAGCTGCTGATGATCCACCGGCCGCCGCTGCAGAGGGTGGACGTGAGCACTACTCCTCGGACATTCCGACCGATGTGAGCTCATCTGAGCATGGAGGGAGCACCGAGTCATCATTTGGGTCTGAGTAGTACTCAGACTTATAGTATCACATTCCATATTGAGGATGTGATTGTATATGTTTTTTTGTAAACTCAAGCCATGGGCTACTTCGAGATATGGACTCCCTTGTATACATGTATGAAATTTTGATAGTAATATTGAATTGATTGATCGATAGTATTACATTCATGTCTGTCTTGAATCGTGTATTGACAATGTCTTAATCTCCCTCGTGCATATGTTCTTCGTGGATGGTCGAATGGGATGGTCTAATGCACAAAAAAAAAAAACCAGAGAGTGCTATTGGGTGCTAGAATGCTGGAATAGTATTCAGGCACCAAATAGCACTCTCTGGATTTTTTTTTTTGCTCTCTGTTCGCGTGTATAAACGCGTCAGAACTACTAAAACTCACGTGTATATACGCGGATACCCTGGAAAATACGCGTGTATTAATGCGTCAAAACTGGTAATTACGCGTGTATAAGCACATCTAAATTAAAGAAACGCGTGTATAGACGCAGGTATAAACGCGTCTGGGACATTTGAACTGAACAGGACGCGGTTATACACCCGTGTATAAGCGCGTCTAAAATAAGAAAAAGCGTGTATACCCGCATGTATCAACGCGTCTGTTAAAAGAACGCGGCTACACACCCGTGTATACGCGCGTCTGAGAGGTGCTATACACGCGCTTTTACACGCATGTCTCTGGCCGCGATGATACACGCGCTGATACACGGGCCCGCTACTTTTTTTTACAAGTCATTTTTAGCGGCTAGGAACGCGGGTATAAGCCCGATCCCTTGTAGTGCAAGCAAAAAGCTATTATGCATGGGTTCTCTTTGCTGGCATGTTGAGCAGAATGGCGAGCTAAGGGCTGGTTGTATATTGGATCTCCTAGACGTCGTTGGTGGTGGTGCGAAGGCGTAGATGCCTCACTCGAGAAGCGAGCCATGAACAAGGAGGTGACGTTCAAGGCAGAGCAAAGGCTGATCATGTTGGAGGAACAAGATATAGCAGATGTGGGCCTTTGGGAGTGATGAGGCGGTACGTGAGCTGGTTGGTGAAGAGGGCATCGTCTGTGGCAGTGTGGAACCTTTCATTTCACACATCTGGTGGTGGGGGAATCGAAAGAAAGCTTTTACACCTTCACTCGCAAGCAGATAATGGAGGCTGTTCACGCAGGCTTCCGTGGAAAAGCTAGATATTGCACCATCTCATGGGCTTTTGTGCTTGTAAGGAGCTCGTGGTGTGTGTGCTACATTGGTGGTGGCATGTGTATTGGTAGTTGGACAACGGTTGGATCTTGGAGATGTAGCGACTCTTGGCATCAATGTTGTGTGGATAATTATGAGGGTGATTCAGCTATCAAGGTTATAATATAAATGTTGTGTGGATAATTATGAGGGTCATTGAGCTATCAAGGTTATAATATAGGATCTTGGAGATGGAACACAAGACTAGAGTTGGGAAGATTGGAGGTTTGTTGCAAGTCTGCATGGCATCAAAGGTGGTGGTTGGGATGCGAATAGCTTAAAGTTGGAGTTAGCACGAACATGTGATGATTTTAAATTATGTTATTTACTCTCATGGTTCTTCTCCTTTCTTTTATAGATTCCATGATATATTTAATGAAAAATTTTAGTGACAATTAGGAGCGGGTGGTGTTGATTGAGGTATTGGAAGATCATACTTGAGGAAGACATGGAGTTGGCCTTATCATAACATTTGGATCAAATTGTATGGATGCATGTATATCGACATCCATTCACAATCATAGAGATAAGAAGGGGTGTTGGATTTAGTGTGCTCAAATGTGTGACGGACGTCCCCATGTTGTGAGCTCCTTCTAGAGATGGTTCAGATATAGTCCAAGGTCTTATGTATTTGCTTAACTAAGGAGTTGTATACATTGGAAAAGCTTGGGCATGTGGACACAAGCTTGTATTTTGTGTGTGGAACTAGCTTTTCTTTAATCAAATTGCCTAGTTGACTAAGACTAATACATTATAAGTGTCATGAGAAGCACATTGGAGAGGAGCTCGTATACCAAGTGAACGAGGGTTTGAGCCAAACTGCAAGTGAAGAGAGATATAAGCTCTTGTAATCACATGTTTCTTTCAACAATATATTCTTTTGGTAATTATCGTGTTGTAATCACTTGGTTGTCATTATTTTTTTGGCATCCATCTCCACAAAGGAGTGAATGACATGGTGGTTGCAAGTTAAAGGTGCCTAGATTGGGTTGGCTTATAAGCCTAATAAAAAATATTTTCTACACTTTTGGCTAGATGCACCTAGTTAGCCAAGGAATTTTACTTTGAATCTAATGAAAAATCACATCCTTTGAAGTCTTCTATTGAAAATTCACATCCTTTAAAGTTTGGAGGTGGCGATGGTACAGCCTCCACCACTATGCTAGAATGATTAAGGAAAATGTAACTAAGGGGTGCACTTGGAATGTTAAGGGATTGAAGGATAGGAAGAAAAATGCTGCCTTTTGGGACACCAAATTTAGGAGTCAAGTCCTTTGTTGCATGCAAGTGGGCATCTAGGCAAAGGAACAACCCTATGGGCCACCGTGTAAGGCTTTAATGACTTGCCTACAAGGTGGAAACCCCTTATAGGGGCTCTACCCTAGGGGCCATGCAGGCCCCCATGCCCAAGCAACCAGGCCTTTGGAGGGCTTGGCAGCAAGTCAGTGGACTGAAGGGGCACGCAACCCCAATCAACTAGCTTCACACCAAGTCAACCAACCCATGAGCCATGTGTGAAAAGGTGCCTATTTTATTGGTGTTTATTCAAGTCTTGCAACAACAGCAAAAACAAGTCGATAGGCATTGGAGCAAACTAACTAGCTAATAAAGGAGGGTGTTAATCATCTTATTTTTCTATAAGTGCTAGAGTCTCCAGGCTAGCAAGGCAGCCAAGGGATTGTTCTCTTCTCTTTGCAAGGTGGTTGAAGGTTTCAGTCCTAGTCTTTTCTACACATTCAAATACACCATCCTCAGGGATGAGGGGGAGGACTTTAGAGGTTCCTTGGGACCCAATCCTATGTATTTGTCTTTTCTCTCTCTCTCTCTCTCTCTCTCTCTCTCTCTCTCTCTCTCTCTCTCTCATTATCATTACATTCTGCTATCATCAAGAACCAAGGGTTGAAGGTATTTATCAAAGTATAATCCTTGTTTGTAAGTGTCTTCATGTTACAATGGTATCAAAGCTTTGCCTTTGGTGAAGAAATTTAGCCAAGAAAAAAAGAAGAAGAAAAAAGTTTTTACTTGTGTGGCTGGTTGTCTATAGCACTCCCCATTCTGGTGTGACTCCTATCTGGTTGGTTTATTGTCTCTAGAAGCGACCAGAAACGTCTCCCACACACATAGTGGATAGTTTATTTACAGTCAAGGAAAAACTTGATCACTCCCACTTTGGCAAAGTCTTACGATGAGAGAGAACAGCAGACCCCTAAAGAAACGGTTACTTCTATAGCCAACTACATCAAGAAGCCAAGCTCCTAGTGGAGAAATGCAAGCCATGTTTCAAGAATTTATGCATATCATAAAGAAATAAGGGGAACAAATGCCTGGGTATAAGACTATGATTCTGGCCTTGGAGAAGCGGGCTACCTCTTTAGAATACCTCGTCACCCATTCCCCCCCTTCCCTTTGCCCCCATCCCCCCCCTCTCCCCCTTGCCAATTCCCACCAAGATCCCTTCTTAACCCCTTCCTAGGTCTCTTCTTCAGCTAGCTCCATGCGGAGTTAACATAGCAATCATGTTCTTTACATGATTTATAGGTACAGGAGTTTGAGCTTTGGATACAAGTTGTAGCTCATGCTATCACACATGAGGAATAAAGAGGAACGTGGAGCACGAGCATTCCCTTGTAGCTCTAAATGCAATGGCGGTATCGGGCTCCTTCCTCGACTCACCTCCATGAGAAAATGAATTTTAGTAAGTTTAATGGTAAACTTGATCCCACATATTCGTACTCATGGATTCATCAGTTTGAGGCTTACTCGATCCCACATCTTTGTACTCATGGATTTATCAATTTGGGGCTTAATTTACTACTAGTAGGAAGTCAGATGTGGAAAAACTTGTGTTAACTAGCTACTACATAGAAGGGGAACCTATATCTTGGCAGGCACAGTGGACCTAAGCGAATTCCCAATTTGGGGTTGTTGCCTACGAATGGGACTACTTTATATCACTGATCTCAAGAAGCAATTTCTATCGTCTCACACTATCTTGAGCAGCTTGAGAGGAAGAGTTCGCGTGATTGTCTATTTGCTAATAAAGTCACTCACCTGGCTTTATAGTTGCAAAAATCAAAAGAGGACAAGAAAGGGCAATTCATGTATGGTTTAGACATGAACTTTCCTCTCATCATCCACGTGTAAGCTAAATGAGAACTAAGGAAAGGCACACAAGGCACATTAATCTACGTTCAGACCACCTAGACCATCAGAGAAGTACCAGGCCATCCATGATTGATCCCAAAAGATTTTCCTTTGGGATCATCTCCCTCCCAAGCTTCCCCCATCTAGACCAAAGGATCACAAGATTGATCTCCTCCCAGTCTCGGATCCTTCGAGTAAAGAGCAAGGCTATGGAATCGGAGTTAGACCACCAACTCCATGAACTGTTACAATTAGGGTTCATACGCTCTAGTGTGTCTTTGTTTGCAACACACCGATCGTTTTTATAAAGAAAAAAGATGGATCTTCAAGAGTTTATGTGGATTATCATGCTCTAAATAAGCTAATAGTTCAGATCAAGTTCTCGATACCTTGGAGAGAGGTTGAATGGGGCTAAGATATATTCGAAGCTTGACCTAAAAAGTCGATAACATCAAGTAGGAATCATCAAAAGGGACATCCCCAAGACAACATTTTGCACTAAATGGGCCCACTAACAAGTTTTTGTTTATGCCTTTTGGACTAACAAATGCATGCCCTGGCAACATTTAACTGCATGATGATGCATGTGTTGAGGGACTTGATCGAAAAGTGCATCTTTATTTTCTTGGATGACATGTTAGTTTTTTTAGCTACAGTCAAGCAACACGACATTGACGTCCATAAAGTGATGAAGTTGCTAGAAAGGAACGAGCTTTATGTCAATGGAAAGAAATCAAAGTTTTTATTTGTTCGAGGTTCATTACGTTGGATACATAACTACTATTGAAGGCATCCAATTAGATCCCACCAAACTGGTAGAAATCTTAAATTGGGACATTCCTAGAAACGATTTACGATGTTGTACGATCATTTGTGGGGATTTTCTAGACCAGTTCTCTGAACTCTTGACAATTCTCACATATCTACTCAAAGGGGTCAACACCCATAGGCAACGCATCTGATGAACCCCCGACAAATTGCAAGCTTTCAAGGACCTCAAAGTTGCTTTATTTGAGGCTCCTTGTTTGGAACTTGCCTTGTGGGATGATCCATTCGAGGTAATTACCGATGCAAGTAACATTGCCCATTGGAGTAGTGTTACATTAGAGAATGGTCACCCCCAACTATAGTAGCTTACATTCCTATAGAGAGGAATTACTCAGGCTGTATGATCAGTAACTCCTAGCCGTGATCTAGGCCCTAAAGCATTAGAAATATTTTCTTTATGGCCATAATTTTTAGGTTTTCATGGATCACCAAGCTTTGTGCTAACTTTAGAGACGATGCCAAGTGCACAATGGAGTGATAGACATCACCTACGGGAGCCAAGTTTTCTAGCAGTTTGGTGGCATGATTATCTTTCAAGAAAGGCTAACCCAATAACTGACGTACTAAGTAAGAAAGGAACAGCTTCCTTCATCCAGTCCACTCGGATGGAGCTCACTGGTGTGCAAGACTCAACAAAATAAAGCACAAGTATACAGATTCTGATGAATTTAGTACTCAACAAGAACAAGCATTGGATGCCATAGGACCATGTCATTTCTTGATACGAGATGGTTGACTTTTCTATAAAATTCAACTATGTGCCTTGAGGCAGTCTCAGGTAGCAATAATTCTCCCATGATGACACACCATGATGCCATCACTTGTGACCTTAGGGGCATGGACTCAACATTGTAGAAAATCAAGAGGCAATTTTACTGGCCTAGAATGAGGCAAGATATGTTTACATATGTACATTTGTTTCCTATTTGTCAAAAGGTGAAAGCGGCGCCACACATGGAAGAAAAAAAAAAGCGAGATTGTTACAACCATTCCCCATTCCATGGATTTTGACAAATATATCTCTCGATCCGAGTAATCAAACTCGTTATGCTTATTCCATGCAGGGATAATGTGACTATCAAAGATGTTACAAAATTGTTTATTTGGCATTAGTACCCTCCTATAGGTGACATACCTAGGACCATTGTATCCAATCGCAATGCCAAGTTTATACTAGTCACTTTTGGAGAGTATTATTTGATAGTTTTTGTACTAAATTAAAATTTTCCAGTGTATTCCACCGACAAATGGATGGATGGCCACAAAGAGATTTAAAATCAATTAACATTTGACATGTTGAAGTGATATGTCCATGATTAGCACAGTAAGTGGGAATAATTTTTACCTTTGGTTCAAGTTGTTTTGAATGACTTTTTTTCTTCAGCTATTGGCAAGACTCCATATGAGGCAGCATTTGGAAGACCGTTACAAACTTTATTGACTAGGACATCCTCTTTAGTGCCTAATGCTAATCACATGATGAAGACTTACCAGGAGATTTTGGAGTCTGCGGGAAAGATAGGCTGGCCAATGCGTAGGAGGCCTATTCTCGATAGGCCAACATGGACATAAGGGATGTGAAATTTTGGGAAGGAGATTGAACTTATCTCAGGATTATGAAACAAAGATTGAGATTAGTGCCCACAGATATCATTTCATAATTTGGAACCTTTTCCCATTCTGAAGAAGATCAACGAGGTGTCCATGAAGCCGAAGTTACCTTCTAGTTGGACCATGCATGATGTGTTTCATGTTGCTTGTTGAAGCGCTATGCTAGACCTCCTCCCACAGATGTCCAAGATGAACTGAAACTAGATATCATCTATGAAGCCAAAGGTTCAAAAAATGAGGTTGGAAGGGTGATCAAATGATAGAGACTAATTGTTAAAGTCTTTTGGAAGTGATTTTGAACCCAAAATTTTACGTGAAAAACTAGTTTTTCACTCATGCCCGTGACTATCCCTCTGGTATTCACATGTGAGTAGTTTTTCATGATCGTGACTAAAAAAAGAGTTTTTCATAGCCATGACTATCTCCCTAGTATTCACGCGTTAGTATCTCAAATTTTTCACGTTGATTTTTTTAATTTTTTGAGGTTAGTAAGGTGATAATTTATTTTGTATTGACTGTTAGGTTTCATTGGAAATGTTTTTGAATCCAAAAATTGATGTGAAAACCATAGTTTTTTACAGTTGTGATTATTTGGAGTCATACATATTTTTTTCCCCATTTTTTTGAGGTTGTTGAGATGTCACATGATCTAGATTGATCATCTAAGTCCATTCAAAGTGAAATTGAGCTTAAAAATTTCAAAAAAAAGGCATGAAAAACAAGAGTTTTTCATGGTTGGTGACGTGACTATCTCTTAGGTATTCATGCGTGAAAAGATTTTTTTTTTTTTAAAGAGAGTCATGTCAATAGCAATGTGAAAAACTAGAGATATTCACATGTGAAAAACTCCAATGAAAAACCAGAGATAGTTACGTGTGAAATTGAGCTTTAAAATTTCTCTTAGGTATTCACGCATGAAAAACCAAAGTTTTTCACAACCGTGATTATCTCTTAGGTATTCACGCGTGAAAAATCAAAGTTTTTCATGGCCATGATTATCTCTTAGGTATTCACCACCACTGTGATTATCTCTCAGATATTCACGCATGAAAAACTAGGGGGCAGGTGAGAAAAAAAGAGAGATATTGGTTGACCGCGGTGAGACAGACTAGAGATATTCATGTGTGAGAGAGCTCACCGTATGCTTCCTACTCTCCATTTCATGAGGAAGCAAGCAAGGTAATGTGTGAGCCAAGAGCTTGCATATATTCTTCTCCATGAAGCGTCTCTCTCAATCCAATGGATTGAGAATTGCTAGGGAGTGCATTGCAAATAGCTTCTCTGCCCACTAAAGGAGATTGGTAAGCGATTGGTGAAGGAGATAGTAACCATTAAAAGTTGCAATTAAAAAAGGAACACTTTTAGGGCTATAGCCAAGGAAAAAAGCCTATTTTGAGTATTTCCATTGTATTTTACTTCGCTATAAGTTTGAGAAAACTAATAGTAAATAGGATATGTGGTTGATTTATTTTGTTAAATTTGCTATTTGTATGTTGTAATATATACGAGGAGTGGTACCACGTAAGTTCACACAAGGTGTTTTCTTGTATAATGAAGAAATGCATGGGGCAAGTACGATACTTGTCAAAAAAAATATATTTTTGTTAAAAAATTCAATAAAATTCTTTCATTTTTTATGCCTCTATAATCCATTTTATAGAATTTTGAGTCCAAAGTAGGATTAGGAATAGATTAACATCATTTGGACATAAACAAAACCTCATTTATTGATACAAACTTGATTTTTTTGCTCTTGAGAGGAAAATCTATGTTTTGAGTAGTTGAATTTTTATGCATAGAAATAGTGAATTCTATGCATAGAAATGATTTCCATGTGCATTGTAGGCCCCGAAAATTATACCCAAATTTGACTGTTAGATAAGATTTCTATTTTCATGCATGGAAATCAGAAGATATACCCATAAAATATCTATTTTCATGCATGGAAATTAGAAGACATATCCATAAAATATCCAAAAGTTATGTGTGTGATAGCTTCCACATGTAAATATTATGATTTCTTTGTATAGAAATCAAGGCATATGTAATTTCATCACATAGAAATTATGCAAAAAAAATATCATTTCCACACGTAAAAGCCAGGCAAAGGAAAGGTGTAAAAATCTCCATTTTTATGCCTATAAATTTAACACTTTAAAAAAGGAGAACCCTTACTGTATCAAAATTCGTGAAAATACAATGAGTGTTTGCTTGTTTGATTTGATACATTTAATACACCTTTAGTGTAAGTGATTTGTTAGAAATAACTTGCTCTTTCAGTACACTTTTTTGGGGAATTTGTTTCGTAGGACAATGTGGATCATACATAGGAGAGAGAAGAGAGTAGACTTCTTGCATAAAAATCATATACACAATTAACACATATCATAGAGGATGACCATATTGAGTCAAAATATATATAAACTTCTTGAGTTTGAGGAGTTTGAGAATTGGATGCACCTTTTGGTCACACTTGATGTTCTTCCAAAAACTAGAGGAACTATCTTTGAAACAAGCTTAGATAGGGAAATTTCACCTCTATGTATCCTTGGTGTAGGATACATTTGTGAGCTCGCAAAATTGACAGAGGAATTAGAGATTATTTTTTGAAGTGGCACATCCACAAATCACCTACCATGTCCAAAGGTCATCCAAGCATAAAGCCTAAGAAATCACTTTACCCTATCATACAAAAAACAAAATCACTTTCCCCTACACATTATGTTCTAGAAAGAGTTACAAAGAAGGAGGATGATGCCATTTGGCATGATTAAATCTCCTACAATGTTCTAATGACAACCTACAAGGATTATTTAAAACAACTCCAATAATCATAAGAGAGCAGATGGGCAAGTATAAATGCTAAATGCACCACTAAGAAGGAGACTAATCTACCATCTAATTAACTACACAATTGATAATAATCTTGTTAGGTAATAAGGAGTCTTACTACACTATCTACAAAGAATGTAGCCTTATCATTGACAATCCTTACCAATCTCCAATATTCAAACCATTAGAACCCAACCCCACATCCCAAAAATTACAAGCTTATTACCACAAGGATTGTTAGTGGTGGTGGACTCCTAAAGGAAGCTCCTTATGACTCATAAGGTTTCTACAAAGCTAACAATTATTTGTGGATTCCAAAGAGAACTACAAAAGAATACCTAAGGTTCTCTGTAGGAAAGGAGTAAGAAGTCTTCAAGTGTAACACAACATGCTCAATCCTCTTGCCATATATCTTCATAAAGATGGTGGATAACACATTTGGAAGGAGCAAGGGCATTATAATGGTAAACATGTTTGTATGGCTACCCAAAGGTGCTGAGTCTCCTCATAAAGTCTAAACACAAATTCATGAAAAGACCACTAACAGAAAGCTACATAGTAACATGTATAATGAAAATGCATAGTGGATGATTTGTGGATTCCAAAGCTAAGGTCCCAAAAGAGTAGAGGAAGTAGTCTTCAAGTGGAACACAACATGCTGAATTCCCTTGCCATAGATCCTCATAAAGATGCAACATAACAAATTTAGAAGGAGTAATTATGATTGTAAAACATGTTTGTATGGGGCGACCTAAAGGTGCTGTGTCTCCTCATATAGTCTTAATACAAAATCACAAAAAGACCACTACACAGTAACATGTAATGAAAACACATAGTAAGGAATTAGCCAGATATGGTAAGTCAAACCCCCACGTAAGAAATTGGGTGCATCTCAACAAGAGGAAAGGGAAAGTGAGAATTCCTACAAGTACCTCTAGCATTTATAGAGTTGGATGGCATATTGAACCCTCAAATTTACATTGATAGATTATTCAATATCTTGCCATCTCAAGCAAAGGCAAAGGGAAGCTAAAAGTGGAAGTGTAGGTATTCCTTGAAAGCAAAACAATAAAATCACATATATCAATAATTCCCTGTCCTCTGATGTTGCACATGGTAGTGCCACAAAGAGACACTATAATAAACTCCCAATATCAACAAGTTCTTTGATGTTACACATGGTAGTACCACAAAGAGACAACACTATATAGAAGAAAAATTCAAATAATTTAAACTTTGAAAAGTTGTACAAGAACCCCTTATTCTAATACCATAATACCATCAAGTATAAGAACCCCTTATTCTAATACCATAATGCTATCAAGTACAAGAACCCCTTCTAATACAATAATAACATTACTAACATGACAACCATACTTACAAGAAATGGGCTTATTCTTCATCTACTAAAATTTGGAGGTATCTATGGTCAATTAAAGTGTTGCAACATGGATTAAGGAAAAACAATATAACTTAAATCAAAGTAGCAAGGCAAGCAAGATTCAAGTTGGTAATCAAAAAATTAAACCTACCACACAAATCTTGACTCTACAACTTTGCATCAATTAGTACCTCTAATTATGTGAATATTGAAAGTTTAACAAATTCTGATGATAGTGTGCTACAAAAGACAAATGTATTAGATGCAGTGCCTCTATACACCCAGTTACCCAACCATGAAGTACTTTCACCCTTGAAATCAAAAAGCACTGTAGAGTTCTTATTGAGCATGAGGAAGGAGAACACTTTGACAAAACTGGTGAGATGTATACCACAGGTGTTTAAGGTGAATGAGCTTCCTACATTCTATGATGGGGATGTAATATTTGAGTTTCCTCACCATAGGTTCTGGAGCAAGCATGGATGGTATGGATTATAAGCACAATGGCCACATGTGGATAAAGGCAACTACATCAAATGTCAACTTTCCAAGGGTGTGTAGGATAAGCCATTGCATTGGTGAAATGCATTGTTTACACACCACATGCCCTTGGTATTTGAACAATGGCTTCCCTAATGACATTAGTTTCAAAGGGTGCATAAAGAAAACTTGTGAAAAGCTGGTGTCCTTGCCATTAATGATGGAAAGCTCAATTGTCACTATTACAAAAAGCCAGCTACTTGCAAAAAGCCAGCTACTTGTCACTATTACAAAAAGCCAGCTACTTGCAAGGCATCTTGTGCGCGCTATGTGTATTATGTCATGCCTAGTGATGATAGTCTAACATGGCTTTTAATACACACCGAAAC
Organism: Cibotium barometz; assembly: GCF_041138505.1. Lineage (NCBI taxonomy): Eukaryota > Viridiplantae > Streptophyta > Polypodiopsida > Cyatheales > Cibotiaceae > Cibotium > Cibotium barometz. The sequence continues at coordinate 23,608,972 of NC_141109.1, forward strand.
TCATTCACATGGTGTCCAGGCCGGAACATCAAAGGCATTGCTTGATAAGACTAAAGCAATGGTTCAAAGAAGAGTAATTACAATAGGTACAGATGCTAGTCTAAGGAAGGTGCATATGTGTGTTGCCAAGGAGTTGGTGTTAACTTCATTAGTTCGAGAAGGAGATCAGGGACATGAGCTTGGTGATAAAGAATTCAATAATGTGCTAGAAGAACTCGGCACGCTAGTTGAGAACAAGTGGTGAGTTAAATTAGAGGAGCATTTGTTAGACCATATATACAAAGTGATTAAAATTTCCTTTCTTTTAGGTTTCGAAGGTTAGTAGCTCACGCATGCCAAGGACCACCTAAGTCATCATTTGGATATGATGACTTGCTACATTTGAAGAGGGATTACAATTATGACTTCTTCCATGGGAGCCGATTTCCAAGTCAAGGAAATGAAACTAAAAGTTGTTTTGTTTTCAAGATGTCTACTAAAGGACCAGCCTCAGGTATCGAACTCATCACAATAGAATGAGGCGTTCAGGGAATGGTGATCTAAGAAGAGCTTGGATCCAATTTGACCACACTAGGGGCATCATGGATTGGGTAACAATGGCTTGTCATGTTTATGATCCAAGGTAGTAACAATGTCTTGTTGCGCTATTTTGGAAAAAAAAAATTTGTTATTACCTCTTTTAGCATATTGACTTTTAGTTGCAGCCTGCAGCTAGGAGCTTGTAACTATTGCAACTTGCGAGATGAAAGATGAGGACAAGACTTCCCAAGTATTGTTTTGGGAGTGCATAAATAATGTCATAGTGGCACACGGATATGAAAAGGTAGACTTCTTTGGTTTCATGGTAGATGAAGCCCAAGCAAATTGGAATGCCATTAAAGAAGTCTACAATGAAGGACAAGAAATGAAAGGTCCAAAATGCTCATGTTTATTTCATTGGACGCAAAGCCTAAATATACATACGGCAAAGTATGTTATAAAGGCCTTCCAAGGCGTGCATAAGAGTATGTGTGAGAAGTGGTGAACCGAGTCAACAAAAAAGGCTGCACTAGCTCAAGGGCGACTTATCTGACAATGGTGGGGTAGTGGAAATGTAAAAGATTTAGATATACCTCCCATGGATCTTTGGCTGAGCTGGTGGGAAGTGCGCATTGCACATTGGGGCAATGTAATGATTTTGGTATGTATAAGAACCATTGTCTTTAAAACCAACGTCTGTATTGATGTTTCTAATATGTCTCTAACTATTGCATAGGTGGAGAAGAGCAGTGATCAATGTACACCACAAACAAACTTGTCAGAGTCTAAACATGGAAGCTGGTTAGCCGGGGAGGGTTTCAAACAAAAATAACACTCTACAATGCATGTGTATCAGGCATGGCTAATGCTTTATTATAGAGAGTGCAAAGCAAAATTCATACATGATGGACAAGCATATCGGAGTAGGTCCAAGTCTTGAAAAGCTCATTGAGAGGGAAAATGCACATACTCCAAGCCCAACACAAGTTGTAAGGACAATAAAGAGTAACACTGCAGGCACACCTATGTACAAGGCCCCAGCTCCTTTGGCAGGTGATTGGGAATCAGTTCGACATAA